>NC_058131.1:88054833-88145720 GCF_016433145.1 Gracilinanus agilis
TCTTTCTTTCTTTCTTTCTTTCTTTCTTTCTTTCTTTCTTTCTTTCTTTCTTTCTTCCTTTCCATTCTAGGAACTCAAGCTTAAGCTAAATGTTGGATTTATAAGCCTCATTTATTCAATTGTCTAATGCAGAATCTACTAAGGGACAAGTTAATGTTGTGAGGGTATAAAGTTTAGTTTGATGACCCTTGAATAAGGTTAAACTTTGAATCAAATTCAGAGTTTCTTGTATTTAAAGTTATAATGAGCTTTTTTGGCAAAAGTCACAAGCACCAGACATTGCAAAGATCTTCAGCAGTCAGCAAGACCAGACAAGCCCTCAGGTCAACTTTGTAATTCATGATGTGAAAATAATACATGAAGTAATTAGGACAAATCTGTAGCTGAGTGGGAGGGAGAACTAATTACTATAGTGGCTCTAAGGCAGTTGGCGGTACAATGCATAGGAAGGAAATAATTCATCAATTGCCTGCTATGTGTCAGTCACTGTGCTAAGTGTATTACAATTACTACATCATTTCATTCTCACAACGTCCCTGGACTACATATTCTGTTATTATCCCCATTTTATTCTTAAGGAAACTAAGATACACAGAGGTTGAGCTACTTTCCCAGGTCACATAGCTAGTAAGTGTCTGAGGTCACATTTGAACTCTGGTCTTCCCAGCTCCAAGCCCAGTGCTCTATCCTCTAGGACACCCATGTGCTTCTAGAGCATTGTCCTTAGTGTCATGAAGAATGGCAATATGGCAGCATACCAAAATTATGGATTTTTACAGTTATTTTTGTGAAAATTAATCATTAAACACTTTCATCAATAAAACAAAAGGTAGATTATTAAATAGGGCACGTAACTAAACATTTAGAAAATTACAAATTAAAATTATTATTTAAATACCAGAATGGAAAGCATGAAAAGTGAATGGAAGATTAACAAAATTAAAAGAAATAAAACAAAGAATATTTTAAAAAGCAATAAAATGGTTGTTTATTAGCTAATAAATTTTAAATGAAAGAAAAATATTAGTATCAAAATGAGAAAGATGAACTCAGAATTTCATAATCAATGAAGAATAAATTTTAACAAGTATATACATACTAGGAGTTAGTTTGTCCCAAAATATTGACAATAAAATCATATTTGAAATGAAATGAATGAATGTTTTGAAATATATAAATCGAATCACCTTAATAGAATAAGAAAGATAGTGATTAAATAATCTTTCTGTAAGAAAAAAAAAGACATAAATGAACTTACAAAGAATAAAAGCTCAGGAAAAGATGGATTTAAAAGTGAATCCTATAAAACATTTAAAGGTCAATTAGTTCCAATACTAAATGAGCAATATGAAAAAAGAAAAGGTTTAACCAAATTTCTTCTCTGATATGACAATGGTTGTGATATCTAAAGCAAGGAAAGGCAACAGAGATAAAGGAAACACTAGGTCAATGTGTTTAAGGACTATTAATACAAAAATTTGAAATACAATGTAAGGAAACTATAGCAACATATACAAAGATTATGACTATGTTCAGCTGATCTTATACCAGAAATGTAAGGCTTCTTTGATATTAGGAAAACTATAAGCCTAACTGACCATATAAATAAAATTGTACTAATAGATGCACAAAAAACTTTTTTATAATATATAATACCCATTCCTTGTAAATGCAACAGAAAGCATGAAGATAAATGAAATTTTCCCAGACAGCATTACCTATAATGGAAAAGCTATAGGCCATTTCAATAAGATCACAGATGAAGCAAAAATGTCCATTGTCATTATTATGCTTTAATATACTACTAAAATGCTAGCTATAGCTAGCTAGCATAGATGGGAAGAAAATAAAGGAATAAACAATGAACAAATGAAAGTATCACTTTTTGCAAATGAGATGTTGATTTACTGAGAGACAACTAAAAAACTGATTGAAATTATTAACGGTTTCTGTAAATTTGTAAGCTAAAATACACACACAAATCACCAGTATTTCTATGTTTCCAAAAAGAGTCAACATGATAGAAAAAGAAATTCCCTGCAAAATTATTTCAGATACTATAAATTACTTGAGAATCTTCTTGCCAAGATAAATATAAGAAAATAACGAAGACTATTAAAAATACTCTTTACATAAGAACAGATCTAAATAATGGAGAAATATTAATTCCCAGTGGATATACCAAGCCAATTTAATTCAAATGATGAACCACAATTCCGGAGCACTCATCATGAAATATCCTATTCACCTCGAGATCAAGAAGTAATGAACTTAAACTACAAATAAAGGAATTTTTTTGGATATTACTAATGCAGCAGTGTGTTTTGCTTGACCATGCCCATTTGTAATGGGCTTTGCTTTTTCTTGTTTTCTCAGTGCAGGGGGAAATGGGGTAGTACTAGAAGGAAGGAAGGTGGGAAAGAGATAATAAGGAACTGAAAACCTTTAGAAAGATTGCTATAGGGGAGAGAGAGAGAGACAGAGACAGAGACAGAGACAGAGACAGAGACAGAGACAGAGAGACAGAGAGAAACAGAGAGAAAGAGAAACAGAGATATCAAATGTAACAATTCTGGAAATTATTTGCAAAAATGTTATAAAATTATTCTTGCTTAATAATTATGTACATGAATGTAATAGAGTATTATTATTTAAGAAACAATAAATATGGTAAATATGAAAGAATATGAGAAGACTCATTAAGTGACCTAAAGTGAACTAAGCAAAACTGCAATAAAAAAGATAGTACTAATAATGCAAATGGAAAAAGCAGTAACTAAAAATTAAAATAAGACATAAAAAAATAAAAAATATAACAACTTAAAAATAGATGTTGAGGAATGATAATGAGCAAATTATCTCAAAGAATATATATGTGAAAGGGAATGTCCTTCCTTTCTTTGCAAAGGAAGGAACAAAGGAAATGGAATACTTCCTAAAATACTGAACTTTAGCTGTTGTATTAGTTTTACTAAGTTGTATTTTCTCCTTTTTTATTTATTAGGGATAGTTCTCTAAGAGGTGGCTATATTTAGGAAGACACAGCATATTAAAAGGAAAAATAATAATAGAAAGTTTTAAATAAAAATAGCATGCAACGGGGATTAGGAGCCACCAGATTCTCTTCATAGGGGAAGACAATATTAATTTTTAAAATGGTGAGCAAAAACAGGGAGCATAGATATTTTGCTTTGTTTGGTTTTTATAGGAAGTGGACAACAGTTGAGCTGCTGAGTGCATAGCTGAAATCAGAATTTCCTAATTTTAACTCCTATTACCAAAACAACAACAACAACAACAACAAAACTCCTAGGATTGTATTTCTTTTTTCATTTCTGTAGCCCTAGCATTTACCATAGCATAGCCTTAGCACATAGAAGGCATTTAATAAATCTTTATTGGAAGGCAAAGCAAAAATTCCTTCTCAAAGCCTCCATTTATAAAGAGATCAGTAGCCCAGTCAATTCTTTTCCCACCCATCAGCTTTACTCCTTGAATTCAAGTTTACTATTGCCATTCCCATGGGTCTGCCTTTTCAATCTTCTCCAGGATCCAATCTGTCACCTTTTTTTTTGCAGTATAACTTCCGCTATTAGATTATAAGCTCTCTGAGAACAAGAACTGTTTTTTATTTTTCTTATTTGTATCTCCAGAAAAACATTATCTAGCACGCAATAAGAACTTAATATATGCTTACGGCATTATATTACATTGACCATGATATAATAAGTTTATACTTAATAAAGGGGTTTTGGGGAAAAAAGAATTCAAAATTAACTGAACATTGAAAAATTTAATCCTAAAATTGGTGTGTTAAAGAAGAAATTATAGAAATAATGGATAATTTACTTAAGTATAATGACAATCAAAACAACATAAAATTTTGGAGATACAAACATCACAATTCTTAGAGAAAATTTATATCTTGAATCACTTTCATCAACCATAGAGGGAAAAAATAGATCAATGAATTTTGGCATGTAACTTTAAGAATAACTAGAAAATAAATTTTAAAATTCTAATTGATAGCCAAAATAGAAATAAAAGAACACAAATGAAATATTAATAAATTAGAAATATAATGAATTAATAACTCAAGCTAGAAACTGTTTAAAAATATTAAACAATTGATTTAAAAAAGAAGAAAATTAAATTCTAGAAGTAAATGAGAAATGAGAATTCACAAGTAAAGAATAAATGCTATTGGTGCTATGCTGCTCATTATAAAACCAACAATTTAAAAGAAATAAAAATTTACAAAAATGTAATATACTTGCAGTAATTGAATAGAGGTTTTAAACAAGGAACTCAGAAAAAATGAACAAGACATAAATGAATTCTCAAAGGGGGAAATAAATTGGATCAAATGGATTTGCAAGTAAATTCTTTCAAAGAAAATTTATTCCAATATTATACAAAAAATTTACAAAGAAAAAAAGGCAAAAGAAGAGATACTACCAAAATTCTTTTATGACATAAATACCATCTTGAAATCTAAATAAAGGAGAGTCAAAACAGGAAGAAAACAAAAACAAAAACAAAAAAAAACCACTATACCCTAGTGAACATTGTGGGACCAAATTTAAAAATTCCTCCTTTTTTCATCAGTTGAAAATATTAAGCAGTATGAATTGTGGTAATCTAAAAACACTATATAGATTTTTCTTTTGGGGAAAATGCAGAGTATAAAAATGAAGGTTTTCCTTAGGGAAATGTATCAAGGTTAAAAACCAAACTTAACTCTTTTTCTGATACAGTTATCACCCTTCATCCCACCTAAAGGTCTAGTGCCATAAACCACCAAAAAGAACCTCCTTCTTCTATTATTCAGAAGGGATTTCCATACTGATCCCAAGGAAAAAAGTAATTTACATTCTCAGGGGAGTATGGTCAAGAAAGTAATTGATTCTTTTTCTATTTTAAGCCAAAATTTTATTTTAATATGCTCTGAAAAGATCTTTTGTGCTATATTCCTATAAATGTTACCTCAAATCATGTTGATGTAGGAAACATGTTCAAGAGAAAGGAGGACTTGGTCATTTTTCCTTCCAAGATAGAAATTATTAGATATCAGAATAATGCTAAATTAAATAAAATTATTTACAGCAAATTTGTCCCTAAAATATTGAGCATAGTATTAAAATATATTTCTTGAATATTTAAATAGACATTTTAAATAAAATATTAACAAATTTTTACTAATATAGCACAAATTTTCAATTTTGAACCAAGTTAAATATATGCGATAAATTCAATGTTGCTTCAATATTAGGAAAACCATAGTAATAAATGACTATATTAATAATTGAACAACAAAGGAATATATCAATATACTGAGAAAATCACATGGAAAAATGCAACGTCTATTTCTGTTCAAAAATACATCAGAAAACATAGGAATAAATTGACTTTTCACTAACATGGTAAATAGTCATAAAAATAAGAGCTACATTATAAGTAATAAGAATAAAGTAGAGACTTTTCCAAAAAGACCTGGGCTAAGGCAAGAACATCCATTGTCATCAATACTATTAAATATAATACTTCATAATTGAAGCATAAAAATAAGATAAGAAAAAATTTATGGAAAAGGCATTAGAGGAAAAAATTACTACTTTTGGAGATGATATGAAGATTTCCTCAGATTATCTTACAAAATCAATCTTCAATCAAAAAAAAAAAAAAGAAACAAGAATCAAAAATTTTGCAAGATGTAAAATAAATCCAAGTAAGTTATCAACATTTCTACGTGTTACAAACAACACAGAAGGAAGAGCTAGAAAGAGAAATTTTATTTAACTTAGCTATAGAATATGTAAAATATAGGCTATTTACTAAGATACACATGAATATAATTACAAAAAAACTGTAGTTAAAAAACCATAACAGACCTAAATGATCAGAGAAATATTTATAACTGAAGGTTTGCCTAGACTAACATAATAAGAATATTACTATCTTAATTTAATGCCTACATATCAAATTACCAAATAGTTACTTTATAATTCTGGGGGAAATAACATTGAAATTCACTTGGATGAATGTAAAGAATTTGGTCAAAGAGGTCAAAAATTTCAAGAGGAATAATGAAAAAAAGTAAAGAGGAAAAGGGCCTAGAAGATTTAGATCTTAATTATATGTAGAAGAAATCATCAAAAACAATTTGTTACTTATTTTTAAAATTAAAAATTGGTTGATGGAAAAGTTTTAATATACAACATATAAAATAACTGAATCTAGTAGTCTAATATTTGCTAAACCTAAGGTTCCCAGCCACATGAATGAGTACTCACTATTTTAAAAAAATAGAGGAAAATGAACAGCAGTCTGGAAGCTATTGTTTAAAGTAACACCTCAGACCATATAACAAAACACACTTCAGATGACTAGATTACTTAGATGTAAAAGGTCACATCATAAAGAGTTTCAAGAAACAAGGAGAGATGGATATGGGAAGAGAACATTATCAAACAAGAGAAAGAAAACATCATAGAAGATAACATAGACAATTTTTATTACATAAACCTAAAAAAGTTTTTCATAAATATATTCAAAATTCAATTAGCATTTGAATGATAGAGATAACTACAGAAATAAATCTCTTCACCAAATTTCTCTGAGGAATGCTTCAGATTTCCAAGATACAGGAGATAATGATTCAAATTTATAAAAATAAAAATCAGCCTCCAAAATTTAATTAGTAAGAAAATATGAACAGATAGTTCTCAAGGGAAGAAATCCAAGATCCCAATAGCCATATTTTTTTAAAATGCTCCAAATCACTAATAATTAGAGAAAATCAAATTAAAGAAATTTTGAGTTTCTACCTTACATAAACCAGATAACACAGTCTGTAAAGATTTTTGTAAAGATTACAAAAAAAATGACCAATGCAGTCAGGGATGGAAGAAAATAAGCAAATTCATATACTATTGATATACCTGTGAATAGGTCTAGCCATACTGTAAAATAATTTGAAACTGTATCCAAAACTTTACTAATATATAAAGTAATACCATTAGTAGGTCTATACCCCAAAGAAAACAACAAAAGAAGAAATCATATGTGAACAAAATCATAATAGCACTTTTTGTAGTGGCAAAGAACTGAAAACTAAGGGGATGCTCATGAACTGGAGCATGACTAAAAAAAGTATGACATATAAATGCCATGTAATGTTCACTGATGTAATGAATGAACAAAGACACTTTTAGAGAAACAGGAAGAATTTTTGGACTAGATAGGATAAAGTGAGTAGAAGCAGGAAAACAATTATCCTAAAAGAATTCTGAAGTTCACAGTCTCTGGAAGTAGATTAAAAAGATCTACCATTATCCCACATGAATGATAAAGAGTGCTATTAACCCTTGATAGAGATATGATGAACTAGTATGGACAATGAAACATTTGGGATCATAGTCAGTCTCACACACCATTCAAACAAAACTAATCTCTCCATAATGACATGGTATCTTATTTACAAAATTTAATGACCTTTTCCATTCTTAATCCTTCTTATTGCCTCTATTAATCATGTTTTCCTCTTAACAATCTCATCAGTTCCCATGAACTCAATTACCATGTCTATGCTAATGATTCTCCCATTTATTTACATATTTTTTACCTTCTCCTGGAATCTAGACTTGCATTTCCAATTCTGAGACATCTTGAACTAAATGTCCTGAAGATATCTTAAAATCAACATTTCCAAAATTTAATTCATTTTCTCAGGAGACAGAGTCAAGATGGCAGAGTAGGAGCAGGGAAATCTCAAACCATCAAGATAATCCTCTCCAACTAAACTTAAAAAAAGCCTTAAAATGAATACAAGAACAAAATAATCAATGAGGAAATGGAGTGAAGCAACTTTCCTCCAGAGTATAACTACAAAGATAGCCAGAGTGTCTGGTTCGCTGAAGTAAAAGAGGAGTACAGCCAGCAGAAGGCCACACAAAGGAGTACAGCACAAGCCAAAGCAAGCCCTCTCACCTTGATTGTTCCAGATTCTGAACCTGGGCCCAAGCTAAAATCCAGATCCTGAGACCTTGCCTAAGTCAACAGTAGTACAACCCCATCCACATTCTATAAAGCTCCACACCTACAGTAAAGTTTGGAATCCAATCAGGAAGCAGTTCGCAAAGCACTCCCAGACCCAGCACAAGATAGTCCCTAGACTGCTGGCCTGTGGAAGCTCAAAGCAAGCTAGCCCTTACAAAAGATCAAAGTTATAAACCCCAGAGCAAGGCAGTCCACAGTGTGCCTGACCTGATGTAGCCCAGAGTGAGGCCAAAAGTCCCCACCCAAGCCTGAAACTAATCTTTGAGCTCCAGCATAGAACAGTTTATTATAGAATAGTCAGTTTAACAATTAATGGACTATCTGAAAGCCATGATTTAAAAAAAAAGAGCCTGGACATCATAATATAAAAAGTTATCAGAGAAAACTGTCTTTATATTCTTGAACAAGAGAATAAAATAGAAATCAAAAGAATACACAAATTACCTCCAGAAATAGATTCCCAAATGACAGCTCCCAAGAATACTGTAGCTAAATTCAAGAACTCCCAAGCCAAGGATTTAAAATACAATAGGTTATTACAGTCAAGATTACACAAGACTTAGCAGCCACCACATTAAAGGATCAGAAGGCATGGTATATGATATTCTAGAAGGCAAAAGATCTAGGTTTACAACCCAAAATCAACTATCCAGAAAAACTAAGTATATTCTTTCAGGGTAAAAATGGTAATTTAATAAAATAGAAGATTTTCAATCACTCCTGAGGAAAAGAACTGACGTAAAATGAAAAGTTGATGGTCAAACACAAGACTCAATAGAAGTCTATGAAGGTAAATAAGAAAGGGAAATTTTAAAGGAGTCAATAAAGCCAAACTGTATGTATTCCACTTGGAAAGAGGATATTTGTAATTCTTAAAACAATTTTACCATTATTAGAGCAGTTAGAAGAAGTATATACATAGACAGAGGATATGGAAGTAAACTGACTAAGATGACATGACATGCAAAGAAAACATCAAGGGGTGAAAAAGAGGATTGTGCTGAGAGAAAAGGTAAGAGAGAGGTGGAATGGGGTAAATAATTTCACCTAAAGAGACATGAAAAACTATTACAGTGGAGGGGAGGATGAGGTTGGTGATTGAGAATGCTTAAATCTTACTTTCATGTTACTAGCTCAGAGAGGGAATAAAAACCATACTCATTAAGTATAGAATCTTTTCTTACCCTATAGAGACATAGGAAGGGAATATTACAATGGGGGGTGATAAAGGAGAGGGGATAAGGGATGGTTAAAAGCAAAACGTGTGGAAGGACAAAGTGAAAAGGAAATGACCAGAATCAAAAGGAGAAAATAAGATGAAGGGGAATACACAATTGGTAATCATAACTGTGAATGTGAATGAGATGAACTCACACTTAAAATGGAAGCAAATAGTAGAGTAGTTTTTAAAAAATTGAATCCTACTATATGTTATTTATAAGAAACATATTTGAGGCAGGGAGACACAGAGTAAAAGGTAAAGGGCTGAACAGAATTTATTTTGCATAATCTAAAATTAATAAAAAACAGGCATAGCAATCATGATTTTAGACAAAGCTAAGGCAAAAATAATCTGATCTGATTAAAAATGATGAGGAAGGGAATTACATCTTGCTAAAAGGTACTATAAACAATGAAGCAATGTCAATACTAAACATATTTGCACCTAATGGTGTAGTTACAAAATTCTTAAAGGAGAATTAAATGAGTTTCAGGAGGAAACAAACCATCAAACTATACTACTGGGGACCTCAGCTTCTTCCTTTCCAACCTAGAAAAATCAAATTGTAAAAAAAGTAAAGAAAGTGAATGAAATTTAAAAAAAATTAGAACAAATATATCTCTGGAGAGAATTGAATGACAATAGAAAGGAATATGCCTTTTTTCAGCAGTACATGGCTCCTACTGACCATGTATTAGAACATAAAAACTTCATGACCAAATTCAGAAAAGCAGAAATAATAAATTAATTGTTTTCAGATCATAATGCAATAAAAATCATAATCAATAAGGTCCTATGGAAATATAAATCAAAATTAATTGGAATCTATAAAACCTAATGCTAAAAAGGAGTGGGGTCAAATAACAAATTATAAAAAACAAATAATAATTTCATTAATGAGAGTAACAATGAAGAGACAACATATCAAAATTTATTGGATACAGTCAAAGCAGTACATAGGTAAAATTTATGTCTCTAAATGCATACATTAATAAAATAGAGAAAATGCAGGTCAATGAACTGAGCATGCAACTAAAAAATTGGAAATAGAACAAATAAAAAATTCTCACTTAATGACTAAAATGGAAATCATAAAAATTAAAGGAGAAATTAATAAAATTGAAAGTAAGAGAACCATTACACTATTAAATAAGGCTAGGAATTGATTTTATGGAAAAAAATAAAATAGAGTTGGTTAATTTGAATTAAAAAAGGAAAGAAGATCAAGTAATCAGTATCAAAAATGAAAGCGGTGAACTCACCATCAATGAAGAAGAAATTAAAATAATCATTGGGAACTATTGTGCTCAGTTACATGTCAATAAATTTGACAATCTAAGTGAAATGGATGAATATTTACAAAAATACAAATTGCCTAGATTAACAAAAGAGCTAATAGAATACTTAAATCATATCTCTGAAAAAGAAATTAAATAATCCATCAATGAACACCCTAAGAAAAAATCCCCAGGACCAGATGGATTCATAAATGAATTCTATCAAACATTTAAAGAGCAATTAATGCCAATACTATTTAAACTATTTGGGAAAATAAGCAGAGAAGGAAATCTACCAAATTCTTTTTATGACACACACATGGCACAGTTACCCAAGCCAGGAGCAACAAAAATAGATAAATAAAATTATAGGCTAATTTCATTAATGAATATAGATGCATAATTTTTAAATAGGATATTAACAAGGAAGTACAGTAATGCATCACAAGAGTCATTCACTATGACCATTTGAGATTTATACCAGGAATTCAGGGCTGGTTTAATATTAGGAAAACTACCAACATGATTGACCATATCAATAATCAACATAACAGAAATAACATTATCTCAATAGATGCAGAAAAAGCCTTCAACAAAATATAATGTCCATTCCTATTAAAAACACAAGAAAGCATAGAAATAAATGTGTCATTCCTTAAAATGATAAGGTGTACCTAACTAAAACCATTAGTAAGTATCATCTGCAATGGGGATAAGTTAGAAGCCTTCCCAATAAGATCAAGGGTGAACAAGAATCCCATTATCACCACTATTTTTTAATATTGTATTAGAAATGCTAGCTTTAGCAATAAGAAAATAAATTGAAGGAATTAAATGAGAAAATTAAACCATCATTCTTTGCAATGATATAATAGTATAATTAGAGAATCTTAGAGTATCAACTAAAACAACAAGTTAAAATAATAATTTTATTCAAGTAGCAGGATATAAAATAAATCCACATGAATCATTAGCATTTCTCTATTTCACCTATAATGTTCAGCAGCAACAGATAGAAAGAGGAATTCCCTTTAAAATACCTCTAGACAAAAATAACATCCCTAGGAAACTACTTCTCAAGACCACCCAGAAATTATATGAAAACAATTACAAAACATTTTTTACACAAATAAAGTCAGATCTAAATAATTGGAAAATATTCATTGTTCATGGGTAGGTGGAGCTAATTTAATAAAAGTGACAATTGTAACTAAATTAATTTTTTAATTCAGTGCCACACTAATCAATCTACCAAGTAATTATTTTGTAGAACTAGAAAAAGATAATAAAATTCATTGGGAAGAACAAAAGTTCCAGAATATCAAGGGAACTAATGAAAAAAATGTGAAGGAAGGTAGCCTAGCAGTACCATATCTCAAACTGTACATAAAGTAGCAATAATAAAAACAATCTGGTAACTGGCTAAAGAATAGAATGGTAGATCAATGGAGTAGATTAGATACACAATATAGAAGGGTAAAAGACCTTAGCAACCAAATGTTTGATAAAACCAAAAATCCAGACTTGGAAAATTGTAAAATAGTATGGCAGAAACTAGGTATAGACTAATATCTCATAGCCTATACCAGTCAAACTGGGTATATGATTTAAATATAAAGAGAAATATCATAACTAAATTAATGGAACACAGAATTATTTACCTGGCAGATCTTTAGAGAATGGAAGAATCTTTGACCAAATAAGAGATAGAGAGTATTATAAGATGTAAAATGAATAATATTGATTATATAAAATTAAAAAGTTTTTGTACAAACAAAGCAAATGTAACCAAGATGAGAAGGGAAACAACAAACTGAGGGGAAATATATAATCAATTTCACTGCTAAAGGTATAATTTCTCAAATTTATAGACAACTGAGTCAGATTTATAAGGATACAAGCCATTTCCCAACTGACAAATTGTTAAAGGATATGAACAAGCAGTTTTCAAATAAAGAAATCAAAGCCATCAATGACTATATGATAAATAGTCAAAATCATTCTTGATTAAACAGATATAAATTAAAACAACACTTGGGTACCACTTTATACCTCTCAGTTGGCCCATATGACAGTAAAGGAAAGCAATAAATGTTAGAAGGGATATGGGAAAATTAGGACAGTAATGAAGTGTTGGTAAAATTGTGAACTGATCCAACCATTTTGGAAGGCATTTTGGAACGATACCCAAAGGGCTATAAAACTGTCCATACCCTTTATTCCTACAATACTACTAAAAGGGTCTATATCCCAAGAGATAATAAAAAGGGAGAAAGGACCTTCTTGTACAAAAATATTTTGAGCAGCTTTTGTGGTGGCAAAGAATTGAAAATTGAGAGAATAGCTGAACAAATAGTAGTACATGTTGGTAATGGAATATTATTGTGCTATAAGAAATAACAAACAAAATTATTTCAGAAAAAAACTGAAAAGATCTTCAAGGACTGATGCAGAGAGAAATAAGAAGAACCAGGAGGACAATGTATATACACAGTAACAGAAATACTATATGATGATCAACTATAAACTTGGTTACTCTCCTCTTAGCAATGTAATCATCTGGGACAATTCTGAAAGACATGACGTGAATGCTATCTATCTTCAGAGAAAGAACTCATGGAGTTGGATGTATGCAGATCAAAGCATACTATCTTTCACATCAGTGTATTTATAGTTTTATTTTTGGGTTTTGGTTACTTATTAGTGTGCTCTTACAACAATGACCAATATGGAATAAAACACTGTGTGTTTTATGCTATAATAAAAATAAAACAAAAATCCTAAAAGAAAGAATTTTGTTTAATTCATTATCTCTTTCACTCCCCTTCCCCAAATTCCCCCCACTTCTGAATTTTTCTAATACTGTCAAGGGCACCAGAATCTTTACAGTTAGCCAATATCACAATCTAGAAATAATCGTCAACTCTTCACTCTTTCATCTTCCACTTTCAAATCAGTCTCCATATCTTATTGATTCTATCTTGATAAATGGGGCAGCTAGGTGGTTCAGTATATAACCCTGTGGGCCTGGACTCAGAAAGATCTGAATTCACATGTGGCCTCAGACACTCACTAGTTGTGTGTCTTTTGGTAAGTCACTTAACTTCTCTTTGTTTCAATTTCCTCAACTATAAAATAGTAATAATGAAAGCTCCTTCCTCCCTGTATCATCAGGATGGTCAAATTGACACATAGTAGGTAAAATATATACATATATATTTTAGTTTCTGTTAATTTTACTACCATTACCTCTTATTTATGCCCTCTTTCCCCTTATGATAGTTACCATGCAGCTGGTGATGCTGGTAAATATTATTATACATAGAATATGACAATAGCCTGCTACTTGGTCTCTGTCTCAAGTCACTCACTACTACATGCAATGCTCTGTTCAGCTATCAGAGTGATCTTCTTAACCATGTTTCTTAACCATCCTTCCATGAACATGTTAGGAAGACCTTGACTGACCATGCCACACATTATCTTCCCCTAAATAAGCTCTAGTAACTCCCTTTCCCATTCAGGGCAAAATGTAAAATCCTCTATTTAGCATTCAATGACCTGATCCTTCCCTACATTTCAAATCTTCTTATCTTGGACTCATCTCCTTCCATCCTGTGATCCAGTGATATTGAATTCTGCTTTTCCTCTCAAAAGACATTTATCTCTTAATTCTAGATTCTAGACATTAACACTGGCTGTCTTTTATGCATGTAATTCTCTCCCTCATCATCTCCACTTCCCAGCTTCCTATAAGTCCCACCTAAAATTTTACCTTTTAGAGAAACATTTCCTAATGTTCCTTACTGCTATTGCTTCCCCTTGTAGATCATCTCTAATTTATATTGTATACATCTTGTTTGTATATAATTATTTACCTATTATCTCCCGTCTTAGACAGTGAACTCCTTGAGAGCAGAAACTGTTTTTATATCACTGAATCCCCTATGTTTGGCACAGTGCCTGGTACATGTTAGGTGCCCAGTAAATGTTTGTCAACTTTACTTGACTTTTAATTGTACCATTTTCAACTTCTAAACATGCTTTTGATCAATAAAGAAATCAGTAAATTGAACAGAATACATTATTTTATTGGAAGAATAAGCATTCAGAAATACTTTGGGGATTAATGTAATTGAATCAAATGACATTTTCAGCCTTGACAAGTTTTCCCAGGCTAAAACAAGGTATCACAATGTATTTTCTTCTGTTTATTTCATTTAAAGGATCTCAAGAAAATCCATCATTTATAATCATAGTGGCATTTTCCTTTCTCTCCCCAGTATACTCTAGCTGGCTAGTCGAACCCATATGTATTTTGGGGTACAGGACAGAAGGTTCTAGAAGTGTGTCAAATACAATAAAATAATTTCAGCCTCACAATGAAAGAACAATGTTCTTTCTATTTCACTTCATTTTTCCTTCCACTCAAATGTTCTCCCTTTATTCCCACTCCCCACCCCCAAGCAGATGTTAAATTAATGTTTTAATACTCCGGACAATAGACTCTTCAATTTCTGAAAGTCAGGAACGTAATTGATGTGCCTCTTCAGCTACTTAAGTTGCTTAACTAATATGTGCCAATCCATCTGCAAATGCAGTCTGATGAGCATTATTTTAAATTAGCATCTGTTTACTGATTAATTACAACATATTGTACAGAGCTTCATAAGTAAGAAACTATGGACTAAAGATGTAAACAACGTCTAAAAGTTTGGTACTTCTTTAAAGTAATTAGATTTTTGCTGTTTGGTACCCTGAAAATTATTTTGCATATTAATGCTAGATTGTAATATGACAAAGAAAAGCTATTAAGATGCTGGAACTTAATCTATTATTATCTTGGTCCTGGAAAATGACAAACCAACTCAATTGTCAAGGTAATGCCTCTTCTGTTCCATCTAAAGAAGGAAACATTTTTCAGTCAAATTCTATATCCAAATATGAACAGCATGATTGTGGAATTGCCATTAGGTGCATTCATTTGCTAACTAGTTGATTAAAGTTTAATGTATTTTATTGTGAGTGGGAGGTAATATTATATGAATATTAATAAAATAATTTATTCTACTTCTTCCTGAAGAGATTTGCTTTTGTTCAATGTAGAAAACATAATGAGTAACTATAGAAACCTGCAGTCTTGGTTATTGAAATTTTATAAAGTACTATAATGATTAAACTTTTTTTTTAATGAAAAGTTCTTCAAAGTCCAACAAAGCAACCAGGCATTTTCCCTTATAAAATTTTGTTTGTTAGGTATACACTAAAGTTGAAAGACTTATGAATCTTTTTTTTTTACCCTAGTAAAAACTTACTTCGACTTAGAGATCAGGTCTATAATATATCTCAACATATTATACTGATTTAAATGTACAAATTATACACAATATACTTTGTGTAACAGTTCTATGACTGAGACCCAAACAAAATGTTGTTTTTTTCCTCATTGTATTTAGACTTGTTATGGGGTATGTAAAAAGATGGGGCACCAGGGATGTTAAAATATAACCTAAATGGTTGTGGGTACACACACTGGGTTGAAGGAGAGACAGGACCAACCAGGATCGGGAGACCAAGGTTCACTACTAAGCTGGTAACTGTCAAGAATGGCTGTTGGTCAACTGTCACCCAGCTCACCACTAGGCCAGAGTCTATGGAACCAGCAAGCAAGGCAAAGGTTTTTAACAGTTTTAATTATGATTAACTAAATAAAGGTGGGATAGGGGATTCTGCACTTAAAAACCTAAAGGGCAAATCACAGGGGCAAGGGGAGGACTTGTCTACTCTAATTCTAATTGACCTAGGCCAGGAAGGGCTCAAAGGAGCAGTTCTGGAGTCACTGGGAAGGCTGCTTCAAACCTGGTTCCAGCCAGGTTTGACCAGCACAGTTTAAGGGCCTGAGGGTGGCTTTGAGGGTTCTCACGGTAATCCAAAGATGATCACAAGATGCCAAAAGCCAAGGTGGTCCAAGGTACCCTATTAGAGAGAGTGTGCTTGAGATGCTGTCCACCAGATCCCAAATTCCTCCTCCACTTGGTGCGGTTCTGCAGGTTTTGTCCACTTGTTGAAAGCTACCACCACTAAGGATCCCAGGGAATCCGGATGCAGGTCTGAGATCTCCCAGGGCTAGCAACAGTTTGTGCCAACCACTAATGGAGTCTCTCTCAGAACACAAGCCCTACTTCCTGCTCCTTCATTCCAGCTTGGAATCCTCCAGCCCTTCCTGCTAGGTCCAACACTATAACTAAGCTTCCTCACAACAGGTAAAGCCAAATTGCTATGAGAGGGGGGAAATGAATCACAAACACCCATTTTCAAATCTATATCAAAGATGTTTCAAGAACTTGGAATTCTTGTATTAATTAGGACAAGAATCTAAACCTGTACTGGTAGATTTTATTCTGTGATACATTAAACCTCTTCAACTAGGCCTCAAGGTCCAAAGCCTCTCTCTCATAATCTCAGAGGAAAAAATTACAAACAAGTTGACCATGGTCAAGACAGCAAAAACAATGAAGGACTTGAATCCAACACTGATGCTTTAGAAAAATATATGTCCCAAATCAAAGAAGACTGCAAAAAAATATAGAAATTTTTTACAATGAATAGCTGAGATAATATAACTGTTGATATTTGTTTATGGGCAGCTAGGAGAAGCAGATAGAGTGGTGGTCCTGGAGTCAGGAAGACTCATCTTGTCAAGTTCAAATCTGGCTTCAGACATTTACTCTCTATGCAACCTTGGGCAAGTCACTCAACCCTGTTTACCTAAGTTTCCTCATCTATAAAATGAACTAGAGAAGGAAATGGCAAACCACTCCAGCATCTATGCCAAGAAAGCCTCAAACTAGGTCCCAAAGAGCCAGACATCACAGAAAAATGACTGAACATTTGTTATTGTTTTGAAACATGACCTTCGATTTTATTAAAATGGGAGTCTTCTGATGAAGAACTCCTTACCAATACATACTGATTACCTTCTCTGGAATTAATGGTCTTAGAGATTTTCCCATATGTGTTCACATGTGTAAATATCATGCAGAATGTAAAGAAAAGCAGCAAGGACAAGAGGGGATGGGGAGCTGGCCTTAACATAAGAAAGAACTGTTCATGTATATGACCCTGGGTGAATTCCCTAAATTTTCTGGACTCTAGGTAGTTCCAAAGACAATAAATGGCACGGAAGGTGCTTACCTACTTGGGTAGAGCAAGTTTTCTCAAAGGGGAGGTCCCTATGCCAAAGAAATTAAAAGTATAGTCTCTATCCAAAATCAAATTTATTATTTCACTTACCTAAACAATTGAAGCAGATTAATTTATCGAGAGCTAGATGATCTGCTTTTGCTTTTACCCTACATATCCCAGTTCCTCCCATTCAACTTCAATCCCAAAGTATGTTCCTTACTGAAAGTTACTATAGTTTTGGATCAATAACCATGAAAAAGATCAACTCATTGACCTCCACAATTGTCTCTTTTACTAGTCAACCAGAGGATACACTAGGCTAAAGCTAAAGACATTTAAGTAAATAGCAGAAGAACATGATGAGAATTCAAACCTTCCCTTATACTTTCTCACAGATTCCAATGCCACCATTAGATGAAGTCTGCAGAAGGAATGCTTGTTACTAGTAAATATGTACAGCAGAAAGCACAAATTGGGAATAAAAGAAGGTATTCAAAGAAGGAAAGCAGGGAGGAAATAAAAGGAAGAGATTAGGAAGAAAAGGAGAGAAATAAGAAAGTTAATATGGAAAGAAGCAAACATCCTAGTTAGAAACCTTTCTCTGCCTCTACTGTCATGCTTGATGCTTCTTTGCTGAGTCCCTCATGTTATCTGACTCTTGAGAAATTTCATACATCTATGAGAAGCTGTGCTACAGCCTAGTCCTGTCCACTACTGAGCTCTTCATTTCATCATGCTGCCATCTTCTGGTCATCTAGTATCATCATCTGCTCTGTCTACTGAAAACTTGGGATTATTGATAAATCAATCATTAAATGTATTATTTTCATTTGGTTTGATTTTTAACTTCCATACAGATGAAAACAATAAAACCAACTTCAGGAGTCTAGTCCTTAAGTGGACACATCGACAGGAAAAACTTCCTTCAGTTAATTCCATTTTTCTAGATTCTGTGGAAGTTGTAAAGTTACTGGAAGATGTTTGAAAATATTGAAAAACAGTCTTCAAGTCCTGAATTGCCATAGCTATCAGTTTCCTTTAAAAGGATCCTTCCATGTTTGTTTACATAACTCTGCTTTTTTAATTGATTTTAGCTATACAGATAGAAATGGTTAAGCAAGGAAATCAAAGAAGGGAAAAGTTTATCTGTTTTAAGAAAGATATTGGTGGTGGTAGAGGTGTTATTTTTTTGCCCAATTAAATGGCTATAAAAAGCAATCTAGGTGATAATGGATGAATATGTAAAAATATAAATTGCCTAGATTAACAGCAAAAGAAATAGAATACTTAAATAATCCCATATCAGAAAAAGAAATTGAACAAGCCATAAAAGAACTAACTCCCTAAGAAAAAATCCCAAGGACCAGAAGAATTGACAAGTTAATTCTATCAAACATTCAAAGAAGAACTAATCCAAATACTTTACAAATTATTTGACATAATAAGGAAAGAAGGAGTCCTAGCAAATTCCTTTTATGACACAAACATGGTACTGATTTCAAAGCCAGGTAGGTCAAAAACAGAGAAAGAAAACTACAGACCAATCTCCCTAATGAACATAGATGTAAAAATCTTAAATAGAATACTGGCAAAAAAAAAAGACTCCAGCAAGTGATCATGAGGGTTATTCATCATGATCAGGTGGGATTTATACCAGGAATGCAAGGATGGTTCAACATTAGGAAAACCATCCACATAATTGACCATATCAAAAAGCTAACAACAAAAATCACATGATTATCTCAATAGATGCTGAAATAGCCTTTGACAAAATACAACGAACATTCCTATTGAAAACACTAGAAAGTATAGGAATGGAAGGATCTATCCTAAAAATAATAAACAGTATACATCTAAAACCATCAACAAGCATCATATGCAATGGGTATAATTAGAAGCCTTCCCAATAAGATCAGGAGTGAAACAAGGATGCTCATTATCACCATATTACTTAACATTGTACTAGAAACACTCGCAATATCAATTAGAGAAGAAAAGGAAATTGAAGGTATTAAAATAGGCAATGAGGAGACTAAGCTATCACTCTTTTGCAGATGGTATGATGGTCTACTTAAAAAAAATCCTAGAGAATCAACTAAAAAGCTACTGGAAATAATCAATAACTTTAGCAAAATTTCAGGATACAAAATAAAAGCACATAAATCATCAGCATTTCTATACATTTCCAACACACTAGAGCAGCAAGAGTTAGAAAGAGAAACACCATTTAAAATCACCCTAGACAATATAAAATACTTAGGAATCTATCTACCAAAACAAACACAGGAATTATACGAACACAACTACAAAACACTTTCTAAACAACTAAAACTAGATTTAAACAATTGGAAAAACATTGATTGCACATGGGTAGGATGAGCTAATATAATAAAAATTACCATTCTACCCAAATTAATTTACGTATTTAGTGCCAATACCTATCAAACTACCAAGAAACTTATTTAAAGAATTAGAAAAAACTATAACCAAGTGCATTTGGAAGAAAAATGATCAAGAATATAAAGGTAAATAATGAAAAAAATGTGAAGGAAGGTAGAGGTGTTATTGAGTCATTCAGTTCAGTTAGACTCTTTATGACTTCAATGGACCAGAGCATACTAGGTGCTTCTATCTTTTGCTACTGGAACTATTTGCTAATTAAATTTACCATCATCTGAGCACTTACTATTATCTCCCTCAATTCGATTGAGAACTCTTTAAGAGCAAGCAATATCTTGCTTTTCAGTTTTTATCTTCTGTGTCTAGTGTAGTATTTGGCAAAGAATAAAGACATTAAATATTTCTCTATTTCTTTTTTCTTTCTCTTTCTTTCCTTCTTTCCACCCTTCCTCCCCCACCTCATTTCTTTTCTTCTTTCTTTCATTATTTCCTTACTTCTTTTCCTGTTAACTTCCTTCCATATT
The DNA here is from genome assembly GCF_016433145.1 of Gracilinanus agilis. Lineage (NCBI taxonomy): Eukaryota > Metazoa > Chordata > Mammalia > Didelphimorphia > Didelphidae > Gracilinanus > Gracilinanus agilis. The sequence goes on from NC_058131.1 coordinate 88,075,500, forward strand.
TACTTTCTTATTTCTCTTCTTTTCTTCCTAATCCCTTCCTTTTTTATTTCCTCTCTGCTTTCCCTCTTTGCTCTCTTCCTTTATTCCCAGTTTCCTTCCTTCCCCATATGAAGACAAAGACAGAGACCTTAAATCACTGTCTTACCTTCCTTCTTAAGAGTTCTACTTTAAAAAAATAATTATTCCAAAAAAAGATTGGAATTAATTTTTAAAATTATTTTTATTTGTGAATTTCATTTATCCATTTCCCTTCTCTTTTCTATTAGCCTAGTTAATGGCAACTTATTTATAAACATTCTACATTTTGAAGAGGCAACAAATAATGTTTATTTAGTATTCTATTTAAAATATTTGTGAATGTTTAGATTGCATAAGACTATACATTCTAATTTTTTCTATAATGAAGTATAACACAAAAATTTCTTTATGCACTTTGATTAAATTTTTTACATCCAGCAAGCATTCTCATTGCATCATGGAAAGTTATTTATTTTAAATGCAACTTTTTAAATCTACATTTCAATGAAGTCAGTATGGGACCTATGCATAATCTCAAAATTGGAAGAGACTTCAGTAGATATCTAATTCAACTCATGCCCATCCCCACTCCACCTAAAAATAATATTTGCAATATATTTGAGAAATGAATAACCAACTTTTCCTTAAAGATTTCCACTGGGAGGACTCTGCTCCCTCCTGAGGCAGCCTTTTTCTCTCTAGAATTAGAGAGAATTTTTACACTCTTGAAGTTTTCACATAGATGAAAATTGCCTGCACAAGGTATAGTCTTTTCTGGTCCAAAGTTAGATTAGAGGAAGAATAAATCTTAGTTGAAATCAGCCCTATCTCTTTCCTTCTACACTAAGCTGATTCTTTTCTTCCCCAACTCCACTCCCCCAGACAATATCTCAAGATACTTAATTTTTGTGTTCTTTCAGTTTCTGATATCTTTGTTGTGACACATGAGCCCATTTTTTGACCCTTTAAAGATCAGAGTTAAGTAATTAAAAAGGTAATTTTAAATTATTTTGTTACCACTTCATGTTAGCCAAAAGACTAAAGCATGGCCATAAAAAAGGATGTTCTCAGGTATAGGAAATTTGTGCTAAATATTCCTAATTTTTTCATACCTAAAATGATATTAGTGACAAATAAAATCATCCCATACCTTCATGGAAAAATCAAAATGCTGTCATTGAGAGTAAGACCATATATCATCAATCCTCAGTTACTGACTTAGTTGGAGTCTAGAATATTTACCTTGGGTCTGCAGTCATATAAATGAAAAATAATTTTTTTCCAAATGGGCCAACAAGGAACAATAATTTAATTATCTTCTTCAGTGGGAGAGATGAAGAGATAACTATTGGTGCTGTTGGGGGGGAAGAAGGTCATCAAAATAAGATATTTTTCCTGTCTTGCCAAGAAAACAGAATCAAAATGCTTTTATTGGGCCAGGCAAAATTCCTAGAAAAGCTTTATCAAACCCAACAAAGCTTAACAGTCCTTCAAATTCCAAGGCCTGATCATATGCAAACATTCTCTATAATTCTATAATTTCTTCAGTGAAGGAAAGCCATCAGTTCTCATTTGATCATTGTGAAATGAAAGATCATAATAAGTTAGGGGCCAATGTAATAGGTTTATGTACTTTTTCATCTCACTATTCTGGTTCTATTTTGCTGAGTTATAATGTTATTATAGTATTAAGAAACACAATTTGACTTTCCAAAGACCATAAATACCAATGGAAGATAGGAGTATTTAGGAAGAAAAGAAACAAATTGAAATAAGTGTAAAAGACATACCATGTGTTAGGTTTGGAAAATGTGACTTTTCCCCCTTTAAACCATTATGTGGGACTCATTCAAATTCAGATGATTGCCACTATCTATTGATCTGTCCAGGTTTTCTGTACTGTGGTTCAAGTAAGATTATGTTTTAAAATTGTATACAGTATAAGATATAGTTTGTATTAAATTATTAATTCATTAATTAGTATTAATTATAATTTAACATGTTAAATTGTAATTGTTTTTATATAATCATTTAATAATATTTAGAACATATTAATATATTTATTAATGTAATAAAGTATACATTTTCTATTGACTAAATTAAGGATTTTATTCAGAATAAACTGCTTTACTTCAGCATTCCTTTGAATGAAAGATGTATCACTATCCTCTTTTTTTTTTAACAACATAGGTATTAAGTATCTGTCAGAAATGTGGGAGTTTCCTATGCAGTTTGAGATCAAAAGCCTTAAGGCTTATTCACCAAGGATATTTTAGCCCACTTCAAAACTGTACCTATACTGGGAAAATTAGGAAGATAGTTACAAGCCTGTAAGCAACAGTAAAGGTTTTCTTCCCACTAGATTTCAGATAGAGAGAGTAAATACCAAAAAGAAAAAAAAAAAAAAGCAGATGCATTTGTGAATCCATCTGTCCCAGGTTCCCCCATAGACACCTTTGGTAGTTCTTTTATGGCTTGTTAGTTTCACTTTCTGAGATTGGGTTATTTAAATTCTCTATTTTACTTTATGTTAATCTGAAATTTGTTTATTGGTTTTACAAACATATAGTTAGAAAAATAATTTCTAGCTAACAATTTCCCTTATTTCTTCATTTATTACAAGTTCACATTTCCCTTTGTATACTGGAGATATTTTATCCAATGAGTAAATTGCTAATCTAGTTCATTGTTTGAAAAATGGCTATCAGTTTTATTTTCAAATTTAATTAATTTTTTTGCATTCAATGTTATTAATACCTTCTTTGATTTTAAGAATTTCTGTTTTGTGGTTTAGTTAGGGTTTTATCTATTTTTAGTTTCCTAGGAAGTTTTTTAGTTGCATACTGCTCTTTCTTTTATTGAAAATATTTTAGAAATATACATTTTCCATCAATTTAATATTAATTAGAAGGATATATGTGAAGAGTTTTACATCTCTGCCTTGGTGAACTTTATCAAGATCCTCGTCCTTGTACTTTGGTATATCTTTTTATCCTTGCATGCATGTGTTATTGTATATGTGTTTAAAATATATATTAGTATGCAAAAAAAGAAAAAAAAGAGGCACAGAGAGATATAGAGAGCAGGACAAAAAAGGAATAATAAGAACAAGAATAAGACACGGTGTTAACACAAAGCTTAGAACACTGCTCATAAATATCCTCTCTCCAAAAAGATCTTCTGCAAAACAATTCCTAGCTATAAAGGATTTTATAAAATTACAAAGCATGGCCACAAAAGCTGGAACCCTGGAGTCCTTCAGAAGCACTCTTATGGAATAGCACTGAGTTGGTTCTACTCAGGATGGCTGCCAAAGAAGAGAAGGCAGAGTTCCTTCAAAATCTTTGTGGATGGAGATGCTCCTATAGGGCAAATTCTAATGCCTCTGGGGAGGATGTTCTTGATGATGTTTTGCTTTGTCCTTCAGATAAAGTCATTCATATTCAGTCAATATTTCTTTTTTATATTATTTAATTTAATTAATTAATTTTTTATCAATTACATATAATACATTTCCACACATTTTCCTCAGTTATATGATCAAAATTATCTCCTTCCCTCCTTTCCCTTCTCCCTCCAAGTGCTAGCAGGTAATTAGATCTAGTTTATACATGTATTATCACACAAAACATTTTCATATTGTTCATTTTTGTAAGGGAGCAATCATATAAAACCAAAACCACAATACATATGCCCAAATAAACAAGTGAAAAATCATATGCTTTTATCTTCATTCTGATTCCAACAGTTCTTTCTCTGGAGGTGGATGGATAGTCACTATTATTTTTATTTTTATTTTTTTGGGGGGGAATAGATTTGCATTTGCAAATAGATTTCTTTTTCTTTTTTTAATTTTTTAAAATTTTTATTTTGAATATTTTCCCATAGTTTCATGTTTCATGTTCTTTCCCTCTTCCCCAAACCTTCCTAACCCCCCTTAGCTGATGCACAATTCCACTGGGTTTTACATGTATCATTAATTAAGACCTAATTCCATATTATTGATAGTTGGAATAGAGTTATCGTTTGGTGTCTTCATCCCCAATAAAATCCCCATCAGCCCATGTGTTCAAGTAGTTGTTTTTCTTCTGTGTTTCTCCTCCCACAGTTCTTCCTCTAAATGTGAGCCACTATTATATTTAAATAACTCTCATCTTTCTTAGAATTGATACTAAATATCAGTTCTAAAAGCAGAAGAGCAGTAAGGGGTGGAAGAGTTAGAGTTAAGTGAGTGTCTGGGGCGAAAAACAAACCAAACCAAAATAAAACAAAAAACAGTTCTTAGGACGTACTTTCCAAAAGGTATGGAAGTCAGTTTCTGCACCCTTTGCTAACATAATCCTTCACATTCTAGCCACAAAAAAGGAAACACATCTCAAATCTTCATCACCAAAAATTTATACAGTCAATATTTATTAAGCTCTCCCTCTAAGTATACTCCTCAGCTAAAATCCTATCCTAAAGCTTCATTGAACCTGAAGATGACTCTCAGAATGTATCAGGAGAGCACAATCCCTGGCAGCTCCAATGAAGTGGGAAAAGTGGATTTCTCATGTGAGTCCAAGGAAGGATAGTATTTCTGTGATCCAAGGATTAGGGAGGCTGAGTACCAGATGGAATGGAGCATGGTGGATATTTTCACCATAATGCCTCCTGTAGGATGGAAATATGAAGAAGAGAGCCATAGTGGAAGGGAAAGGAATCAGCCTTCACCTTTGTAAGGTACCTCTCAGCATCTGGGTTTAGTCCTCCTCACCCTCCCAGCCATGGAATCTATTGCCTGGCATGAAGGCATTATATGTTCTCCATTGTCACTGGAGCAGTACTGGTGCTCTATATCATGACCAAATGCCCAGGTAGAAAGGGGCCAACCCTGACACCAACACTTTGCCCCAACCTTTCCCCAATGCTCCCAAATAAAGAGTAGAACTTCAGCGATGACACCTCCCAAGTAGAGGATTGAGCTGATTTCTCTTCAGCGCATGCCACCTCAGCTCTAAAAGAGAAGGATCAGCTTTAGCCTTCTATAACCATACAGTTATGCAGTTAGGTGACCCAGGACTCAGGAAGACTCGAGCTCAAGTCTGGCTGCAGAGACTTACTAGCTGTGTGATCATGAACAAGTCATGTAACCCTCTTTGTCTCAATTTCCTCATCTATAAAGTGATCCAGAAAAGAAAATGGCAAACCAAGGTATTATTTTTGCCAAGAAAAATCCAAAACAGGGTCATAAAAATTCATATATAACTGAAAAATGTCTAACAAAAAAATTCAAAGCCTAGACAATAAGCTTAGTGATATCAGGACTTCATCCAGGGGCTACACCTCAAACATTGGACTTGATAAGGAACCAAATACATTCTACACACACAAAAGCTCTTTTGGTTATGTCTCATTTTTCTCTCACCCTGGAATGAGGCAAAAAAGAAAGAGAATTGAAGAAATTGAGGTCAATGAGATGCCTGGGGGGCACTTTGCATCTTCTGCCCTGCCTGGCTTCAACTCCTCTGAACCAGATGTTAGCTCAATCGATGTTTCTCTCAGATTTGAAAATGGAGAGTCTTAGGTTAGGCAGTGAAGTGGCATGGTGAAGAGGACTCTGGATTTAGAGTTAAGAAATTTTGAGCTTGAATCCAGTTTTCAACATATTCTAGCTGTGCAGTCCTGGTCAAGTTGCTTCACGATAGCCTCAATTTCCACATCAACAAAATGGAGTGATAATAGAACCTGTCTCAGAGGGCATATTGTGGGGATGACATGAAATAAGATATGTAAGAACTCTGATTGCTGGTGATTGTAATTATTATTTTGCTCTACTCCATCACAAGATTCTAGCAGTTAAATATACACATCAGTGTGTCTTTTCCCCATTATTTTGCTATTATTACCCCCTTTTCTTCTTTAATCCCTGTGGTTATAATGATCCCTGTAAGTAGAGATTTGTTCCTTGTAAGGAGGGATTTGTTATATTGCTCCTATATCCTCGAGAATCTAACATAGCTTTCAGTGCATGGTAGGTATTTTAAAAATATTTTTTGATTAAAGCTTGCCATCTTTTTCCCCAAAAAATTATTTAATTTATTTTTTAGAATATTTTTCATGGTTACATGATTCATGTTCTCTTCCTCCTCTTTTTTCTTTCCCCTCCTGAAGATGACAAGCAATTCCACTGGGTTATACATGTCTTATTGCTCAATACCTATTTCCATATTATTCATATTTGTAAAAGAGTAATCTTTTAAAAACAACCCCAAATTATATACCCATATAACCAAGTGATAAATTAAATGCCCTAGCCCAACTAACATATGCCATTCTTAATCCATGTAATATCTGTTTCTCTTTCCCTCAGTTTCCCTGTCTGTCTCTATATACATATATACATAAATACATATATACATATACACATGTAATATTCATGTGTGTGTAGTTTAAAAATCACCATATGCATATACAAAGTTATGTATCCTACCCCTACTAGCATGGCACACTACTTTATCTCATCCAATTTATCCCTCTGTCACCCTAGTCCCTCTCCTCTTTTGCCATTCACTAAGTTGTGTTGTTCATCTCAACAGTGGTACATAGCCATTTTGAATGGGCAGAATTGCTTGTCTTATTGATTCTGATAATAAATGAGATCTTTGCATATTAACCAGTGACTTTATCCTTGAGAAATATACCAAAACTCTCCCCAAATTATACTCCCAATAGAATGTAAGTTTTCTGAGAATAAGCCATATTTTCTTTTTGTCTTTGTATTTCCCATGTCTAGCAGTGTCTTGCAGGTCTTGCATGGGCAGGTTGCTTAAAAATACTTGGGCTGGGATCATTTAGACCTTGATGAATGACCAACCTTTTTTTTTCAATTTGTATCTGGAAATTTCTAAATTCCAGAAGAAATAAAGCTTTCTAATTCTACAGGAGCTTTCCTCAGAAGTCCTCTGAGTTAAGAAGTGGAATATTATTTTCATTCTATTTTTAAATACATTAAGGATATTTTTTGTTTGCTTTTGCAAAGAAAAACAATATACCCCTTAAATGGCAGAGTAAGTGCTAACCAAATTACATTAGTCTAATTTTAAAAGATAAAATTCAACCCTTACCACCACCACCTGATCTGTTGTAAAGGTCAAAACTGAACGAGGAGAGCACACTTTCTAATAGAATATTAAATTCCCATTAACATCATGGTTAATAACATCATAGTATTCTAAATTTGTCATTTCACCTCTTTAGATCTAAGGTACATTTTGGTCATCACCTGAACATGTGGATGTTATCTTTGTTCCAATCTACTTGACACTAGGCAAAATTCTAAGGGAAATTCTTTAGTAGAAACCACATAGTAAATGAGACAGTAAAATTATTGCTTTTATTTTGCAAAATGTCCTTGAAAGGGATTTTGATAATGGATATTTGAAGGAATGATTGAAATTAATTCAAGGTTAGATTGCTTTACCAGACTATAAAGGATAGAAATCTTCTCTACCCCACTGCCCCTATCTTTACTGCTGTCATCTATGAATCCTCTAAGTCATTCATCCAATGTTTTCAATAACTTCAAGATCTCGTTTATCGTCTTCCTCTCCATCCTACCCATCTTATTATTGCATGCATTTCAATTAATATTAACAGCCTATTTAACAGACAGCCTACTAAATCTCTCTACCTTTTCAACTTCAAGGACTGCCTTTTCCACCAGATTTCAAGTCCACATTGACACAGCCACACCCTATGCCTAAACTTTATAATTTCTCAGCATTTTGCTATTTCTAGGTTCCAAAATTTTGAAATATGATGCTCAGACTACCCATTCCTACTTTTCTATCTCTTTTTTTTATTTTGAATATTTCCCCTCTACTTTTCTATCTCTTCCATTAAACCTATTTATCATGACTTCCCATCCTTGTCCCGCTTTTCCAGGTCACTTGCCTCATTCTGGCTTCACTTATTTGTATATTAATGCTTGACCTTATGGTCTGATGCTAAATTTAATGTCACTTTATCTATTACTCTAGACTCTCTTCCTTCCCTCATTGACTACTATTATCTACCATCAAATCTTCAACCTTTAATAAATACCACTGTGATAGGAGCAATACTCTAACATCCACCACTGTCACCATCACCCCCCCCACACACACACACACAGAGGAACACACACTCACAAGTTAAATTAGCTATTCTTTAAAATGGATTTAGGTGGTGACTTTGGAAACCAAAGAGATGTGGATGAATTGTAGAATGGCTGAACAAAATATGACATATAATTGTAATACAATACTATTATGCCATAAGAATTGTTAAACACCATAATAACCAAAAAAAATAGGAAGAAATATGAAGTGATACAGAATGAAGTGAGTAGAACCGGAAGAACATTATATGTGGTAACAGAAATACTGTCCAATGATCTGTTGTGAATGACAATTATTATCAGCAATGCAAGAATCCAAGACAACTCCAAGGGACTCATGTTGAAAAAGACTATCCACCACCCCCTTGAAGGAATTGATGGAGTCTGAATGCAGATTAAAGTATACCATTTTTACTTCATTTCCTTCATGAATTTCCTCTTGTGTAAACAATATGTGTCTTCTTTCACAACATGACAGACACAGAAATATGTATTTCATGATAGTATATGTACGACCTATGTAACATTACCCACTGTCTAGGGGAAAGAGGAGAGGTGGGAAGAAGGGAGAAAACATGGATTGCCAAATGTCAGAAAATGATCATTGAAATTGTTTCTACATGTAATCTGGAAAAATGTAAGACCATTCATCGAGACTTGGTTGGCTCAAGGAACTAAAGGCTCAAGAAGACTCAACATTGCTTCTTCCATTTTTAAAAGACAAAGTAGTCATGATATGCTCAAGGAGGGCATTGATGTTTGTTTTGTGGATTGTGATGTATAACCTAAGCAAGGGAGCTTCTTTCAGATGAATTAGTCCTCACTGCCTAAACTTATTGAGTATTCTTCCATTACTATGGCTAAGCAACTGTCTTCTTTAATTACCTAGCAGTGTCTCATTTTGTTCTAATATTAAATGTAGACTAGAGAGGGAGTCAGATCTAGCTTAGAACATCCACCATCTGACTTTAATTAAGATCAAGATTTTATTTTTTTCCATCCATATTTGTCTAAAACAGAGGAATAATTTATTTTTATTCTCCTTACACTAGCAAATGTAACTTTTTTGATAGGTTGCAGTAAAAGAAAGGGGATATTTTGATATCTCTATCAAGCAGCTCAAATAAGCATTATAACACTACTACATAGTGAACAGAATATTTTTCTTTAGAGGTCCACAAGAACTCCAAATAAAATACTAGTAATAGTAATAATAATAAGACTATAATAATAATAACTATAATTCATAACTCTTTAAGGTCTACAAAGTGCTTTTATATTGTTTCATCATATCTGGACAACATGACTGAGAAAGAAATTGTTCATTCTCCCCCTTTTGGAGATAAGGAAACTGAGGTAATCAAAGATAAAGTGACTGAGGCTGGTCTGAGGCTAGATTTGCACTTAGGTCTTCCTGAATTGAAGTCCACTGCTCTACATACTTTGTAAATAAGCTGCTTTAAAATTTAACTAACAGAAATTAAGTTTTTTATAATTGACTTTCAACTCACCTTATTCTCTCTTTCTTCTAAAACACACTCTACTCATATAAGTTATTCAAAAAGGCAACGAAGTAAAAACAAAATGAAGCAAAATGAAACAAAAGGAAACAAAATCCCCTCACCCTGTCATTTAACCTAGTCAATGATATACAGTAGGTATTTAATAAATTCTTGTTAATTTGACTATGCCAAATATTATAGATCCAGACCAATTTAAAATTTAATTTAAATTTAAATGAATTAGGATCCAAGGTTAAAATATAACGAGGTTTCCTTTAGACCACAAAAATATGATTTTTAAGAGATAAAAAAGGTAATTTTAAATTCCACAATTTCCAAATCAGCATTTCATAAAAAAAAATGTTCCTTAGGTTGTAGATGCTAAGAATGATATCTGACAGTAATTCAAACACTTAACCAGTCATTGAGCATTTATTAAATGCCCACTGAATTAAAATCTGTCCTCAGACACCAACTGATTCTGTGACCTTGAGCACATCACGTAACCGCCTTTACCTCAGTTTCCTCATGTGTAAAATGAGCCAGAGAAGAAAATGACAAACTACTCCACTAACCATTAATGGGGTCATGAAGAGCTGGACACAAATAACAAAAATCTGTGTCAGACACCATGCTAAGTGTTGAGAAAAGAAAGATAAAGAAGAAAGACAATGTCTTTCCTCAAGAAGTCTACACTCTAATGGGTGGTCAATATCCCAAGTGAAACTTTAAAAAAAATGGATGAAGAGTTAGAAGATATCCAATAGGGGCATGAAGAACAAGTGGATAGGAATGAAGTAAGTAGTTCTCCCTTTTCATCTTTCATACTGTTAATTTGGTTTTCTTCTTTCCTTTTTTATATTAGATTTACAAGTACTTTGTCTATTCTATCTGTTTTTTCAAAATACCAGCATCTAGTCTCATTTATTAATTCAATTGTTCTTTTACTTTTGAGTTTATTAATTTCTCCTTTGATTTTTAGTATTTCTAATTTAGTTTTCATCTGGGGATTTTTAATTAGTTCATTTTCTAGTTTTTTTAATTGTATGCCCAATTCCTTAATCTCTGCCCTCCCTAATTTGTTAATATAATCACTCAGTGATATAAATTTTTCCCTTAGAACTGCTTTGGCTGCATCCCATAGGTTTTGGTAAGAAGTCTCATCATTGTCATTGTCTTCAATGAAATTATTAATTGTTTCTATGATTTGTTTTTTCACTAACTTATTTTGGAGAATCATATTATTTAATTTCCAGTAAGTAGGAAATGAAAAGATGGCAGAGCTGGACACCTTATTTACATGGAAGTTTGAAGTTCCTGACTCAGTATAATCAGAGGGCCAGAGAGTACTTAGGAAGTGTGAGTACCAATTTTGTAGGATGATAAGATTTCACAATGATTGATGAGTCCAAAGACATCAAAAGTAGTGCAACAGGATGGGAAATGAAGAGTCCTGGATCTTTTTAAGCCTGAGGTGGCAAGGTAGTCAAATAGCCAACTCATATCCTTAAAGAAAGAGCCTATAATATAACCACCCTCTCCATGGACTCACAGAGAAGCCTCCTTCTCCAAGCAATGGCCCAAGAATCACGTCTGCTCATCATGAACTCTCTGTGGTCAACAAAAGAAGCTATTACAAAGCAAATGCAGCAAAAGTGGTTCTACCAGAAGCAACCTATAGAGTTTGTCTATAAGGATAGAGATCTAAAACAGAACAAATGGAAAGGGGGTGGAATCCAGAGGAAAACCAATTTCTCTTCAAGAAGAGGTTCTTTGGTCACATGTTCTCCTTACATATGTCTCTTCTCCTATCAGTACTACCAAAATTTTTGGGACAGAGTAATCATTTTGTGCCTGAGAAAAGTATTGCTTGGCGTTTATTTGGTCTGTTATTTCATTAACCATCTATTTTCCTTTGTACTATTCCTTTGTACTATTTTCCTTTGTCCTGAACAATAGAGGTAAATAATGGCCTGGATTGTTTTCAGGAAATTGAAATGCTGCTATAATAATTTTTATATATAATATACAATTTTATAATTATATAGAAATTTTCTATGAAAGCAACCCACCCCACACTCTGAGCATACATCACAAAATGGAGTGGGGCAATAGAATGAGCCATAGTTAAGAACGAACTGTACTGTATAATGGAAGAGGACTTTTTCTGCATTTTATTCATTATTTTGTGAATTTATTATGCTTGTATAACCTCCACTGCCAATTAAACAATATTAAAATAATAATAAATAATAACACTCAAGTGAGGAACTTAGAATATGAGTAAAATGTGTCCTCATACAATATAAAAATAAATGGGGCATGATAGAAAAGATGCATTAGTCATGAGATAAGAATAAGAAATAATGTGTGAAGAGTCAGAAACCTCCACTGGTATCCATGGAATATCATGAAAAAGTCAAAAAGGCCTCCAAGCCCATTTGCTAGACTTACTGTGACAACTTTATGTGAAGACACAAAAGAACTATAGAGAGCACGTGACACTGCACGTCATGTAGGATTTAAAAGGAATAAATGTATAAATCTTCTGTGACATAATAAAGATGTAGAGATTCCAAAGTAGAAATTCAAAATATTAAAAATATATAACGGTATGAATTTGGGACAAAAGGAGGGAGGAGAGAGGAATGGAGGGAAGGAAAAAAAGAAGCATAGAGAGAGACCAAGATACTTCTGGTTGTGCATTTTTTAACCCATCCCCAGTCCTCAACAAGGTGACAAGTGGGCAGCCATATGGATGATATGCAGGGCTGAGCTGACCCTAGATGAAATTACAAAAGTACAAATATATCTTAACTTATCCAGCTTTTCCTCTTTGAATCTTTTATCTCCATCTTATTCCCAATCCATCCATCTTCACCTTCTTCAGATTATTAATATCCCTCTTTGGTATTCCTTTTCTTTAAAAACCAATATTTTAAAAAGTCCTGGCCCTGAGTTATTTGAACAATAGTTTGAATTTATTCACTATTTCCTTTCCCTCTTGGAGCCTTTTTTTCTAAATGTAATGCCTTATTATGAAATGAAGGGCTTTATTCCATTTAAAAAAAGAATTCCAGATATTATCTAGCAGGAAAAGTCATTTTTGATGGCAGAATTATCTCTAACCCCTGGAAATCACATTTTATTAGTATAATACCATTTCCAGCAGTGTGATCTTGTGAATTCTAAACAGTCCTCCTACCTCAAAATTTCTCCCCACCCGCATGATAGATTTAGACTCTGCACTTAGAAATTTACCTTAAAAAACTTAAATGTGAAGATTGCTAAAAATTATATGACATGGCCTTTTGCTCTCAGGGTATTTACAATCTTTCTGAAGAGGCAAAACTAATGAGATAATTAGGGAATAGTTCCATATAAAACTGTATGACACAGATAACCAAAGGTCAGAGAATTAAATTCAATAAAAATTCAGAGAAGACAATGATCAATATGGGTTAGAAAAGGCCAGAAATGTTTTCTGTTAGAAGAGGGAATTAAACTGGGATTTAAAGAATAGATAAGGAGACAGGGGAGTTCAATTTAGGTGATGAAAATCATGTGTGTGTGTGTTTGTGTGTGTGTGTGTGTGTGTGTGTGTGTGTGCTTTAAAATAGGATGATATAAATAAAATGTCTGAATAAATATTTTAAAAAGGAGTTATGAAAGAGGCCAGGAAAATTGGAAGGAAAGAAGAGACATTAAGGAGTCAAATTTCAAAGTTCTGAAAAAAGAATCAAAGATTCTATGTTTGTTTTTAATTGGAATAAAACAAGTAATAATCCAGTGTTCCACAGGATAAGTATTTTCACAGATGTAAATATTCCCTCCAATGTCACAGGATCATCCATGCCTGCCCAACCTGGATGGCTCTTAACTATACCCTTCCATAAATTCATTACAGGAGGTCCACTTAACATACTGTTGGCTTTCTACACATTCTCTTGACCTCATAAGAGCAGAAATAGTTTGTCCATCAACCATCATTGTCTCACCATATGAATAGTCCACTCTTTTAAAAATCATAAAAGTCTTTAATTACATCTTTTATACAAATTCTCTCTCATAGCTTCTTTTTAATGTGTTAAAGCTCATACCATCATGTGCCTTTCCGTTGACTATTAAATTGCTTCCTGAATAAATATTATTAAGTGGCTACTATTTGTGAGCAACTTTATTCTTTGTATATTATAATGTTCTTTTCCTTATTAAGCACCTCAAAAAATATATTGATGAACAAATAGGCATATTGGATGATATTCTCTCAATTGCATTTTGAAGGATTAATAAGGTTTCATAAAAAAACAAACAAACAAAAAAAAAAAACAACTTTGCTATCTTTCCTACTTTCGGGTACCTTGAGATTCAATCCCTCCAATTCCATAACAATTGGTTTGCTTTCAGCACAGATTTCTTCAATTTATATAATTGATCTAATCCAGCTACTTTTCCTATTTCTGTTCTCTTTTATAGTATTAATATTATCTTCTCTATAAATACACTCAGGCTAGTAATATTATAGTCTAAGTGTAGCGACTTCAATGATAATGATGATGAAAGACATTTCTTTAAAATTACTTAAATATATTTTCCATTTTTCTTCTTTTTCATATTTTATTCCTGTTTTATCCTTAAATGTCCTTGGAATGACAACTTATTTAGATCTCTTGCCAAGCTTTAAAAACCTCTTCTCTATTTTTTGCTGTTTTATGGGATAGTGCTGCTCATAATTCTCCATCATCCTCCAGATTTTATAAACAAATTTATATTCCAAAGCAATGTAACCTTTAGCTGCCATATTACTCTGCTGGGCAAGGAAAGAAGTATTTGCTATTTCTCATCTAAGAAGGGTTTTATGTTAGTTTGTTTTTTTGAGGTTTCTTTGGTCTCTTCATCGTGGCAATTAATTTATATTAACTAAACATCTATATGAAATGATACCTAATGTCAACACACAATGGTCCAATTATTTCTGTTTTTGAGCAACAACAACTAATTTTAAAGGTTCAGATTAAAAGTTTTTTAATCATCACAATATCTTTTTTGTTTTTATTCATTATTTTATTTTCATGTTTTTTTTATCTTCTCTCCTAACAAGTTGATGGCATACTATATACATAGACAAGAGTGAAATGACTCTCACAAAAGTAATGAGTCAATTTAAACTATTAAAATATAATCAATTTCATTTTTGTCTATTTATTTGTTATGCGCTATGTTCAAAACCTTCTTATTCCTTCTTAGAGAAAAAAGGAATGTTGTATAGGCTTAAGGCTTCTGTGTAATCTCATTTTTTACATCTCTCATTTCTTATTCCTAAACCATATCTTTCAACACAATTTTCATGAGTATCAAAATATGTGAATATTTAATTTAGAGGGTTTTATTAAATTCTCATTTGAATTCATCTACTTCTTCATCCTTGGCATTTTGATATGTATATTATGATCATTTGTAATATTTTACAAATTATACATATGCACACATACACATATACATATATATATGCATGTATATGTACTACAATTGAAATGTATAAATTTTTAATAAAGTACTGCTTATTGATGCCTTTGGGGAAAGTAAAACCAGATTTACCAACTCCTTTTTTTGTCTTTCCAATGATAATCTGTGAGCAGCCCTTGTATTTAGCCTCAACTTCCTTTTGCATTACTATTTTATTTCATGAGGAGATTGTCAAAATTAGTCTGATCAATTCTCCACTCTCATATTCGGGCATTGGACAAAAAATACATATTTCTATTACCACTAAATAAAATGAATGTTTAGAGGTGACATAAAAACTAAATGAATGATTGCTATTGGGATCTTTTACCCATTCTTCTGCTACCTCACCTGTATTAATGCAGAAAAGAAAGAAGTGATTTAAGTTCACAAAATACTTCACGTTGTTTGTGTTTCATATGTTTAAACTAATAATCATTTTCATTTCTTCAGTGGTATAAGATTTGGAAAAAAACATAGTGGATAGTAATAGATATCAAGAATACAGAACTATTATGGTGTTAAGAACACTAGAAATATGATAGCATGATAGATAAAATATTTTGATAATAATAGGTACCAAAAAGCTGTTGAGACAATGCAAATCATTGTGGGGGTTTTTTGTTTATTTTTTAGAATAGTAGGAAGCATGGGAATAAATTCACCTTTTCTTAAGTGGTAAACAATTAAAAACACCAAATGTGCATTATCTACAACAAATAACCATAAGATTCTAAGATGATCAAGGGTAAGTCAGAGAAGTCCACTCTCAAAGCTATTATTTAATATACTTCTAGAACAGCTGATGATGCAAGAGGGAAAGTATCAGGCCTGGAGTCAGGAATACTCATCTTCCTGAGTTCAAATCTGGCCTCAGACAATAGGCAAGTCATTTAACCCAATTTGCCTCAGTTTCCTCATCAAATGAGCTAAAGAAGAAAGTGGTGAACTGCTTTTATATCATAGCAAATATAACCCAAATTGGGTTATATATATAAAAAGTCATGCATGTCTGAAAACAACTGAATCACAACAACAGAATGGCTTGCTATAGAAACAAACTGATTTTTTCAAAATGAGGGATAAGCATAGCTAAATAAGAAACAAAATTATAACTATTTGTAAGTGATATTATGAACCTTAGAGAATCTTAGAAATTGAAATGAAATTAATTGAAATAATAACTAGTAAAGTAACAGGACATAAGATAAACTTGCCAAATTTATCATCTTTTCTGTACATTACTAACAATACATAGCATAAAAGGGTAAAAACTCTGAATGCAAAAACTTCATGGAAAATCCAGAAGAAAAAAATAAATTAATTCAAATTAATATAAGCAGAACTGAAAGAACAGTTTTCACGATGAATTGTTTTCCCTGAGGTAGGCAGTTACACAGTATAAGTATTGTTTTTCCCCATTTTCCAAATGAAGAAATTAGGATCTAGAATAAATGGCAGAACCAGGATTTGAACCTAGATCTCCTAACTCCTTGACAGTGTCCTACATCTCAAAAAAAGAGAGAACTAAGAAATCTAGTTATTACTTTTGAATTTATAGGGAGCACTAAAAGATGAGTAAAGATAGCTGCATGGTTACGAGATGGAGAGGTGGTCTGGAGATTCAGGGGAATGGTCCAGATTTGAAAAACAGCATGACTGTTGGCATAAATCCTCCCTCAAATGGAGGTTTAGGGTCATAGAAGTCACTCGGTCCAATAATCTAAGCCCAGAGAAGAGGAACTAAGGCTCAAGTAAGTTAACTGTATCCAAAGTATCATTCTTGGCAAAATAGAGGATAAAGATTAAAACCCAAGGGTCCTGACATACAATGCAGTGGTCTTTATGACTTTTATGACTTTCAGGATGTTTCTTGGTTTGTTTGTTTTGTTTCTGTCAATAATGTTTATGGCTCTCAGGAGATTTTCTCTTTTTTTTTCTTTTTAATGAGAAAATTACTATTTACCTGTAATGGTTTAAGAGCAGTATAAAAACAGAGATGGATAGAATAGATAACTTCCATATTCTGCAAAACAAAAATTTTTATTCATATAACTTCTTACAATTTTCACAGATATCTAATTAATGTTATTTCAGATGTGTTTTAATACAAGACACACAAAAAAGTCAAGTTTTTAAAAACTAAGTCTTTGTCACATGTGATAGCAGTCTAAAAAACACCATGGTTTGGTTCTAATGAACTAAGAAAATATGTCTTCCTTTTGAGTTGAGCACCTTGATTTCTATTTTAATGAGAAAAGCAGGCATCTGCCATTTAACCCTTCTTTTTTCCCCCTTCTCATCTCAAAGTTATCTTACTTTAATTCCTACCTACTGGAATGACTCTCTTCCTCAACAAGGCCAACCCATTCATATGTACCATTCATCCCATTCCTTCTCTAACTTTTCACAAATTACCCTCATCATCACCCCACATAAACCTATATAATCTCTGGCTACAAGTATCCTTTTCCACATGGGGTAAGAAATAGTGTGCCCCCGCTATCAGAAAAATCCACATAAATTCTTTTGACCCTTTCTTCTTACCAGAGAAGCAGTAACTTTTCCCTTTTTTTTGTATGGGGTGCTTACATTATTTCATATGCATTTATGAGTTACTAAATTTTTTTTAGGATATCTCTACATTTCCAGCTTTTATATGTTGTCTGCAGACTTTCACATTCTTTTCATGAATTTTAATGCTTTACTTATTTTAATTTTAAAAAAGAAATTGTGCATATCAAATTGAGATATCAAAAGATAAATTGTTGGTATTATACAATACCACATGTATATTTTATGTATTTCTGAGTTTCTAAACTTTTTCATTGTTGTTTGCTGGCCTTCTTGTGTCATCTATGCCTTCTGCAAAAGTTGCCCAAAATCCCATTTAATTACTCATGCCTACTTGCAATATATTGAAACTGTGATAGGAAGAGTCCCTTTATGGAAAGGATAATTGTATTAAGTTCTTTTTCCACTGACTGTAAAGCATTTAACTCTTCCCTTAAGAGGGGAAGGGAGGATAAAAAGAGAGACAAAACCACTTTCCCTTGCAAGTGCAGCTGGCTATTTTCATGTATCTCTCCTCCTTCTCTCAGCCAAACTCTGAAAAAGCTACCTCCACCACTTTTCCTCTCACTTTCATCAAAAACATCTTCAATATGGCCTCAGACCTCATTGTTCAAGTCAAACTGTTGTTTCCAAAGCTACTCATGAGTTTTGAGCCATAATGCGTGTATAATCCAGTGAAATTGCTCATCAGCTCAGGGAAGGAGGGAGAGAAGAGGAGAGGAAAAGAACATGAATCATGTAACTATGGAAAACTATTCTAAATTAATTAATTAAAAAAGCAAAACTACTCATGATATCTTAGCTATTAAATTTAATGTCCTGTTTCTTAATCACCGTCATAACTGATCTAGCATTTGACATTATTGATCATTCTTTCTTCATGGATCTTTTCTCTACTTAGAATGAAATTAAAGTAGCCTTCTACCTGTCTGACATTCTTCTTAGCTCCCTTTGCTGGATCACCATCTGTCTTCTGCCCATTCACTGAAGCTGCACTCCATGGCTCTCTCCTGTGCCTCATTTATATTTTTTCTCTCTATTTTCTTTTACTTGGTGACCTTATTCATTCCCATGAATTCAATTATTGTTCCTATACAGATGACTTTCTGATCTTGATATATAGCTCTAAACTCTTCCACTCTAGTTCTGCATTTCCAAACTCTTTTTGGACTTTTTGAACTGGTTTTTATATAAACATATCATACTCAATGTGGCTAAAAGAAAACTGATCTTTCCCCCCAAATCTACCCCTGTTCTGAATTTCTCTATTACTGTTAAGGGTATCTTTCAGGTTCACAAATCCTCTACTCCTTACTGGCATTTATTCCACCTATACCTGTTATGAAACACTGCTTTTTTTTTACCTTTATAACATATCTCATATCTGATATCTTTTCTCTAATCACATATACTGCCTTAGTCCAGTTTCTTATCGCTTCTTACATATAATATGGCAATAGCGATTGATCTAACCTGACAAATCTCTTCATAATGAATTCATTCCTCCACATTATTGCCACAGATTTTTTCTTGAAGTGAATATTTGACCCTTTCATCCACCTGCTAAATAAACTCAAGTGACTCCATATTATTTCTACAATAAAATATCAGAAGTTCTTTTTGACACAAAATTCTTCACAAATTGACCCCATTCTATCTTTCCTTTCTTTCTACATATTATTCCCCCTTCACATTCTCTGCACTCTAACGAATTTAGTCTTCTTTTTCTTCCTCATAAAAGACCCTCCATCTCCTTTCTTCACACATAAGCTGTCCCCCATGCCAAGAACACATTGTCTTCTCATATCTACTTCTTAGATTCCATATTTTCTTTGTTTTTGATTGACTAAAGGGTTGGGATCTGTGGTACAGAATATTTCATATATTGCCCCCCAAAAGTTGAAGTGTTGGTAAAAGTTACTGATTGTTTTAATTCCTTTATAATTTTCATTAGAAAGAATGCCTCGTTGGGCAAGGAGTGAAGAAATAAATATGGAAAATTATTTTATGTAAAAAAGAAAAGGTACCAGTAAATAATAAGTATTTTAAAAAATCAAGAAAAATATACTATGGTAATTGAGTAAAGAAAAACATTTTACAGTAAGATTTATATTAAGATGATGTCCTAGTAAGACAAGATACCATAGCCTTTTAAAAAGCTACATCTTTAAAGGTCTTTTGAATACCTAGTGTCTTTGATCATAAAAAGAAATTTTCAGGGAAAGTTATGCTAGGGAAGAGAAAAACACAAATGATGTGAATATCTCTTTTCCCTTCTCATTTTGTCCATTTCCAAGAAATGCTCTTTGAGGGGAAAAAAAGGTAAAGTGCATTAGAAAACACATGGGACCTGAAGTCAGAAGACTTGGGTCAAAATCCTAGCTCTCATACTTACTATCTGTGATCATAGGCAAAATACTATGTTTTTCTGAGCCTTGCTTTCCTCATCTATAAAGTAGGGATAATAATATTTGAAATATCTACTTCACAGTGTAGTTTAGAGAAAAATACTTCATAAGCCTTGAAGTGCCATTTAAATATAATCTACCATTATTATCTAGTTGCATCTATAGCCTTTGATGTTTTAAACATCATTTATGTACTCATTTATCATAAATTTTAGTGAACTACATAATCATCCAGAAACTCGGTGCAGCAGCTGAATTATGGCCTTAAGTAGTTCAAATGAGTGTCCTTAACCTTGAAATAAAAGTAGAATTATCACTGGTGTAGCTGTTGTCACCTGGCAACCAGTTAAGTCTCAACATCCAAGGATATGGAGGAAAATCCACTTGCCATCTTGCTCAGATAAAAGATATTGGACTAGATATTTCCTTGATGAAGAAATTGACCTGAGGAAAATTCAAGGCTCTGCAAGGAATGAAAAGGCACCTGAAAAATGATTTCATTAAACTAAACCTTCAGTACATATCCAAGAAAAATGGGATTATATCAGTTCATGTGAGCCATCTCAGTCTGAAGGTGTCTTGTAAAATATTTACTCACCTTGAAAATTCATTACAAGAAACATGGAGGTGGCTAAACAGATTAGTAGAGAATTTTTGGTGGAATTAGCCTTCAGTTTGGATATGCCTTTAATATAAATGGCTAAGGCATTGTTATTTTTCCCCTTACCACAAGAATTAACCAGTTCTTACTTGAGTCTCTTCATGTGATGATATAATAAGTTCATATTTAGGATTACATTTCTACATTAAGGAATATAGATGTGAGTAATTTTTGAAAATTTTCTTTGTTAAAATTCTAAATTTAAATATCAAATAAAATGACTATTTCCATATACATGAGAAGGAAATAAGTATCATATGCAAATTCATATTATTTGTGCTTTGTTTTCTTTTAAAACATAAAATATATTAAATATGTAGTTTTGAAAACTGTCCTGTTTGCTTGTTTCCTTCTGACTTTCCTAACTCTATGTATTCTAAATGTCTCAAACAAACTTTTTATTTATATTTTTTCCTTTCAAAACTCAATACTATCTCCCAGTTTGAATGCCACACCCATTAAAAAGAAAGAAAGAAAGAAAGAAAAATCCATTACAATAAAATACCTAAGCATAAGAAATTTCTTCTCTGGCTTTATCCAAAATTTATGTCGTATTCTTCACCTTGAGTACATCGCCATTGGATCAAAGGTCAAGTAGCATGTTTTATATTAAGTCCTCTCAAATCATGGTTGATCATAACTTTGATTAGTGTCTTATGTCTTTTGGTTATTTTTCTTTACAATATATTATTATTATAATATAAATTATTCTTTTGGCTCTTACTTCATTCTTTATCAATTAATTATAAATTTCTATAAGACTTTCATTTAAAAATTTCTCTTATGCAATAATTTTTTAAAAATTTTTTGTATTAAAACCCTTACCTTCTGTCTTAAAATCAATACTATGCATTGGTTCCAAGACAGAAGAATGGTAAGGGATAGGCAATGGGGGTTGTGACTTGCTCAGAGTCACACAGCTGGGAAGTGTCTGAGGTCAGATTTGAAACTAGGACCTCCTGTCTCTGGGTCTGGCTCTCAATCCACTGAGACACCCAGCTGCCCCCTAATACTTCTTTTTAGAAGACCAGCAGGATTGAATATGAATAGAAAGACTTCTAATTCAACTTTTTTGTTAAATTATAAGGAAAACAATGCTATAAAAATAATCTCTACAGAGATTAGTGGGATCTCTAGATCCCATAAATCCTCATTAATTTTTGACAGCTAATTTAGAATTTGTGCTTATTTAATAGAATATAAGCTTCTTGTCATCAGAGCTTTTAAAAGTCAGGTTAATGGAATATAAGGCAGGACCAATAAAAGTGGAAAATCTTAAAGTATGCACAGAGTAATGGTCTATGTCTTTATTTTCTGAAAATCAACCTATGTAAAGTCAGAGAGGTTCATCATCAGACTGGCTTTAGAGTCAAGAATTTTTCAGGTACACAATTTTCGAAGCTCTTTTGCTGAGTTATGGATGAGGTGATTAACTATGATGGTAAAGGAAGCATCCACAATAATAAAGTTTAGAATAATGTAATCTCCCCAAGGATGGAATTTTGTCTTTGTAAACAGAAAACCTACCATAGTATTTGGAATATAGTAGGAAATAGGAATAAGAAAATCAATAGAGATGAATAAGAATATTGATAGGGATACAGAGGAAAAGGATATGAAAAAGGACAAGGGGAAGGACAGGGAGACAGAGGGCAGGGAGATAAAGAAAGACAGAAGGACAGGGAAACAGGGAGAGAGAGAGGAAGAGGAGAATAGACTTGTGATTTTATTAGTATAGGGAATCCCTAGACAAGGAATCTCTAACAGTTCTGGTCAACATCTTCTCTGTTACAGTCTTAAAGGAGTTTTTAACTTCTCTTAGTTCATGAAGTTGTTCAGCAGTTTAATAAAAACCTGTGGATACTTTCTCAGAAATCAAGTGTGCATATTTTTAATGCAAAATGAATATTAAAATATTTTAAAATAAAAATATTTAAAAAACAATTAAAATTATTAAAAATTAAAATATCTTAAATTAAATTTATTTAAAATTTAAAATATTTTCAAAAATCAAAAATTACTTAAAAGATTTTAAGGGAATTGCGAGAGAAGCCAGTTATATGGAAATACAATTATCATTTTAAAAAGAAAGAGTGCTTGAATCCAGATTAAGTAACCCTATAGAAAGTTGTTTAGGGACTACAAGAATCAGTTGCTTCCTCAAGGTAACACAGAAATTATGAGTCAGAAATGAAACTTATCTATCAGTCCTCTAGGTTCTAAGACTACTTCTCTATTAATTATATCTAATGTTTTTGTTGTTGTTCAGTGATTTCAGTTGTGTCCAACTCATCATGATCCCATTTCATGTTTTCTTGGGAAAGATACTAGGGTGGTTTGCCATTTTGCCATTGCCATTCATTCTATTTCTCCAGCTCATTTTATAGGAGGAAACTAAAGCAAACAAGGTTAAGTGACTTGTCCATTCCACAGCTAGTGAGTTTCTGAGACTGAATTTGAACTCAGATCTTTCTGATTCTAGGCCAAGTACTCTACCCACTATACTACCTTAAGGTAATATTTTACAGCCGCAATATTTATGCCTCATTGTAAGGATCTCTCAGTAAGCAGAACTGCAACTGCTTGTGAAGTCACAGAGCAGCCTGGAGCTTTGAGAAGTTAAGTCGCTTGCCCAGATTCAGGAAACAAATATCAGAGGCAGGGCATAAACTTAGGTCTTTATAACCCTGAAGCCAACTCTTTGTCCATCTCTTAACCCATTACAACACATTACCCTCTCAACATAAAAATAAGCTTGTTGTATTTAAGCAATTATGAAAAATATTTATAATTATTATTTCTGAAATTCTAGAAAAAGAATGAATGAATTAGTTATACATATACATGTATATATACATGTGCACACAAATATAGTCATATATGTATATTATACTATATATGTGTATATCACAGATCCAGGACAATATTAGGCCAAACAGAATATTTGATGATGACTGTTACTGACTATCTCTATACTCAGAGTTCTTACAACCTAGTAGAATGCGAAACATTAATGTACAAGAAACCATTAGAGAATTAATAAGACAAGGTATGATCAATGATTAAGTGGCATAAAATAGATTTCAAGTTCAATAGGACTTTGGTCAAAGTGTCTGTGTCAAATTTCAGGGAAAAGGTAGAACATAAAAAAGATTTCAATTCCCATATCTCTGTTGTTGTTCAATTATTTCCACTGTATCTGACCCTTTATGGCCCCATTTGAACGTTTCCTTTGGCAAAGATATCGGAGTGGTTTCTCATTTCTTCTACAGTTCATTTTACAGATGAGGAAACTGAGGCAAATCGGATTAAGTGACCTTCCATGGATCATATAGCTAGTATGAATCTGAGACTGGATTTGCACTTAGGTCTGACTCCAGGGCTGGCCCTCAGTCCACTATTTCACCTAACTATTCCTTCCTTTTCTATAAAAGGACAATAATAGGTTTGTACTGGCTATCTCATGATGCTATTGCAATAAAAATATTTTGTCGATTGTAAAATGTGAATTATCAGTGTTATCATCCTCACTTTTATCTTAAAAGTACTTTAAATATAGTAACTCTAGATTTAAAAAAAACTAGCCTTAGTAAACAAAATGACTACTTACATATAAATCCTGCTGTTTTTATTTTCCCTCTAACATGACTTCCCTTATAAATAACATCAAATGTAATGTTCTTGAGGCTCTGCTTCTATAACTGGAAAAGAATTTTATGAGATCATTCCCTTCAGATAACATCTGTTGGAATTTTAGGACACATAGTACTTAATTACTTTATTTATTAGCAAAGTCTAACCAAAGAAAGTACTTTTGTTGGTCTTTCTCATTGTATTTCATACACACTATGTACTGGATTTATTTACCAAAGGAGATATGTCATAAAAAAAATACTGAGGAATCCAGGGAGCAGTTAGAGATCTAAATCTAAAGGGAATATTGTGGCTTTAATAGATGAGAACTAATTGTTAATACTGGACAGGCATTGAAATGTTTGTGCTAACAAGAGGTTATGTCATTCCTGCCTATTCTACTTTGTTAAACTTCTTTCAGATTGCATTCAATTAAGATTTATGAAGAAATATGGGTTAAACTCACACTGGAGAAACAGATGTGAAGGGGCTATGATATGTAGCACCAGAGAAAGTGCCCATAGTGATGAGATCACAAACCTATTGTTTCACTACAGTATTTTAAGTGTTTCTCTTTTTTCACATATAACACAAGGGGAATGTAACAATGTCTATGATCTCATCACAGTGGGTATTTGTTCCATGATTTTTGACTTTATTTCTCCATAAATACCCCAAAGAGAATCTATGCAAACTGCTAGAAAGTTCCCCGTAATTCTTTTAATAACTATTTATTATTCTTCATATTTCTCTTGGAGCAAAGGCAATGATTGCTATTGAGTCAAAAATTAACTCCAGATAAGTCAAGCAATCAGCAAGAGCCCTACTAAATACACAACCCATTGCAGGCAGTTTTTGTCCATTCCCCTGTAGTGGCTCCAACAGGCCAGTACCTTGCTACAGGATGCTCTTTCAGAGCCATGGCTACATTGGTGCCTGAGCCAAATAAAGTTAGAGAGTAACTACTGGTGGGTGGGATCATCACAAAATAAATTCAACAGCTACTCCTAGTAGAATTTCCCATTGGTACAGTGATTCAACAAATGTCTTCCAATAATATAACTTCAGGATTTAAGCCCCCTGAGGAAAGAGTAACAAGGAATGGAAGTAAAAAACAACTGAACCAATAAAATCTCCAAATAGAATAAAATAGCATTAAGGGTTTAGAAAATCCTAAGATAAAACTACATAAGAATTGAATAAGTTCAAATAATCCCAGAAAAAGAAAAAAATCATGAAATGATCAGAAAAACAATAACAGTAGTTGTAATATCTAATAAAAGAATTGAAGAAAGACTCTTGATTTCCAAATGGAATCTCCACTTTCACCAGACAATCACTAGACTTCCTTTCCTACATTTTCCTGATGACATCTTTTCACTGCTATTCTTCTACACAGTTACTCATTGGTTACATAGTGCAGCCTGTCATGCATCTCTTCTTTGCCCACTGTGTGTTTTTTGTTTTCAATTCCTTAGAAACTATTGTTGCATGTTTTTCCACCATATAATACTTTTGTATTAATAAATAATAAATAGATAAAAATGGGCCTCTATTTCAAAGAGAAATTTGAGGTCACTAAAGGAGCTTTATAATTTCCTAAAGGAAACGGACCCAGCTGTCCTCTTTTTGTTTAATCCTAGGCCTAATTATTCTTTTGCAAAGTCTTTCCCTGATGTACATACTGATGGAGAATTAATATAGCTTCCATATCTAACTGCATATCATAATGTGATAGATATATAATTTATTAAGCACTTATTGTGTGCCATGCACTGTGCTAATTATTAAAATACAAGCAAAAAGTCAATCCCTACTCTCAAGAAGCTTATGTTCTAATGGGGAAGACAGTACACAAAATGATCTTAAAAGGGGGTGGGAATATGGTTATTGGCAAGAAAGTAGAAAAGTCTGAAGAGTGAAGATTGTAGCCAGGTATGTCAAGAAATGGTGATCCCTTAAGGAACTCACCACTCAGTATAGAAGGTCACAGGGCAAAGGTATCTCCAAGTCATGAGGCCATTATAAGGAAATGGGAAAGTCTGGAGAATGAGAGCATAAATGAATGGGTAGATGAATGAATGGGGGTTCTTAACTGGGTAGATAGATGGATGGATAAATGCATATATACCCATTAGAGCGAGAGATAGAAAGATAGATGATAAATGATAGATATACAAAGTTATTTAGATTATTTATTTTTATCCTCAAAATAGCTCTGCAAGGTTTATTTTGCAACCATTACTCCCATTTTATAGATGAAGAAACTGAAGCTCAGAGGTAAAAAGTGATTTTTGAGTGGTAGTAAATGTTTGGAGATAAAAATCAAATTTAGTATTTCTTGACTCTAAACTAGCATTGTTTCTTTTATGTTATACTACCTTGATACTAGAATGAGTATGCACTATATTGAGAAATCAGCGAAAGAAGCTGTACATAACTTCTGGTTACATGAAGTCCAGGAAAAGAAAACTGGAAACTCTTACTGAAAATACAGCTGGAAAGAAAATAATATTGGGGTCCATATTAAAGAGATGAAGGAGATCAGAAAGTCTAACCATTTAAAAAGCATTAAACAACATTGTGGAAGATTGTTCTTCTTTTGTTAAGCCTTTATTTAGTTTTTAATGGCGGGTGTAAAGACCATTAATATGAGTCTAATTTATTAGATGTTCTGCTCCAAACAACATGCCTTTAGGAGAGGCTTTCAGCCAGCCTCACTTTTTTTGTTGTTTTTGTTTTCTCTTTAAAATGATAGAGTCGAAGTATTATTATTGATGTTTCATACTATGTTCAATGGAACACTGATATATTGCAAAAAAAAAAGTCAAGATGTTCCACTAACAATAAAGCTTTATCACACTTGGAAAGGGGCAGAATAGACACTCCTCAAAATCACACGGTGAATCTGAGAGACAAAGATACCTGAGGTTGAAGGTAAGCTATTGGGCTGTATTCACTAGCAATTAAAGCTCTTGTCTCTAACAATTTGCTTAATTTTGCTAGTCGGGGAGCATACTTATTTCAAAAGGCATTTAAGGAATAGAATAGCAAGAAAAGAAGCAATAAAATAACCTGCACACACAACTACTACTCACTCTCCTATTAACACACACATATTACTGAAAAGAGTGAGCATGCATAAGATATATGTGGAGTCGAGGACATATTCTTAGAGGGGCAAATCACACCTCTAGTTCTGCAGGACTTAAGGTTGCCTTGTGATGTCAGGTATTAACTGATGGATCGGTTCCTCACCAGTGTTACCTGGCAAATGATCTCTGCTAGAGTTATTCCTTAATGATCCTGTCATTGTTTCTGTTCACTGCTCTGTTGGTTCTGTAGTTGTTGCCAGGTAAGGCTCCATCGTGAGCTCTGGAAGGTCCTAACAACACAGAAAGGTATTAAATGTGGAATTGGCATCATTTCCCAAAGTATCCAACTTTTATCCAGTAAAGCATCAAAATAAGATAAGACCTTTTTTTCAGCTACAGTGTTTGAGGTACTTCCCAGCTCAGATAGTTGTTCCCCAGACAAGGAAGCCCCAATTCAACCTACCTACTCTCTGAGTATACAGTAGTCCCTCCAAAGCACAGTTCATCAGCTCAGACCAACACATTGTGATATTTGTGTGTGTGTGTGTGTGTGTGTGTGTGTGTGTGTGTGTGTGTGTGTTTCTCTCACCTGGAGGATATAAATAGATCAAAGCAAAGGCATTTACTGAAATAACATTTTAAGAAGAAGAGTAATAAAATATTTTCCCACAAACATGTTCTCTCCCAAATGGTATTTGTCATAAAAAAGAATGGACACATCTTGAATGCACATGTGGAGGGACAAATCATGCCTTGGATGCTTTGGGGCTGACAATGTCTTCTGGTGATATCATTGTGCTGGTCCCCCCAGCCTTGCCCTCACTGTTTTGCATGTAGCATGGAATCTCTACTAGACGTCTAATCCGTGGCAAATGTGTAACCATTTATAGAAATTATTATAATGTGTTATTCTCTCGTGGTTTGTGTTTGTTCACAACCTCTTACTCTCATGGTCACTGCCAAATGTGCATCTCCACTGGGAATGAGATTGTGAACTTTCTCTCTGCCTCCATATTCTAGCTTTAGATGGAGTTCAGCTACAATTCTGCCTCTTCATCATGAGAAGAAAAACCAACTCTGATGTCTACTGGTTAGATTATATAACTCTTCTCAAAAGGCAGAGCGAGAGCCTATGTGATTAATATTCAGTTAGAATAAACTAAGAAACAAAAAACAGGGTGCTTTTAGGAAATGTAAGTAGGTCATGTCTGTTTCTCTGAATCTTAGAAAAAAAAATTTTCTCCAAAGGGAGATTACTTCAGCTCAGTTTCAAGTTCTTCAGAAGAAGAGTATTAACTCTTAGTGCCTAAAGCTTACATCTATTTTTTTTTAATTCTAATTTTCTGTTCATTTTCATTCAGAGGTCTCCCTCTGACTTAGGGTAAGAAATTCTTGGTGGATCTCTGCTTCATTTCTGATGATTGTTCAACTATACCAGTCAGCATCCCTTAAAGAATATCCTTCTAGCAAATAGCCATATTAATCACATAATAAATACTTACTGACGATTGACTTAAATCAAGCATCTAATAACACTTGAAAAACAACTTATGGTGCTTCTTAGTCTAGCACTGACTGAATAAAAAATAACTCTGATGCATCGGTCTTTGTGTAATACACATAGAATAATCTGTGGCCCTTTAACTTCTTTGTTTTCTTCTATGACTTTTTTTAACCAACATCTATTCTTGGCAATTAGGTAAAACTGGACATTTTTAAAGGGGGAATCAAATCTATGTAACAAATAAAAGAGAAACAAAAGTACAATCAATAATATTTCCAAGTTGTGTTTAGCCTGATGCAGAGTAAATAATGAGCATATTGTTCCGAAAATATATGAAAGGATTTACAAACAGAAGACAGGAAATTGTAAAAGAAAACTTTAATTTTATTTTACAGAAAGATAAAAAAGGGAATTAAAGTAAATTGTAAGAAGGTAAATTTAAAAAAGCAAGACATCTTTTAATTTTAGTATAATATACAAAACTTTTGCTATTTATAAGATAAAATAAACAATTTAACAAGTTAAAGAGACAAAAGTTGATATAGTAAAAAGTGTTGGATTTGAAGTCATATAACCTTCATTTAAAATTCAGCTTTGTTCTTTATTTTATTAAGCAACATCATATCATCTTGCTGGACCTCAGTTTTCTCATCTTTAAAAGCAAGATATTAGATTAAGTACTCTTGAAAGTCTCTTTGAGACCTAAACCAAATATTATGTGCTTCCTCAATAAATAAATTATTTATGATATTTTTAATTTGGAAATAAATTTGGACCAAAAATGTAACTTTAAAAATCATGTTTCTGTTATTGAAGAACACTGGGAGAAATAGTAGAATATTTTAGAAAATAATTAACGATTTTACTGTTAGGTTTCCACAAAAGTTTTTTTTAAAGGAATTTAACCTATAAAAGTTTCAAGACTTACTGTACTACATGATCACTAAGGTCTCTACAAGTTCTAATATACTTTGACTAATTTTAATAGTTGACATTTAGATAACACCTCAAGGTTTGCAAAGTACTTTGTGTTCGTTGTATCATCTCATCTTCACAGTCAGAGGAAGCTTATTATTATCCACATTTTACAGATGGGGAAATAGAGATGGAAAGAACTAATGAATTTCTGAAACAGGATAACATCCAGGTCCTTCTAACTTCAAGGCCTTACTCTTTCCAGTGGTCCATGGTGCAACTCAGTGAATGTCTTGGTAACTCTATGATCTTTTAAACTTGTTCTAGCATTAGTTTCTTGCTTCCACCAGGAAATAAATATGCTAAATAGAGTGTGCTTCATTGGTAACCAGTAAAATCTACTTATTAAATGTGAGTTGAGGAGAGCTCCACAGTATGAGGGAGGTTTAGTGACACAGAGAGCAAACATTTGAGGTGCATAATATTTTAAATCATGAACTCAGAGCCACTCATTGGAAATATAAGTGGATAGACAGAAATAGCTCTGTAGGAGCAGCACTCCATGTACAGAGAGAGGATCATAGCACAGGGAGCAGGGGATGAGTAAAATAGCAATTATAAAACTCTACCTGATGACCTATACCACCACCCCTAAAACATACACAACACACACACAGTAGGAACTTTTTGGCATTCTGCACACTGCCTTGCATATAGTAAGAGGCCAAGAAATGCTTGTTGGATTTTTTTTTTGAATCAGATGAAACTGGCTTTTAGATTATTGTATAAGGGCACAAAATCGAGTTACCTAGGAGACAATAAGAAAATGTGTTTCTCTGCAGCAAAATATTTTTTAAATGGTATAATGTTCAGTGAGGAGTTGGAAAGAAACTGGCATTTTAACAGTAGGGGAGCTTAAAAAAGATTCATAAGCTAATACATGTATACACACACATATATATGTACACACACGTGAATATAAAATCAGCAGCTTTTATAGTCATCAGATAGAAAAAAAATTTAGAAAATTTTAAATGTGATTTCTCTTTTTTTCATGGTCAATTTGGTCATTTAAACTCTGGAAGTGAAGATGCTTGATCTCATGAAGACAGTCAATGATAACCAAAATAAATGCCATAGTAATTCATTGGTAATGTTTTAAGAACTATGTTTAGGGACTATACTTACATGGGCAATTATCCAGTTGATTTGGGTTCACCCATAGAATGACTTTATCTGAATTATGATGATAGTTCAAGTAGACAGCTAGATGGAACAACAAATAGAGTTCAGGACTTTGTGTCAGGAAAATGAGTTCAAATCCTGGCCATGGGCAAGTCACTGAACTTTGGTCTGTCTCATTTCTTCATCTATAAAATGAGGATAATAATAGCAACTCTCTCCAAAAGTTATTATTATTATACAATGAGACAAGGTTTTATCAAACAAACTTTAAAGCACTATAAAATACTAAATAGTATTATGCTATTAAGGGAAGGGAATAGGTCAGACTCATAGTTATTAGCACTCTATACCTCTGAAAATTAACTTGTATTTGCTTAGCCATCCACTTATAATCTTCCTAATTCAATAAAAACTCTATGAAGGTAGGGCCTGTTTTTGTTTTGCCTCTATAGAACTGCATAGTGCTTTGACCATAGGTGATCCTTAATGAATACTTATTGAATAAAACTGTCCATTTCATGTTATATTGGAGACACTCTAGTACTCAAGTATTGAAGCAGCAATAGGTATTGTGGCTGGTAAAAAGAAAATGAATACTGTCACCATAGAATTTAGTTTTGACTCCAGAAATCTATTGGCTGTGAGATCAGAGGCATATCATTTAGCTTTCCTATGAGCCTCAGTTTCACTATTTGTAAAATGAGAATAATAATCTGCTCCATCTACCCTATTGATTTCTTTTATTAAATGAAATTGAAATGATATAAATAATATAAAGAAACCTTGATGAGAAATTCATCTGGCAATCTACATGTGCCAATGTAGATCAGATCATCACCTGCTCCTCATTTCTGGGTCTTTGAGTAGTGTGGAGCAATGAGAGATTAAGCCATTTTGCCTAGAATTATTCAGCCTATGTGTGGCAGGACAGGGACTCAAGACTTAGGTTTTTCTAATTCCAAGGGAGGCTCTCCATTCGCCATGATGTATAACCAGTAATTTTATTAAGCATATAAAAATGTGAGTTTTTAGCAATGTAAGTTGCTATCAGAATTCTAGTTCTGCCAGTGTCTACATAAAAAACGACATATTTCTAAGCTTTGATTTCTTCAGTTAAATGCAGTTTTAAACTAAGACTTTGCTTATTTTGTTTGAAGTTTGATAATATATTACTTTTTAATGGCCAAATATTCTGAGTGATTGACAACTTCTTATTCATATGGTACATTAAGGAAGTCTCATTTCCATGGGAGAATGATATTCCACTAAGAACAGCTCCTGAGAAGAAAGAAGAGATGCATTTATGGTATTGGAAAGTAACAGTATTTCCTCTCTTAAAATCCTAGCACTGATCAAAAGAATGAAATCTAATTCTTGGTACATTTAACATCTTCAGAGGCAATCACACCTTTGGAAAGTTTATTCAAATGTTAGTAACAACCTTGAGCAATTTGGCTGGAAAATCTTATTAGTAATAAAAGTATAATTGAACTTGGATAATAAAGCATTAAGAAAAATTTCTGCTGGTGAGAGGTCTTGATAATTTTCCCAAAAGGTGATGGTAGCTATAAAGCCAATGCCCTCTCAGAGACTTAGAGTTTTATAATTATTACTTCTTTGTCTTAATCATCAGAATTTTTGAAGAGTTAGATCTTCCCAGAACATTTACCTTTTTTAGATGATTATCTTAAATGACCAAAAGGACCTTAGTTTCCTTTCATTCAGCTGTCCCAATGAGTTCATTGTCATAAAAAGCCCTATTCTTAGTATCACTCCCTAAAAGCTTTTAATTCAATGTTCCTAGTTATTTCCATCAAAAGCTAGAAAAAGTTGAGATTTCTCTATTTTCTTAGGAAGCAAATAAAAGCTCTTAAGCTTAAGCAAAGGGTCTGTATATAGTACCTACTGGGGTACTGCATGGCACAATGGAAAATGCACATGGGAAAAAAAAGAACTGTTTTAAAACTATCTTCAGATATTTGTTTTTTTTTCTGTGACAATGGGCAAATTACTTAACCTCTGTCTGCCTGTAATAGTACCAAATTTCCAGGTTTGCTATGAGGATCAAAGGAAATAGTAATTGTAAAGTGTTTAACACAATATCTGGCATATAGCAAATGCCAGAAAATAATAGTTTTACTATTATTTCAATTACTATTATTATTATTGTCATTACCTGTTACCCAGATTCCTCCTCTAGGTTCTAATCTGAGCAACTGGATCTTTATTTTTTTTGCCTTTAAAAAATAATTTTCTATTGCTCAGACTGCATTATGGGACTTGTATTTTTAGGTAAGGGAGAGAATCTATTACCTTCTGTTGTCCTTTTGAGATTTGCCTTATTCTTTAGGTTTTGACTAACTAGACTATTACTTAATTTCCTGTGGTGACTTTAGATATATCCCTGCTCCTTACCAAGCTTGTCACTATCATCTTTCTCCTGGTGTATTGCAGAAGTCTGTTGGTTGATCTCCCTGCCATGTCACCCTCCATTCCAGTCCGTTCTCTACTCACCTACAAAAGTAATTTTCTTAAAATCAAAATCTGCCCATTTTACATGCCCATTTCACACACCCTGCATTCAGTAACTCCAGTGGCTACCAGGATCAAATATAAAATCCATTGTTGGCATTTAAAACCCTTTATCCAATGAAGGACAAAATTATCATTCTTTGTAGAATTTAAGATGTTATGCTTAGAGAATCTTAAATATTCAACTAAAAAAACCTAGTTGAAATAATTAATGTTTACTAGAGTTGCAGGATATAAAATAAACCTATGTAAATCATCTGCATTTTTATATTATCAATAAAGCCCAGCAGCAAGAGATAGAAAAAGAAGCTCCATTTAAATTAATTATAGATCATATAAATTACTTGGATGTCTAACTTCAAAGATAAATCAAAGAATTACATGAATACAATTACAGAGTACTTTTCAAAAAATGAGACAGATCTAAACAACTAGAAAAGTACTAATTGCTCATGGGTTAGTTGAGTCAATAGAATAAAAATAACAATCTTATCTAAATTAATCTACTTATTCAATGCTATACCAAAGTACCTAAAATTATTTTAGAGCTAGAAAAATTAATAAAAATCCATCTGAAAGAACAAAAGACAAATAATATCAAGGAAATCAATGAAAAGAAATGTGAAAGAAGGTGGCCTAGTCATATAAGATCAAATTGTATTACTAGGCAATGATCATCAAAACAATCTGATACTAGCTAAAAAACTGTTGGCTCAGTGGTATAAATTGACAACACAATACATAGTAGCAAATAACTACAGTAACTTGATTTTTGATAAACTCAAAGATTCAGGCTTTAAGGGCAAGAAATAACTATTTCACAAAAACTGTTGGGAAATGTGAACATCTAGGTGGCTTCTTGGATTGAGAGTCAGACCTAGATCCTGGCAGTCCTAGGTTCAAATCTGGCCTCAAATGCTTCCTAATTTGTAGGACTTTGGACAAGTCATTTAACCCCCATTGGCTAGCCCTGTCTTGGAATCAAAATACAATATTGATTATATGATAGAAGGGAAGGGTTTAAAAATTTGCTGGGAAAAGTGGAAAAATTTATAACAGAGACTGTATATAGACCAACATCTCACCATATATCAAGATAAGTTTAAAATGAATATATGGTAGACATAAAAGATGCTGCCATAAGCAAATTAGAAGAGCATTTGATAATTTACCTAATAAGTCTATGGATGAGGGAAGAATTTATGATCAAATAAGAGATAGCATTATAGAATATAGAATGGATAATTTTGATTATATTAAATTAAAAATATATTTTGCATAAACAAAAACAACGCAACTAAGATTAGAATAAAATCTGGGGAAAATTGTATAGCAAGATGCTCTTATAAAGGGCTTTATCTCAAATATAGAGTGAACTGAGTGAAATATATAAGAATACAAGTTATCCTTGAAAGTATAAATGGTATCATTGATATGAACAAGCAATTTTCTGATCAAGGAATCAAGGCTATCTATAGTCACATAAAAATGCTCTAAATAATTCTTGATTAGGGAAATATAAATTAAAACAACTCTGAGGTACCACTTATCATATTGGTTTGTTAGACGAGACAAGGAAAGCTATAAATGTTGGAGGGAATGTGGGAAAATTGGGATACTAATGCACAGTTGATGGAGTTGTGAATTGATTGAAGCATTCTGGAGAACAATTTGGAACTATGTACAAAGATCTTTATTATTTATTATTATACCCGTCTATCCTACAATACTATTATTAGGTACATATTCCAAAGAGATTTTAAAAAGGGAAAAGGGCCTTTTTATAATAAGATATTTATAGCAGCTCTTTTTGTACTAGCAAAGAATTAGAAATTGAAGGGTTGTCCATCAGCTGTATAATTGCTAAATAAATTGTGGTTTAAGATTGTAATGGGGTATAATTGTACCATAAGAAAAGACAAAATAGATAAATGCAAAAAAAATAAACTGGAAAAACTTATAAGAAGTGATGCAGAGTGAAGAGAGAAGAACCAGGAGAATGTTTTTCACGGTGACAATCAAGTACAATGACCAATTGTGATTGACTTAACTGTTAATAGCAATGCAAAGATCCAAGACAAACTCCAAGGGACTCATTATGAAAAAGGCTGTTCATTGCTATAGAAAAATTGATGAAATCTGAATATAGATTCAAGCAAGCTATTCTTAACTTCCACCATAATTTTTTTCCCTGGAATGAGTGATATGTTTCTTTCACAATATAATAAACATGAAAAAATGTATTGTATAATAATACACGTATAACCTATATCATATTACTTGCTGTTTTAGAACAGAGTGAGTGGGAGGGAGAGAATATGGATCACAAAATGTCAGAATGGTTATTGAAAATTGGACCAACATGCAATACAATGTAAAGAATAAAAATCTTAAATAAAACAAAGAAATGGTGAAGATGATTTCAGAAAAACCTAGAAAGATCTACAAGAATGATGCAAAGTGAAATGAGCAAAACCAAGAGACAATTGTACACAATAATAGCAATACTGTATGATGAACAATTATGAATAATTTAGCTATTCTTAGCCTTACAATAGTCCAAGACAATCAGTAAGAACTCATGATGAAAAATGTGATCTGCCTCCAATGAAAGAACTGACGGAGTCTGAATGCAGAGTGAAATATATCATATTTCAAATTATTTTTTTGTTCAAGTTCTCTTCCACAAAATGACTAACATGAAAAAATATTATTATCAGACATATAAAATCTATATCAGATTGTCTCCCATCTTGGGTAGAGGGACAGACAGAGGAAGAATTGGCCTCAAGATTTAAAAAAAAGGTACAAAGTATTTTTATAATATACTTGAAGAAATAAAATAATGTTATTCTGTAAAAACCTTCACAAATTGGCCCTTTCTTATTTTTCCAGTTTTATCTTATTTTATTATTACTTTGATCTATACAATATAGCCATGTTTACCTTGTTATTTCATCTAGACACCACTCTGCCAGGAGCCACTCAGAGAAATAGGGTCTTTAATAGGGTCTCTTATCTGATTCCCAACAAGTTAATACAGCTGGCAAAGTCCT
This sequence comes from Gracilinanus agilis, assembly GCF_016433145.1. NCBI lineage: Eukaryota > Metazoa > Chordata > Mammalia > Didelphimorphia > Didelphidae > Gracilinanus > Gracilinanus agilis. Next base: position 88,112,228 of record NC_058131.1, read on the forward strand.
GTACTGATTCTTGTAACCTGAACAATTGGGCCATAGGATGGATGGCTTATCCAAAACATCTGACCCCTCTCTATGACTTCCTTCTGATCAATTCTTTTTATTACTGAAAGCATTATAATCTAGTTTTTTAGGATAGCCTCAAGTCCCATAGAAAAATCCCAAGTACCCTATAATAAACAAGCATTTAATGAGTTAACAGCCCTTTCTCTCAGCTGAGAATAGCAGAAAATAGCAGAAGCTACTTGTATCTTTTCCTCTCTGCTTTAGATGTCCCAAGGACCCTACATGACAGGACCAAGCAAATTCCATTCTCACTTCAGTGCCTTCCCACACTGAGCTATACCCCACAATCTTAAAGATTCATTCTTTAACCTTGAACAGTGTCTCATCCCAGTATAATCTACATGAGAAAAAAATTGTATGCTATATGCCAGCTGTGATGTAATTCTTTAACCATGAGTGTCTATACAGCTTTTGATTTCAAATGTACTTTGTAGAAAAAACTGTTATTGGAAAAATGTATAAAATAAACCACAAGCTCAAGGATTTTTGGAGCAGTCTTGAGCTACTATGTTAGACTGAAAGTTCCCAGTTTCTGCTTCTTTCTTTCTCACCTAAACCATTCACCTTTCCAGACCCCTGGAGCTGCCGGCTGGCTTCCAGCACCACTCCATCTCTCTATGACATTACTTTACATTGAATGCCCCCCATACGTAGCATTCTCTCTTTACTTACCTCTACTTCCTGGATTCCCAAACTTCATCCAAGATTCAACTTAAATCCCACGTTCCTTGAACCCTTTCCTTTTTCTTCTCCTCTCCCTTGACAGTATCTTCTCTCCGATATGAATGACTTTCTATTTACTTTGTATATATATATATATATATATATATATACATATATATATATATATGTATATATATATATATATGTGTGTGTGTGTGTGTGTGTGTATGTATATATATTTTAATAGGCTGTTTGCATATTGGCTCACCCATTAGTATATGAGCTCCTTAAGGGCAAAACCTATATTTTTGCCTTTCTTGATATCTCTTGCACTTAGCACAGAGTTTAGAATATAGTCATTAATTAATGCTTCTTGACAATGATGATGATGATGTCTGAGACCTTAGACCTCCAGGTGTGCTTCTTCCTTATGATCCCTGACTTCCTATGCTTCTACCTTTCAACTCTTACAATGCCTTTCATCATGTCCTACTTTGTTATTCTTTCCTTTGAAAGAGAAAAAGTTTCACCCTCCATTTGTTGGCAGATGTACGCTATAAATTTCACCTTTTTGTTAAATATTATAAATTAAAATGGGGAATCTTAATGAACAAAAGCAAGAGGTCTCTGTCCATTAATATCTATTGGCTACAGCTGTTGAAATCAGCAGTGAGACTAAGGATAGCTCATATGGTGAGAATCAGTAAAATTCATATAAAGATATCCTATTTCACTCTGAACTATCACAGATATTTCAGTTTGGTGCCAGGAGTATTTGACTCAAGTCCAGATTATATCCTTTTATTTTTAGCAATAGATCACCTAAGAACTATAAAATCAAAGGAAAATAAATTAAATTGGGGCAGATTATTATTATTATTATTATTATTATTAATATAGCAACTGACTTTCATATAATATTTACTATGTGCCAGGCATTGTATTGTTTTACAAATATTATCTTTTTTTAAACCCTTAACTTCGGTGTATTGTCTCATAGGTGGAAGAGTGGTAAGGGTGGGCAATGGGGGTCAAGTGACTTGCCCAGGGTCACACAGCTGGGAAGTGGCTGAGGCCGGGTTTGAACCTAGGACCTCCTGTCTCTAGGCCTGACTCTCACTCCACTGAGCTACCCAGCTGCCCTACAAATATTGTCTTATTTGAACCTTACAATAACCCTAGAAGGTATATGCCATTATTATTTCCACTTCACAGATAAGGAAACTAAAGAAAACAGAGGTTAAGTGGCTTATCCAGAATCACACAACTAGCCTGAGGACCAGCACACTTTCAGCTACACCTCCTAGCTATCCTTAAAAATAAGTAAAAGAGAAAATATAGAAGTAAATAATAGAGAAAATTAAGCAATAGAATCATTCTAATTCCTGCTTGGGGAACAGTACCCCACAAACTCCTATACTGATTAAAAGACAATTCCCCATACTCCTGGATGAGTTTTGTCCCTGTTAAAATCTTATTTATTTGCTTCCTTCTCAGAAAGATCCCCAGTTCTCACTCATGGATGGTTTAAAAATCATCTCTTCTCCCCACCAGAAGGCAGACTGTGTCTCTCCCCAGTTCCACACAATGCACTTATTTTTGCTAAGTGTTTATGAGACTAAGAAAAATATCTCATGGTATCTTTTCAGGGGGTGCCCAAGGCATGAAAATTTCCCTAAGACTTATGGAAGTTTCAAGTAGTACCCTCACTTTCTACAGATATATCGTGGCAGGTACACAGCATAATGCATGGAATTCTAGACTTGCAGACAAGAAGACCTCAGCTCAAACTCTATCTCAGACACTTAATAGCTCGGTGACCCTAGACATGTCCCTTAAACTCTCTCATTCTCAGTTTCTTCATCTTTTAATTTAGGTTAATAATGGTCTTTATATCATAAAACTATTGTGAGAATCAAATGAAATACCATGTGTAAAATGTTTTGGAAACTTAAAAACATTATAGGCACAGTGGAGGACTGGCCTTGGAATTAGGACACCCTGAGTTCAAATCCAGTTTCAGACACTTATTAGCAGCATGACCCTGGGCAAATCATTTAACCCTGTTTGTCTTAGTTTCCTCATCTGCAAAATGAGCTGGAGAAGGATCTCTGTTTTCTTTATGTCTTGGTTATGATGGCAAAATTAATCATACAGTTATAAAATATTAGAGATATAAAGGCCATCTAAGACCATCTGTCTATTTGCTCATTTTACTGATGAGGAAGCTAAGCCCAAAATATGTGATTTTCCCCAGTGCCACCCAATGATTACTTACCCCCAGATATTTAAAGCTTCATAGCTTGGAGAGTCTTCAATGCCTCTTTTTTGAGGGGAGAGGAAGAAATGTGAGAACACACTTTAGTCCCTTTCAATTCCATAGCTATTCACAAGAAAGAACACAAACCAGGATAATGTATGTATCATCTCTACTCAAGCAGCTCATTTTGGCATGACAGAATGATGGATGCAATCTTTCTATATATACATTTGAAAGACAGGATTCCAGTCTCAAAGGAAGACTGCTATAAAATGATATCTCTTTCAGAGATTCTTGTTCTCAGTCAAGGCAGACAACATATTCTGCTTCCTCACAAATGATGAGATATTAACTGTTCCTCATGTCATAAGCATAAAGAAAATGGACAATGTTTTCATTAAAAAAAAGAAATGTGCAAGAATAATTCTCAGTCCTAGCCATGACATCTGCTGCCTGTTATAATCAAGTTCATAAAAATTCTAGCCATGTATTCTGTACCAAATAATCACTACTGAATTGAATATTGAAATTCTTTAGCAAGAGTCAAGGAGAAACCAAATATTAGCTTTGCTATGCAATGGGAAGAATTTTTTTTTCCATTTTCAAAGTGAAATTTATATCAGTCAATATTCAATTTAATAAACATTTATTAAGCAAACATTGTGCTTGGCATTGTGCTAGACTCTAGAGACCCAAAGTCAAAACCCAATCATTCTCTGCCCTGAAGAAATTTGTGTTCTACTTGGTGTGAGGAGGTAGTGTGGGAGAAAGGGTTATTGAAATCTTCTTAAATGGAGAGAGGGGAAGATCAGGAAGAAAGGAAAGATCAAGTACAAGGTAGCATCTCTGCTGTGCCCAGAAAGAAGGTAGGCATTCTATGAGGTGAAGGGGCAGAGGGAAATATGTTCCAAACATGGGGATCAGTTGTGAAGGGGCACCAAGGTGGAAAGGAAAAGGAATGGCATAGATTGTGAATAGCTAGTAGATTCACTTCACCTGTATACATAAAAGGAAGGATTATGAAGGGAAGGTGGGAGACATATTCTGGAGGTCTTACATTGCCATACTGGTGTTTTTGGTTTTGTCTTGTCTTGAAATCTTAGTAGAAACAGAGAGCCATTGAAGTCTTTTCAATAGTGGGAATGATATGGTTAGACTTTTGTTTCAGGAGTATCCATTTGTTAACTGTTTAGAGAACAGACAAGAAAGAGGAGTACATATTGTTCAGCACCCCATTCCTCCCTCAAGTTGAATGGAAACTCCTCAAGGATGAGGCTCGTTTACCAATTTATCTTCATTTCTCTATCACCTAGTATATTACTTTGTGTTTTATATGTTTAACAAATGCTTGTTGGCTAAATCGTGGCATTAAAACTGGGGTTAACAAAGCATATGTTAACTTTTCTCAATAGCTGGAAAAGGAACCTACCCATATAAAAATGGAAATACTTTCTCTATTCCTTAAGGTACAACAATGAATAAAGCAGAGCCCTTTTACTCCAGGGATTTTAGAGACTGATTCTTTTCTGACACTTGAGGATATTCCATGGCTTAGATGAACACAACATCAGATTTTCAAATGTTACAACCCAGAGGGAGATAAAAATAAATGTGGCCTTGAGTTAGCTAGACAAAAATAAAAACAAAAATCAACCTCACAAGTATAAAGTGGAGATGGGGTAGGGGTGGGAGGACAGATAGTCAACTGCTCTTCTGAAAATGATTGATGAGGATTTAGTGGTTTGCATGCTCAATATGAGTCAGGCAGTCAGAGATGCAGCCGCCCAAAAAGCTAATTTGATCTTGGACTGCAGTAAGAGGGATATAGCTTCCAGGAATAGTGAAGTGATGGCCCCACTCTTTTGCTCTTGTCAGAGCTCATTTGGAGTATTGCATTCAGTCCTGGACATTCTATTTTAAGAAGGACATTGATAGGTTGGAGAGTGGTCAGAAGGAGTGACTAGTAAAGAGCCTTGAGTCCATGCCACAGGGTGATGGATTGAAGGAAATGGATGTGTTTAGTTTGAAGAAAAGAAGTGGTGAAGAAGCAATAAGGGAAATGAGGATAGCAGCTTTAAGGTATTTGAAGAGCTGTCAAATGGGGAAGAAATTAAACTTAGTCCACTTGGTCCCAAAGGGCAGAACTAGGACAAGTGGTCAGAAGTTGGAAAGTTGATTAGAAGTTGAAAACAGACAAATTTCAACTCAATGTCAGGAACAAAAAATAAAAAACAAATAAATCAGTTATACATATGTAGACTGGATTGTTCTCAAGAGGTTCTCTTGTATAAATTCTCCCTCGAGGTCTTCAGACAGACTATTAAGTTGTTTAGTATATTTATTGTAAAGGTTTCTTTTTGGACATGAGTTAGATTAAATTGTTATTTTTAAATTTTAAAAAATATCATTTTACTTTTATAAGATTAGGTTGTTATTGAGGTCCATTCCAACTCTCAGATTCTTTGATGAATACCTTACATATATATTTAAATATGTTATTAGAATGTGATGCCCAATGGGGGGATTTTGTCTTTTTTTTCCAACCCTATACCCACTTGAGGGAAAGAAACTAAAGAATATAGGAACAGAAAATAAGACCTGACTTCAAAACTATCCTCATACTTACTAGCTCTGACTCTGGACAAGTCACTTAATCTTTGTCTGATTCAATTTCTTTGTTTCAAAAATAAGGTTATTCATAGCAACTAATTTTCATTGTTATTGTGAGGATAAAATGAAGACTTGAAAGTGCCACATAAATGCTTGTCATCATAATCAACATTATTTTGTTTTCTTGTTAGTTTTGTTGGTGGTAGGCTTTTTTATTTGTTTGTTTTAACATTAGTTGGAATGCCAAGGAACTCTGATTGGCTGGATAGTTGTTTTAAGAGTCTATCAGTGGTTCCCAAACTTTTTTGGCCTACCATCCCCTTTCCAGAAAAAAATATTACTTAGTGCCCCCTGGAAATTATGAAACTATTTATTGAACTCAGAAGAAAATGTAATACAAAAAAAAGTGTGGCTATCACCACTCTCCTGGATCGCTGCAGCACCCACCAGGGGGCGTTAGCGCCCACTTTGGGAATCACTGGTCTAGATGCTAAAAGTAGCCATTGTTGAGATAGCTAGGTGGCTCAATGGATAAGCACCAGTCCTTGAGTCAGGGGACCCTGAGTTCAAATATGTCCACAGATACTTCCTAGCTGTATGACCTTGGGCAAGGCACTTAAGCCCATTTGTCTAGACCTTGTCCTTCATTTTTGAAGTTGCTATTAAGACAGAAAGTAAGGGCTTAAAAATAAATTTTAAAAAAAAGCCACTGTAGATGCCATATTCTTTTTCCATGTAGTCAGCCAAGACAATTAAATTAAACTACTTAGATAATTCCAAGTTCATTTTCAAAGTTACAAAAAGCAGAATATAGATCCTGGATGTCAGATTCAACAGAAATGAAAACAGATGATCTTTAACTCAAAATTCTTGCGATTAAAATTTGTCTCAACAGACATGAATTTTTTGTTACTTAAATCTCGTAAAGACAAAGAGAATATCAATTCTACCACATGTAACAGAAGTAGACACATCTTTCTTCCTCTTGGAAGGTCAGGTAATGATGTTATCTCATTTTTTACTCTACTAACAAAAATTCAATGGGGTATTGATAAGGGTTGGGGGGATTGGAGAAAGTGTATGGTAGAGTGGAAAAAGAAATTAAGAAAATAAAAATAAACAGAAAGAATATACTGGATGTTTTCCTTTTAAAAAATCCACAGCACTCAAAGTTTCCTTTTCTCTGTGGCAGATGAGTAGACTACAACATTCTGAGTAATTGCCTTCACTCAGCAACAAGAGACCATGAAATGCAGGGATTTGCTGATACTAAAGTAGAAAAAAATGGAAGACAAATGGTTAACTGAAGAAAGAGAAGAGAGATCCAACTCCATTTATGATTATTTCTTGGTTTCAATTAATGGAACTGAGGCTCAGAGAGATGATCTGACTTTCAAGTCATGCACCTAATAATTCGTTACAGGTAGGATTTGAAGCCATGTCTTACTGACTCCAATTCCAGAACATGAAATGTTCTACCATCCTCCCTAAATAAGAGAATGAGAACTTCACCCTTAGTAATATTTTGAGATGAAAAAATCTTAGTTCCTTTTATTTTTCTTTGAATTCCTTTACAGAAAATCAATAGTAATAAGAGAATTCAGAAGCTTCACTGTTCTCTACAGAGAACATACGTATCTCTCCAACACCACCACTGAGTTTGTTACAGTGGTAACAATTTTTTATAGTATGTGACCTATAAAAGATCAGGGTTTTGTTTTGTTGTGTTTATGCTGAAAGTCCCCTTAGTCTTTCTCCAGGTCTCAAATAGCTGATCTCTGCACAGAATTTCCTTTGAAGATAGTGTCCTATTCTGGGATAAACTCAAAAGGGCATAAAACCAACTTTATTCCAACAGGAAGCAGTGTCTCTTATGCTTTAAGAGAAAGACAAAATACATCTTGGCGTGCTGCCCTTTTTAGTTATGCATGTAAGAGATTTGCTAAACATAACAGAAAACCTTTTTTTTTTTCTTTCAAGAAGCTTTTCTTACCGACAGGTTGGAAAAGAAATAGGCATGGAAAGATTTTCTTAATGCCAAACATAGATTTAGCTTAAAAATCAAAGAGTTTTTTTGCATCCTTTTCTGTTAGACCTCAACAATTTTCAAGACAAATAAGCATCAGCTATTTTCCTATTTGTAAAAGAAAACATTGATTATAGCCATCCCATCCTTCCTAGGCAGGCAATTTGGTACTTTTCCAAAATAGTGATGAGTTTCTGTTCACTTGTTTACACTAGTTTACCTGATTCCCCCTTATAAGATCATGGAAGTATAGGATGTAGTTATAAGATACCATGGAAATCATCTACAAGATGAAGATATTTTGGAGATGAGGAAACTGAGGCTCAAAGAAATATAGTCTTACCCAAGTCTAACTCACATCTTCTGATTTCATTTCTAATGCCCCTTCCACTAAGCCACAATCTTTCAAAAATGGGGGGAAGGGATAGGAGAATCCTAGAGCTCATTAATGGAAACTTCTTGCTAAATTTTCAATGTGATCTTTCACTCCTTGGAAACTGACATAATTCAGAACAGGGTTGTTTCATTGTCTTGTTCATTATTTACACTGAAACAATGATATTACCTATGAGCGTAGGTACTATGGAGCTGTTAGGGTCCAAATGGCCACCAATCTATGAAGTTAAAGTTAGGGGAGTAGAGGGAGACCTTGGTTGGTTTCAGATATGTGAGCAAAAGAAAGTAATTACTAATTAAGACAAGATTTTTTTCTTTTTCCTAAGTATCTAAGACAGTGTCTGGCACACAATAAGTGCTTTACAAATGTTGAACTGAATTTTTGTAATTGATATTGAAAAAATACAATCAAGAGTATAAGCACTTTGGACTACTTTCAGACAATGACATTCCAGATAAAAGTATACACACACACACACACACACACACACACACACACACACACACACACACTCACACTAAGATTTGTCTTATATACACATAGCCACCCTTTCTGGTTTCATATTAGTGCAAAATTCATGCATGTGACCTATCCAGTGCCTCACCCTATGGGATAGAGAGTGGTAATATTATATAGGAAAGTCATTTTCTCTCTTCTGTTGTAAGTCCCTTAAATAATAATCACTATAATTCATTTCATAGTGTCTGATTTCTGGCTTTTTGATCCTTATTGTTAAGTACAAGATGATATATTTGCTTCTTAGAATTTTGTAACTGCAAATTCTACCTTTCCTCTGGGAAATGTAAATAAATTAATATTATTGTCATTACTATAGAATATATACATGCATATTCACATCTATAAAGTAACAATATGAATAATTAGGCCTCTCTTCTCTTGTTAGGATTCTTGTATATTGGAAATTAATCTAAGATTTAATCTAAGATCTAAAATCTACCTTATGTAATCTTGATATTTATTTCTTCCTAAGGGGGAAATCCATAAACAGCCCACACAAGATCTTTAACCTCCATTTGAGAGAATAACTCAAGATCATGCTCCTGCCCGTGGCCAATCAACTTAAGAGGCAGAACTGCTTAGGGAAAACTATGTTCATATTATATTAATATTTCTATTATTCTTTTGATTTTCATTGTCTCTATTATTAATTACTTTCTTTTGCTTTCACCTCTGAAGACAACCAAAAATCCTCTCTATTTCTCTAATTATAACTTTACAGGTGAATGCTTTTCTGGACCCAAATAGCTCTACAGGACCTAAGTTCATAGATATGATCCTCCATAACCTATTTGCTAGCAAATTTTGAGTGAGAAAACTTTGTCTTATCTCTCAAATTAACTCTAATAGGCTCATTTACATTTTTCTAGTTTCTGATATAACTTTGTCCCAACTTTTAGTAAGTGAAGAAACTTACTCACATTTGGAAGGAACAGTAAGGTCTACCATCTATTTAAACTCACATCTATGAGCCCCCACTTCCATTGTATGTCACCAAAATAATCCAGAAGATACTTCATTTCAAAGAAAGGAAAAGGCTCAGATGAAATAAGAAAGGAAGGTCTAAGAAAGATATCTAATTATATAGCAACAGTCTTTGGCATCCAGACCACACAACTTCCCCATTCATATAGAGCACATTAGATAGGGAAGGTAATTACATCCTGATAAAAAGCAGTATAGACAATGAGGAAATATCAAAATTCAGCATGTATGTACCAAATGGTATAGCATACAAATTTCTAAAGGAGAAATTGGTGGAGCTCAAGGAGGAAGTAGATAATAGAAGTAAACTAGTGGGAAACCTGAACCTTCCTCTATCAAATCTAGATAAATCAAACCAAAAAATAAATAAGAAAGAGGTAAAAGATGTGAATGAAATCTTAAAAAAATTAGAGTTAATAGATATGTGAAGAAAAATAAATGAGGACAGAAGAAATACACCTTCTTTTCAGCAGCACATGGTACATTCACAAATACTGACCATGTAGTAGGGCATAGAAACATGGCAAACAAATGCAAAAGAGCAGAAATAATAAATGCAACATTTTCAGATCATAATTCAATAAAAAATAATAATTAGTAAAGATACATGGATTGGCAAATCAAAAATTAATTGGAAATTAAATAATATGATTCTCCAAAATCAGTTAAAGAACAATTCATAGAAACAATTAATAATTTCATTGAAGAAAATGACAATGATGAGACATCCTACTAAAATCTGAATTATCCTTGAATGCATATATTAACAAACTAGGGAGGGCAGAGTTCAATGAATTGGACATGCACCTTAAAACACTGCAAAGTGAACAAATTAAAAATTCCCAGATGAAAACTAAATTAGAGATCCTAAAAATTAAAGAGAAATTAATAAAATCAAAAGTAAAAGAATTATTGAATTGGTAAATAAGACTAGAAGCTGGTACTTTGAAAAAAACACAAATAAAACTTACAAAGTACTGGTCAATGTAATAAAAAAAAAGGAAAGAAGAAAACCAAATTAAGAGTATCAAAGATGAAAAGGGAGACCTCACGCTAATGAAGAGGAAATCAAGGCAATCATTAAAAATTATTTTGCCCAATTATATGGCAATAAATATAGCAAGCTAGGTGATATGGATGAATATTTACAAAAATATAAATTTCCTAGATTAACAGCAGAAGAAATAGAATACTTAAATAATCCCATATCAAGTAGAGCACACAAATTTTCTTCCCCACTGAATCACCTGCCTGACAAATGTAAATTCTCAAGGGGGAGGTGCAGTCAATTCATAACATAGATATTATAAGACAGCATCTAGAGCAGACACTTTCTGAGGTACTTCCCATTCCATTTAACCCATATTATATATATATATATATATATATATATCACCTAGGAATTTAGTGCAGTAAATGTTGATATCTGTACATGCAGCTCTCTGGAATGATTATTCCAGCGGGCTCCCCATGAATGTATGACTATATCTAGTATTTGCTCTCCTCCCACCCCATTCTCCCCAGTCTCATCTGTAGTAATCTTCTCTTTCTCTTTTCTGAATCCTTCTATTTCAGTGTAAAATTTGTTCTCCTTAACCTCCAAGACTCTTTTAACATCTCCATTCTGGGAAGCATCACTACAAAGTAGATAAAACATCACTTTCTTAGAGAGTCATCGATCCCAGTTCTTTTTGCCCAGAGAAACCATTGTGATCCCAAGGATTATGGGAGATAAAATCTTTTGCTGATCCATTCCCTTTTACATCAATAAGTATTATAGAGAAAATACAAATCTCTCTCAAAAGGGGAGTTGCTGACTACCGAGTCAATGGAAAACAAAACAAAATTGCTAATGAAATCCAATAATCCATAATTGTAACTGCATGATAACATTTTTCATGTAATCCCCAATTGGGTTGCCACCTGATTTAAACTTTTTAAAAGAGTAATGCCTAATTTTAAGATAAAAAGACAGCACAAAATGCTGACCTTTTAACTGAAGGACTTTGTAGGACAAGTAGAATTCACCAGAAGTGTCAGTGCATTTGGAATTAATATTCCTCTGCAGAAATTTTTTTATTTCATTGATATATATATATATATATGTATGTATGTATGTATGTATGTATAGATATATGTGTGTGTGTATAAACATATATATGTAAAAGGGAATTCTTGGTTTTCTTTGAGTTCACACTTGTGTAAAGAGAATCCTTTGTTCTTTCTGCTTAGTTAACACTTTTGTTGGCAATAACTTTGAATCAACACAAGCTTGAATTAGATGGGAGAAGCTTGAAAGACACTTAGTAAGTTCACACCTTACTTGATGCTAGGTGAGAACAAGCCAGAAACTTGAGTTCACACATTCGGAAAGGTGTGGTTCCAAAAGTGAGAACTCAGACAATTTGGAAACTGTGATTGGCCCCCATGAAAAGGGGCACGGACAGGAAACCACCATAAAAGCCTTGAAAATACCTGAGGAGGGAGGCTGATGAAAGAATCTGGTGAAGGAGGCTTGTAGAGAGTGAACTCCAAGAAGAGGGTCACTCCAAGAAGGAAACTGGCTTTAAGACAAAGGTAGGCTCAAAAAAGAAAATCGGCCTCAGGAGTCACCTTTAGCTCCAGGCATTGTCTTGGGTGACTGGATAGCTGGTTTCCTTTCCTGTCTTCTGAAGATAGTTTAATTCTGATTGAAGGTTAACAAGTGCTGGCTGAGTCAAGCACTGGAACATTATTTAGTTAGGCTAATGTCTTTTCTACCCTTTTGTACTTTCACTCTTTCTACCTCTTTTATAAAAAAAAATATATAATTTTCATATATTTAGCCAAACCACTATATTTAACACTTATATATATATATATATATATACATATATGTGTGTGTGTGTGACAAATAAATGTTATATGTCATCTAATACTCATCACAGGCCATCCATCTACACAGTGGCAGGTTAAAGAATATCTATTTTTACTAGTATTCCATTCAAAGCTTCTTAACTTTAATGGTGGGTCCTAATGCATATGTCATATTTCTATTCCCTGAGAAGATTCCAGTTTCAGGATAATGAACAACTTTCAAATAAAATTCCCTGGTGTCCTCTTCTAATATTTTATTTTTATCTCATTCCAAGCCATTATTTCAATAGAATGCAAAAATAATATAGCAAGGACAAGAAGCATTGAGATGAGCAGAGATGAAGTAATAGTCCTTTTTCAGTCACCACTCAAAAGTTTAGGGATGTCACTTTTGTTAAGTCTGTTGGAAAGACTCAAAAAAAAAAAAAAACCCTTCCATATGCAGGCAGGATTAAAGATAAGAAATCTCCCTTGTGATCAAACCATAGGAAACTAATGACAATTATAAAGAAAAATAATAGAGGTTCTTTGTAAATAGAGAACAAAGGGGACCTGGATATCTACTTTTTGTTTAGCCACTCAATCACAAGCATAATAATGATTGCTGAATGAGGATTTTTTTAAGCAGAAGAGGAATATCAAAAACACTGATGACTATGAAAATAGTGGAGCAGCAGAGGAGAGAAGATGAAAAGACAAAAAGATACAGGCCCACAGGAAAAGAAAGAAGATAGAGAGAATCCATATGTTGATAATATTAAACCACCTCACAGATCCCTTTCAACTTTGGAATTCTCTGAGTCTATGGGTGACATTTGGGGAGGAGCGAGGAAAGGAAAAACTTGTGTGGAATAGGAAAGAACGATATAGCTTTATTCTGACTTGATTAATCTCTACAATCTAGCTTCTGAACTCATTATAAAACCTAAATTGTTCTCTCCAGTCACCAATGATTTCTTAATTACTGAATCCAATGGTGAGTCCTTACCCTTCTTGTCTTCTCTGTAGGTCACTTTTGTACTCTCTGTAACACTTTTGATCACTCATTTTTTTCTTGATACTCTCTATATTCTCCAGGTTTTTCTGACAGTACTCTCTTTTGCTTCTTCTCCTGTTTGTCTGACCAATCCTTCTTAAGCTTGTTTTCTGGATCTTCATCTAGGTTGAACCCAAAAATGTTAGGTATAGCCCAAGGTTCTATTCTGAGCTCTGTTTTCTTTTTCCTATATTCTATGCCATTTGGTGATATCAGTTCCTCTGGGTTCTAACATCATCTCTATGCAGATGATGCTCAAACGTATTTATCTAGCCATAACATCTTTTCTGACCTCCACTCTTATGTATCTAACTGATTTTTAAACATCTTACATCTTCAACTGTGTGTTAAACATTAATAAGTTGAAACTATTCTAAGAGGATTCCTTGATTGGTCAGGCTATGTGGAAAGACTCTAAAAGTACAAATGTCACATTTAAAGATGCCTGTTGATGGCACAACTCTCAAAATGGGTGCTCAGACAAGGTTTAAGTTACTCTGTCAGTATACATTCACTCAAAATACATATTACTCAAATGTGCACCAGTGGCATTACTTTTTCTCAGCAGCCAAAAGACACAAGTCAAATCAACAGTAACAGGGCTCCAGCCACTAGCATCTTGACAATCATTCCCAACCTTCTCATGTGGTAACAACTGAGGAAGTACCAGAAATAATGGGCATGGCAGGCTTCACTACAAAATAATACTTAAAGCTGTTATAAACTCATTTGGTTACAGAAAATCTGATCCAAGAAACACACACTTCATTGAAACACATTTTTATTCACTGCAGACCTGGTGTTTCAAGATATGTTAATTCTGTTCAAAGCAGATTCCTACGTGTGTCTTCTTGTTTAACTTGCAGATGTAATATTTTATTTTTCTCAGAATAAGAGAGAGTGTAATAAGAGAGTTTAACCAAAGAAATAAATCAAGAAGAAAATGACATTTAAAAATAATGTATAAGATAATGATAAAGAACCATTTGCCCCACCTCACTTAGCCCACATAACCCAAGCCACCTCCAAATACTGAAGACGAGGTCTGGCCTGACATTAGTGCATGAGTTCTCACCTGCCAAATCTAAAGCAATTGAATAGCTGTGTTAAATTATAGGCATAAAAATGTTCATTGAGTCATCTGAATCTAGATCTGACTAAAATACCTAAAGGAAACTCTGAGGCTGCCTTAAGAGGTCTAGAATGACTAAAGTGTTTTTTGAGGGTTTTTTTGGCTAGAGATAATCTAGATCTAGAATCGGAAGAGATCTTAGAAACCATCTAGTTCAATTCCTTCACTTATAGATCAATAAAATGAAGGAACAGAGAAGACAAATAATTTGTCCAAGACCACACAAATAGTATATGACAGAACTTGGATTTGAACTCAGGTCCTATTAACTGAGCCTGATTCCCATTGAACTGTACCACCAATTCTCCATACTACTTTGAGCTGAAGCACACTCTTCAAGTCCACTCCATTTGAGAGCTGTACATCTCTCCCAACTCCCCAAAAGACTAGTTTAGTTGTAGGAGCCAAGAGATGTCAAGTAGATTGTCATTTCTTACTACCTGTCATGTTGTGCCATAAAATACAACACAGACAAGAAAGGTGAGTTTATTATTGTCTTAGGATACCAATTTCATCCTTCTCTAGATATATATATATATATGAAATCCCTGTGTTGCGAGCAGTGGTCTAAAAAATCCTGATTTATCAGATTAAATGATTGGACTAAGGCAGTGATGGGCAAACTTTTTAAAGAGGGGGCCAAAGGAAAGGAAATGCTCCTCTGTCAGTCTGTTTCTAAGGCAACTCTTTCGAAGTTTGATTGTATTATATCCTACTCATATTCGTCAGATTAGGAATAATGTCACAAGATGGGATAGAACATTTCAGGGGGCCACATCTGGCCCGTGAGCCGTAGTTTGCCCATCACTGGACTAAGGGATAAAAAAACCTATTTGCTTTTAATATAAATATGGAATTTCTAAGAACAGTTGAAGAAGGAAAGATTATTTTGCCATAGCCAACATTTGCCATTATTATTTACCTTGAACATGAAAAAAAAATGATGTCTCCTAATGAATATTTTTGGAAAGACATGTTCCTGTGTTCCAGTCTTGATGATAAAAACAACGAAGGGGAAAATATGTGTGGGCAGAATCTGATGAAGCAATAAAGGAAAATTCCTACAGACATATAACCCTTCTAGAGAGACAAGTAAATTCACTGGAAATCCTCCAAAGAATTTGTAAAGTACAGAAGAACTATTCCCCAAATCGGGCCCAGGGCACTTCCAAAGACAAGAGTATCACATTTCACCATTCCTTGCTTTTCTTACATGATCCATAAGCTGTTTTTTTATTCATTTGTTTCTGTAGCCTCTTCTATTCATCTTTGTTTTCCTGTTCTTTAGTGCTATCCTGTGTCTTGGCATCCACAGTCATCCTGAGCTCTTTATTTATCCTACTATCATAAGCATTTCTCAGATCTTTCATTTATACTGACATATCAATGACTGACAATGTCTTAAGGTGTGATTCTCCAACATTTTGAATTTCACAATTATTAAAACTCCACAATGTAACAGAGAAATATAATTTAGAATTCAGCCAGTAAGCACAAAGAGGTTTGGGATTTAAGTGACTCTCCAAATTTTCTAGCACATTAGTTGTGTATAGATGTAATGCACTCTAATGTAATGCTCTCCATTAGCTTCAATCTGCTGTACCCATGTAGGAATTCAGCAGTATTTCTCTTTCTTTAGGTTCCAGACCAATTCTTTTCATTCATCTTGTGTGTCTGCATCTATAGCCCATGTGGTTAATTGGTTTATTACAGGGCAAACCTGTTTTTCTTAAAGTTTGTTAGAGAACATGAAATACTTAAGAAAAGAATCAGATTTTTGTGGAAATTTCTGTTCTGCCTCCCAGCATCACTCTTGCTTCTATATTTCAGCCTTTCTGATAGTCTCCTGATATTGGACTCTGCCCACAGAATTATGTGTGGTGGATACCAGTATCAGTTTCATTGAATCAATAGTTGGAAGGGCCCCAAAGGCCATCTATTCCAACCACTCATTTTTTTTTACAGAAGAAGAAACGGAGTCCTAAATTCATTGTGATGGGTTGGCTCAGAGGGTATTGGCTATAGGATCAATAAAATGCTTGGATCTTGTACTAAAATTTATTCACTATTAAATAGCATACTCCAAACATTTGGTTTTATTAACTACTGATGTGAGTTAACTGTCAAAAGACTACAAAAATAAACTATGAGCATCTAAACAATGTCTTCATCACAGATTGGTGTGATGAGACCTTGGACTATTTCACCCACAAATAAAATTTGAATATTTTCAGCTCAGGAAAAAAATATCAAAGCTTTCCCCTAATCTCACAAGAAGTATCAGAGGTAGTTTTGAATTGAGGTCTTCTTAACTCCAAGCCCAGTGCTTTATCCACTTTACCATCAGCTACCTTAAAAAAATAGGATAAAACCTACAGATAAATTCTGGAGATAGCATTAGCACAGACAGTAAGTATCAAGGACTTAATGTTACTGATTCACTTGGAGTAGGAAGAAATTAAATGAAATTATTTAGGAGAATATAAATTCCTTCACCTATAGCTCCCAAATATCATCATCATACAAAGCTTAATTTAACTCAAATTAGTGTTCTCATAGACCTTAAAAAATCTTATTGTGAATATTCCTTTAAGGTTACTCCTGAAATGAGCCTTTCATCCTAGAAAGCTCCTTAAGAAGATATACATGACCCTTTATAACTTTTCCAAACTCAGGTGTGCAGAGCTCTTATTTGATTTGTTTATTCTAATAATTCTACCAAGAACTCTCTCTGTCCTATTACCAGAGACTTGAAGTAATGGAATTAGATCATATTTTCTATGGTAGAAAAGAATGTCTTATGCAATATTATCATATAAACAAAATTATGAGATGAGTGCTGATATTTTCAGGGATGGGAATAAAAGGAAACAAAAGCAAGGGAAGGAGAATTCAAGGCAAAGAATTCAACTGGGCTTCAGTCACTTGAAAGAGATTATAAGAATCTTTAAGCCATGAAAGAAAGAAGTTGGAAAAATCAGTAATATTCTTGCAAGACGCTGCCCTCTTTTATTTAAAAAAACCCTTACCTTCCATTGTGGAGTCAATACTGTGTATTGGCTCCAAGGCAGAAGTGTGGTAAGGGTAGGCAATGGGGGTCAAGTGACTTGCCCAGGGTCACACAGCCAGGAAGTGACTGAGGCCAGATTTGAACCTAGGACCTCCCAGGCTGCCCTCTTTTTAACCATCTGTTAGACCAATATAAAATATTAACAAGGTTGTTTACATAAGATATCTTCATTCCTTTTGAGGCTCCCCTCTTGATTTTCAGAACTTTCTCTACCATACCCCGGCCCAAGTCCCACACTCATACCATGCTCTACCCAGATACAGATCTTTCCACCATTTTTTTATGTGTTGTCTTTTCCCCACTAGGCTACTAGCTGGCTCTGAAGTCAGGAAGATTCATTTTCCTCAGGTCAAAACCAGCCTCTGAGACTTAACATTTGTGTGATCTAGAAAGGTCACTCGACCCTGTTTACTTCAGTTTTCAAATTTTAAATAAGCTGAAGAAATAAATGGCCAACACTCTGATATTTTTGCCAAGAAACCCCCAAATGGCATCATGAAGAGTCAGAAACAACTGAAAATGACTGAATGACTTCCCCTACTGGAATGCAAACTCCTTGGGGTCAGGGTGTACCATTTTTTTGCTTGTATTTGTAATCCCAGTGCTTAGCACAGTGCCTGACACAAATGTTTGTTGCCTTGATTTGATTTGAAGATTACTTGTAAGGCATATTTACAATAGGGAGAGGAAGGTGTCAAGGGAATAGGTAGAAGAGTTCATTGTTTTGTAAAGACTGATTTCAGAGGCTCTCAGATCTCAGCTGTGCTTCGGTAAATGTTAATTGCTTATTTAAACCAATTGCATAACTAGAAGAAGTCTCTTCACTTCTCCTCCATGTGCTGTCAGCTAATAAATGATTTGGAGCCAGAAGATGATGAACTCTGCAAAAATAACCTGAACCATGTTGTATAAGGTCCTTATCATCTCTAGATATTCATGTCCCCATCCTGTAAAAGGAGTAGGTTGGACTATCTGGCAACTTATAAAGATCTACAGGTGTATTACTTAATTCCAATTTGTTTTTCATGGCTGAATCCTGATGCCTTTACAAGATCTTTATCTAACCATAGAAATTTTTCTTAATCAATAAAAAACAAGACCTTTATCATTACTGAGTTTTCCTCCTTTCCTACAATGAGTAAGAATTTAAAGATCACTAAGTCATAAACTCAAAAAAATCCTCATATTTTAATAGCATTTTAAGATTTATAGGGGCTTTCTTCACCACCACCCTGACAAGTGGATACAACTGTTTTTATTGTCCACACTTTACAAGTGAGAAAACTTATTCTAGGAGAGGTCAAGTGTCTTGGCCATGACCACAAAACTGGTAAATGTCAAGTTTGGGACCCATTTCTGTGTCTTCTGACTCCAAGCATGTCATTCTTTCCATTCAGCCCAAACCACCCAGAGTGTTACCTCTGGAAGGGACCTTTAACAAATGAGGTTGGATAATATTTCTTGAATTTTCTGTAAACAATTAGTTGATGCCGAAGCTGGGACTAGGAAACTGACACCCTATATCCCTGTTCAGTATTCTTTTCATTATGCTATGTTGTCCTTGATGGGAAATAAATATTGTTGCTGTTGAATCATTTCAGTTCTGTCCAATTCATTATGATCCCACTTGGGGTTCTCTTAGTAGATGCTGAAGCGGTTTGCCATTTCCTTCTCCAGCTCATTTTACAGATGAGGAAACTGAGGTAAAAAAAGTTAAGTTACTTGCCCAGGATCACACAGCCAATTAGTGTCTGAGGTCAGATTTAAACTCACAAACATAAATCTTCCAGATTGCAAGCCCAGGGATCTATCCACAGTGCCACTTAAATACTAGATACTGGATATTCCCTTAGACATCTCCAATAATAAACATTAGTTTTTCATCGTTTCTTCTTCTGTAGAGTGTTCTTCAGTTTCATAACAAGTCCTCAGTTTCCTCTTGAGCTTTTACAATTCCCCTAATTGAAACATTTCAGAAAGTACTAAGATTTAATAATGATGAATTAGTTGAAGATCAGCTCTGAAGTACCAGGAAATTTTAATTGACACTTAAACTAAATGGGTTGTTTGGTGACATCAAGCAGTGCATATAAGAGGGGAGTTCTGAGACACTTTAAAAGCTAGTTTGGGAAGATTTGGTAGCAGCTGATATTTTTACCAGGAACATGAAAACTTATAGGTGATTTCCTATTATGTGAGGAATTAAAGAGATATTCTGAATGCCACTAATTCAATAGTTTGTTTTTTGTTAACCCTTACCTTCTGTCTTAGAATTGATATTAAATCAACTAAGGCAAAAAAAAAATAAGGCAGAAGAGGGGCTAGGAAATTAAGATTAAGTGACTTTCCAAGGGTTACGCAGCTAGATAGTGTGTAAGGTCAAATTTGAACTTAAGATCTCCCATCTCCAGGCCTGGCTGTCTATTCACAGAACAAGCTAGCTGTCCCTTAATAGTCTTCTTAAAAAAAGATTCATACAGTTATATGTAAGATTTAATATAAACCCAGCCCCAAACTGGGTTTGTATTCCACAGACATACCAAGGAACAGAAATCTTAAGGACAAGAATTAAAAAGTGAACAACATTCATATTAAGCTATTAATAACCTGACACATATATTGATATATAAAAGAGAAAAAAGCCACATCACAGTCTTTATTTGTTTATTCTGAAATTTCAGATGTTAGATTTTTATGGGATATGGAAGATTATTCATTATATGGAACTTAAAATGAGAGTCTATAATGTATGTTAACAGTTCTAACAAGGCAACAGAAGGTAAGCCAGTTTCACACTACAATCATCGTGTGCATAGTCTCTGCTCACTTTTGGTCTAATAACCCCACATATGGCAACTCTTCAAATGTGAGCCCCCCTCCTCTCTACCTCCATGGCTAAGAAACCATGTATCCTGCACTAATTAAAAAGTATCTGACAATAGGTGATCTGGAGTCAATTGTAATCATAATTTCATATAATATGATGCTTCAGTATCATCAGTATCACTGAATTTCAAGTGAAAGTAAAAGGTTCAAAAGCTGCCTCTGAAAAAATTAGTTATAGAAGAACAAACTATGATCAGGAAACATATTTGGTGGCCATTCGCTCATCCTGAGTTTTGAACTTAATCCATTAAACAACCACTAAAATCAAATATGCTTGGTAATACTATCCATGTCTTATTTCTATGATCAGTCTAATTAAAATTTACATTTTCTTTTTATTTAGATTCTTACAACTCTCCCTTTCTTTCTCCAATTGCCTTTGGGCTCATTCAAGTAAAATCCATTGGCACCCACTGTAATAATATTTTATGTTTATCGGCAATTGGTCTCCAGACCAATTCAGTAAAATTCCAGAGATGTAGGTGTAAACTGTAATGAGAAATAATAAACTCTCAAGTGGATTAGATCTTCACTTGGCAGGAAGAAAAGATCTTGAAATTATGATTACTTCCCAGAGGAAAATTTGTTCTTCACTAACAGGAACATAGCCAAAATTTCTATCTGTTGCACCTTCTGCTATTCCTTCAGGAAAATGTACACGTTTTACTTTCTGGAAATGAATTCCTATTTCCATATGATTCAAGTTAACAAAGAACATGTCTTATAACAGTTATACATAATACCATAAAAATATAATTCTTTTAAATGTCTACATAGTTTGACAGAATTCCCTTCAAATGATAGTTATTCTGGCTATGGTCAATTCATACATGGTATAATTATTTAAGCTATACTAGTCATAAAATCAGATTACATGGAAATTTATTTGGTGATAAACTTTAACCAATTCATTTAGTGATTTTTTTTACTATTTTTGTTAACTAAGGAGCAATTGAGGTAGAGATGGGATTTTCCACCATCCTGCAAAATAGAGTATTATGGAGATTGCTTTGATAAAGTCTATCTTACTGATGAATACCATTCTGGTCAGAAAAAGAAAACATAACATTATCTAGGAGGACAATCAATTCAATTGAATCCAGGAAGCATTTATTAAGTGCTTACTATTTGTATACAAAAATGATTAATAGATCTTTTTCCTGAATACTATTTCCTAGTAAAAAAAATTTATAGGAAATTTTCAGAGGAATATTCCAACTTATCAATAGCCATATAAAAATTCTCAATCATTAAACATTAGAGAAATGCAAATTAAAGCATACCCATACTCATACTTATCAGATTGGCAAAGATGAAAAAAAGGCCATTCGGGAAAGCAATTTGGAACTATGAACAAAATTCGAATACCCTCTGACCCAACTATACCTCCACTAAATCTACAATCCCAAAGTTATCAAAGAAAGGAAAATAAACCACATCTACAAAAGTATTGTGGTAATTCTTTAGTAGCACAAAACTGGAAATTAAGGAGATGTCCACCAATTTTGTGATGACTAAAAATTTATAGTGTTTAATTGAGGCAGCTAGCTTGTACATTGGATAGAGAGCTTTTTGGAGTTAGGAAGATCTGAGTTCAAATCCAGCCTCAAATCATTCCAACTATGTGACTGGTTCTAAGTAAGTCACATAGCATCATGTCTGGCATATAATAGACACGATATAAATTTTTTTCTTACTCTTTTCTCTGGTATATGAAGGCAATGTTTTGATATTATACCTTAAGAAATAATGAAATGAACAGTTTCCAAAGAAACTATACTCTATAAACTGATGCACAGAAAAGTAAATAGAACTAGGAGAATTATTTTCACAATGACATTACAAAGAACAGTAACTTTGAAAGATTTTAGAACTCTCTGTGGGGTGATGAACCAAAAGAGAACTGAAAATAGAACAGTTCACACATCTTCTCCCAGAAAGTTAATGGTATTCAAGTTCAGAATAAGATATACTTTTTTCATTTTTTTGATATGACCATCATGGGAATTTGTTTTGCCAGATTGTGTATATTTGTTATAAGACTTTTTTTCCTATGTTTATTTATTGTTCCATTTGGGAAAGGGTAAAAACAATTAAAGGGATTGTTAATAAATGCTTACAAAAATAAATGATTTTTTTTCTTTTCCATTGGCATGATTCAGACAAGGACATTAGGCAATTTTCTATCCTTTAAAATGCTCTATTCTCTCTTTTGAGTTCTATCTAAACTTCCCTATTTCTGCAAAGGACACTACGATTCTTCCAGATAATCAAGTTGATAACCTCAGGGCCATCCCTGACATCTTATTCACACTCTTTCCTCATATCAAATAAGTTGGCAAATCTAGTTTCGACTGTGACAGCTTCTCTCACATCTATCCCTCTCTTTTCACAGCACTCCTCTAGTTCAAAACCTCACCATCTCTACCCTGGACAACTGCAATAGCTTCTTAATTGGGTTTTTTTTCCTGGCTCAAGCTTCTTGCTTCTCCAATCCATCCTTTACTCAGCAGCCAAAGTTAGTTTTCTGAAATGCAGTTCTAACCAAGTACTCATCTACTCAATAAATGTCATCAGCTCGCTATAATCTCTAGGATCAAATATAAATTTCTGTTTGATATTTAAAGATCTTTACAAGCTGATCCCACCAACTTTGTCAGTCTTATACTTTACTACCCTTCACTCATTCTACAATGCAGTAGAACTGCCCTTTTTACTCCTCATATAAGACACCTCTTCTTTATTTTTATATTTACATTTGACTGAAATGCACTTTTTTCTCACCAATGGGGCAGAAAAGTTCGGATCTCCTTCTAGACTCAACCTGAGCTAATCTTTCTCCATGAAACTTTTCCTGATCCCTATAGTTGCTAATGTCTTCGTTCATAAATAATTACCTCGTATTAATTTATGTATGTGTCTTTGGGTGTATGTATTGTGGGTTTTAAAGTGCTGTGGCTGAGGGAAAGGAATCCCCCACCCTGCCGCTGGGGTCCCTCCCCCCTACTTCCTGGTAGTCTTAAATGGACCAATCCTGTGCTGGGGAGGGACCATGCCCCGCCCCTACTTCCTAGCATGGGATTGATCTTGAATTAGACCAATCCCTTGCTAGGGAGGGGCCACACCCCTCTACTGCCTGGCGTGGGATTGGTCTATATAAGGACCAATCCTGTGCCTAGGAAGGAACTTTGAATCTGAGAAGATTCAGGTTTTAGCTGGGGTATATGATTTCAGCCTAGGGGAACTCCTGTGTGTTTTTTCTTGAAATAAAGTTTTAAAAAGATCAAAGGCAGATAGTTTTCTTTCACCTCTTCATTATACATATATATATATATACACATATAAATGCACTAAATATGTATGTATATGTTGTAAAAATTAAAATCAATGTATAACAATAACTGAAAATGTTGTTTTTATAAGGTCTATTAATAATCACTAGAAATAAATAAATCACAAAATAGAACCACATGCTCCTGTTTAATCTACCTGTTCAAACAGCCCACTCCACCAAGCTACCATAGGAAGGGAAGAGGCCTAGCCTCAGAAACCCCTCTGAATTTATCCCTTGTCTAAGTCAGCACCTAAGGACAGGAAGACAGTGGGCTCCAGGGAAATGTACTTCAAAGTCACAAGATTTAAACCAAATTACACAATGTATGTGTGCTAATTGACTGATTGAAATCCCAGATTTTAACAAGGTTTTTGTATAGAGTAGGGACAATATATTCTAACTATTAAAAAGGAAGATTAGTATGAAGGATTAGTATGAAATATAGATTAGAAGGGAAGTGAGCAGACATGAAAACATGTTAAAAGATGTTTACAATAGTCTAAGTGAGTTAAAATGAATGCCAGTACTAAGGAGGTGGGAAGAGAGACTAGGAGTTATATGGGGACTGTAGAGAAAGATTCAGGAGATGTTGGGAAGATACTGTTGACTGGATTTATAAATTCTGAATATGAATTGTGACAGACAGGGAAAAGTCAAAAATAAAAGTAAGCCTTCATACGTGGTTGACTGAGTGGTGGTACCACAGACAGAACTATTAAAGTCATAAAGAAAATCCAGTTTAAAAAAGAAAATAAGCTAGCTTTAGGACAGAATGACTTTGTATTGCCAGTGAAACCTAGAGATACAGGCATTTCTTTGTTGTAATTTAGTCCTTTTATAGTTATTTTGTCATTTTTTGACTCTTTGCAACCCTACTTGGCATCTTCTTGTCAAACTACTAGAGTAGATCACCCGTTTAGTTCTCCAGCTCATTTTATAGATGAGGAAACTGAGGCATACAGGGTTAAATAACTTGCCCCAAGTCACACAACTAGTAAGTGTCTAAAGCTGAATTTGAACTTGGGAAAATTAGTCTTCCTGACTCCAGGCCCAGCACTCTATCCATTGTGCCACCTATTGTAGTATACAGAATTACCAGCCCAAGTGTCAGTCATCCATAGCAAAGCTCATACAGAAACTATGCAAAACAAAGATCAATTAGCACCAACTGAACAATCAAGCAAGTCCTCAGTAAATCCAAAATCTATTCATAAGACCATAGAAACAGAGCAGCAAACAGAACAACAATCAGAGCATGAATCAGAAGCAGAAGTAGACCAAGAACCAGTAAACAATCAGATTGTACACCCAAATGATTATCCCAAACTCAATCACTTAGAAGAATCATCTGTAAATAATTATGACAATGGAAGAGAATCAATGAAGGAAGAAGACACAACATTTGATTTGCAATCAATACCAGATCTAGAAACTGATGACGACGAATGAATGAAAGCACAAAGACTTAATCACGAACTTTTATTTTTTGGTTACCTATAATAATCATCTTTATTAAAATCATAAAAGAAAAAGGGCTTTCCTTTGATCCACCTTCCTAACAAACATCCTTCAAACAAAATAAACCCTTTTGTGTTTCAACAGTCCTATTAGTGTAATTTGTCTGTTAGTTATCAAGAGGGAAGAAGAGGGAAAGAGACAACATACTCTGGGCTTAGAGGGAAGCTGGGCATCCATCTTGAAGAAAGGTGTTACTTCAAAACAGGTCCCTTCCTGTGAAATTAACTAAAGCCTGTTTGTTAATTTCAGTCTAATCTA
Organism: Gracilinanus agilis; assembly: GCF_016433145.1. NCBI lineage: Eukaryota > Metazoa > Chordata > Mammalia > Didelphimorphia > Didelphidae > Gracilinanus > Gracilinanus agilis. The sequence continues at coordinate 88,137,840 of NC_058131.1, forward strand.
TTTCCCTCAGCTTGTGTTTGAGTCTAAGTCCCAGTCTGTAAGCCTGGTGTGTTTGTCTGTTTAGTTTAATTTCTCTTCTCCCTAAAAGATCTCCGTTTCCCTTCTGTGTTATACTCCTGACTTCAGTCCTATTATACCCTGAATCTCCTTTAATCTCAGCCTACCTGTAACTGAGATTACCCACTTAGCAAGTCTCCAACATTCTCCTTTCAAACTTCCTTATACCCCACCTTTCCTCAAATTACCCACATTACACTATATGCCTAGATACTTCTTCCGCAGTTATAAATTCAGGCCTTAGAGCACAAGATTATGGTCAAGGATCAAATTAAGACTTTTAACTTTTAACTCTCCATATTCTGAAAAAGTAAAAAAGGCACTTGAGATGAAGAAAAACATGAAAGAAGTTTGGCCCTAAGGAGCTTATATTCTACTGGGAGAAAACAATATATGCTTAGATAAGTATTTATGAGCTACATACTGAGTAAATACAAAGGAATTATTCAAAAAAGAAAAACATACAGTAAAAATGTAGGGCTGAATCAAATTATGAGAGTATACACAGAAAATAAAGGAGTAAGAAGAGGAGAGGAAACAAGTAGTTAGAGTTAGGATAGCTAGAAGAGTTAGGAGAGTGTGATGTGAAATCATTAACAAATATTTCTTAAGTACTTACTTACTATACACCCGACACTTTGCTACATACTGGGAATATAAATATAAGCAGAAAGGCAATAATACCTTCAAGAAGCTTACATTCTAAGTGGAAGGGAGCCAAAAAGTCAAAAAGAAAGGTTACCCATGAGAACAAGATAAGGTCTAGAGAGTCAAGAGTGGAGCTTGGAGTGAAAGGCTATCTCCAAGGTCAAGGAAAGAGAATATAACATCTAAGAGGAAGAACTATTCTATCACAAAAAAAAATGCTGAATAAGTGATGGAACATAAAGGAAAATGTATTCAGATTCAGTAATCTTTGAGAGATAAGTGTACCTTAGTGATAGGGAGTAGAAGCCAACTTTCAAATGACTATAAACAAATTCTATATGGAAAAAGTAGATATATCAGGTATAAAGAATTTTAAATTTAAAACATTTTGTCTCATCCCATGAAAGGGATGAGAGATCAGACAATAACTAAATAGAGTAAAAAGTAACAGGAAGAAATTTTTAAGGCTGCGATCTGAGTAAGTTTGTAGAGATAAGAAAGAGACTAAAGAGGATGGCGGTAGAAAGGATGACAGCTAGAGAAAGATCCTAGGGGAGGTAAGGAATGGAATAAAGAGTATAAGAAGATGCTATTATTAAGGAAAAAGAGTTACCTCTTTTCCTGTGACCAAAGGGAATAAGGAAAGAGTAGGTGATGATGCTGAGTAGTTTTGAGGAATAAAGAGAGGAAATTATATAGTTAAAATGAAAGGGGAAAGGATTAACTTCTCCCCACTAATCAATCATATTTAATGTACTATTTGCAAGTATAATAAGAAACATCATGGTTAGAGATCGGGTCTTGAAATCAGAAAGTCTTCCCTCTTATACATACTGAATGTGTGACCTTGGGTTAGCAATTTAATCTCTAATGATTGGACACCCTAATAGCAGAGTATTCCAGATAACTGAATCTTCTGATCAACTCAGAATGCTGTATTTCCAGCTGCCCTCTGTAAAAAGCATTCATTTAGTTAACTACTTTCAGGAGTACACATTCTATAATGAACATGATCTTCCCTTAGTTGTTGATGATATTCACAATCCTTTAGTGTCATAATTTAATTCAATTCGTTATAACTGGCATTAATTGGATAACTTAAAACTAAACTAACTAACTAAAAAAATAACATTGGGAGGCTCTGATCACCACTATTGTATTGTTATCAAGAAGTAAATAAGGTGATCTGAGAGGGTCTATGAAGGCAATTTGGGTGTGAGGAAGGATAAAGGGGATATTAGGTGATTATAAGGTGATAGGAGGAGGACTGAAGGTATGGGAAGGTATATAGGAGATAAGGGAAATGGGGTATGTAGGAGAGGGCAGCTCTAACAGATTTATTCCCAGAGGCTTGAGACAGAGAATACAGGGAGGAAATTAGGGCCAGTAAGAAATGTTTAGGTTTCGCTGGAGGATTTCTCTTGTTAGTTTCTCCAGTCTCTTGAGGGAGGAGCCGAGAGGGCCCCTCCCTGCCAGTCCAACTGATGGCTGGAGGAAGTCTTGGGGAGGTACTTCCTGCCAAGATGGATGCCCCCAGCTCCCCTCAAGGAAATAGAAGAAAAATGATTCCTTCCCCTTGAGCCCTTGTCTTAATTTTCGACACAATGACTCACCACTGGGTTTGAATAGGTAACAAGGGGATTTATTAATACCAGGGTCAGTCAGAAGGGGGGAGGGGTTCAGGATTTTCTAATTGCTGCTAGGGAGAGGTGTGAGGGTGGGGGATGGGTTGTGGAGAGGTTTAGACAGAGAGAGCGACTGGCTCTCCCAGTCAGGAAGATTTGACTGCCTTTTAAATAAAGTCTTTATCAAACCTAGGGATACTTATTTGAGGATACTCCAATTATCTAAAGAAACTAAAACCCACTATGTTCAATCCCCAAGCCCTCCCTTCCAACCAGAACCCAAAGGAAATCAGGAAAGGGGAGGGATGGAGATGGGAGATCAGGGAGAGGTCCAGAGAAATGAGATAGGTCCAAATTTCCCCAAGACAAAATAAGCACAGGCCAAGGCTGAAGCAATTAGGCCAAAGCCAAGGGGGTGAGCCAAAGCAAAAACCTCCAGCCACAGGGAAAGCCAGAAGGCAAAAGCCTCATCCATTGGAACTTCACCTCTATTTATAGCTTCAAGTTCCAACTGACTTTCTGAAGATTTTAAGACTTCTAACTGACTTTTTGTGACTGTTAGAAATTACAGAAGCAAAAAATGTCTGTTAGCCACCTCGCATTACAGTATGTACCAGTGTGAATAAAGCAGGGGCCAAGTAAATATTCTCATGTTAGCCTTATGGTTGATTCTTGCTCAACCCTCTCTGAGGAAGAGACAACAGTCTAGTGTGCCCTTCCAAGCTCTCTGCACATAAATCTCTGTACTTGATTTTAATGGTCTGTGTTAAAAACTGAACTTGTATTATTCTATAAACATAAATATGGAAAGGACAGACAACTAGGATAAACACAAACCGGGGGAGGTGGAGAAGTCTCAGAAATTTTATTTCTTATATTAATCTCTTTGCATCATTTTGTCCTTTGTGACTTTCTTTGTGCTAAAAGCAAAGAATTTTAAAATGCATGCTAACTGAATAATCTAATTAACTGGGTCTGTTTAATAGAAACAAATAAATTGAGTGAGTTCTTAGACATCATGTAATTCAACTTTATACTTTTCCAGATGAGGAAACTGAAGCTCAGGGGAGTAAGAGACTGCTACAGCTGTACAGCTAGATAACTCATGGCAGATCAGATAAAGAATCCAATAGAACCAGATCTGGAATAGTTGTATGTATATATCTATTCATACAGGTAGGAAGGATTATTATACAAGAATGGTTGCCTGCATCTCCACACTAGATGATTGCTAACTCTTTACATGAGGAAAAAGAGAATAGAGAGGCAACATATGGAGAATAGGATCTGGAGTACAATGTATGGAGGGTAGGATTTGGAGTAGGGACAGTAGGTTCAAATCCTTGGGCAAGACTTTTAACATCTGTGAGCCACTGCTTCCTCATCTGTAAAAGGAGGAAGTTGGACTAGATGACCTCAGAATTTCTCCCAGCTTCAACTCTCTGATACTAAGATGTCATTGCAAAGTACATGAGTATGAATCACCATTGCTTAGTCCCAAGTCTCATTCCTTGTCCTACTCTCTGATTCTGTGAGTCAGTCAGTCAACAAGAATTTATTAAGCACACACAATGAGCCAGGCTTTATGTTAAATCCTGAGGACACCAAAAAAAAAAAAAAAAGACAAATCCAATCCAGGTCCTGAAGGAGATTACATTCTAATGTGATAGATGACATATAAAGGTCTGTGTACATTTAAATGTGATATTTTTATATATACATATATACTAATATACAAGTATCTCTTTTTAAACCTAGATAATATGACAATAATACGATTGCCCCTCATGGATACCTCCTCTGCTACTTTAAAAAGTTCATATTGGAAGAAAGTTAGGAGAGTCATAATCACTCTGAGCCCCTCAGTGAGAAAAATACTCAATAGGCAAAATTTTGGGTCTTTGGCTTAATTTATCTTTATAACTATCTCTAGTTAGCCACTGGTCTCTTTTTGATTGAGGCAAAATTTGAAATTATTGGAGACATTTGAATAAAAAAAATGTAATATATTATTGGGCCTTTTGATTGACATTTACTGTAAGCAAAAATCAGAGAGAATAAACTGTTTTCTTGTAAATCCCCTCAGTTCTTGAGGAAATAAGTACAATTATTTGCTTCAGCTTGAGTCTTCTTCTATGGGGTACCTGAAGGTCCAATGACCCTCTTACATATCACCCTTCATTGTCAAGATGAAATCTTATTTTTCCTTTATTGATTGACTGTGAGTTGCTGACTCTATTCTGCTAAACTCTGGATGTCATCACAATTCCTCTATATTATCAGAACCTCAAAATCTATCTCTACTCAACTCCCAATTTTATACTCATCTACCATTTCACAGAAATTTCCTTGACCGATATGAATATTCTTCCTAGCCACTTGATTCTAGTTCTTTCAAGTACATTTAATCCTAATAAAAAAAAGTTTATTCATTGGCTAATTCTTACCTCCTTAAGGTATCAGAGTATCTCATCAAATAATTTAGGTGGCGATTTGATTGATTTACCAAATTAATATCTCATTCACATACCTGATTTTTATAGACTATATGGAAAATCATCTCAGAGAAGAAAATACAGGAAGTCAGAGGGATCTGGAAAAGCGTTCTGAAGAAGGTGGGATTTGAGTTCCATCTTGAAGGAAATCAAGAAAACTATGGTGGAAGGAAGGAGGAAGAAAGAAGACAGCCAGTGCAAAATCATAACAATGGGAGATTTTATGTGGGACAAAGTAGAATAGTATAATAAGAAGGTAGATGTTTTACAGGGTAGAAAATGTAAGATTGGAAGGGTAGCAACTGAGCACGTTGTAGAAAGTTTTAGATGTCTAAGAGGAGACTTTTAGTTGGTAATAGGGAGCCATTGGAGCATATTGAGTAGGGGATTACCATGGCATATGTATGCTTTAGGAAAATCACTTTGGGAACTTGGTGAATTATAGACTCTCTGATTCTGTGTTAGTATCTTCATCATCAATATATCAATACCTCAAGAATCTCTGAGAGGTATGAGGATTCTCTCCAGCAATGCCCAAAGCAGCCTTCTGTTGCTTAGTTAGTAATTCTTAAGTTAGTGCTTAAGGTTCTGAAAAGTCAAGTTATCAGCTCTTGGTCCCACAACTAATAAGTGTCAGAATTAGGACTTTCAAACTAAAATCTTTCTTATTCTAGGTCCAGAATCCTATCTGTTAGGTCTGGCTATCTTATTTATGCTCATTTTCATGTTTCCAATAAGCACGGTTAAAATTACAAAGATACTCCTAGTTCAGTTTGCTCATAGTTTAGTGTTTATGATTTTATACTGTAAGTTTCATAGTACGATATTCTGAAAAAAAATCTGTAGCTCCTTTGTTTCACTGCTTTCTTCATATGCTGTGTCAGCCTGCGGTGTTCCTTTCCCAGAACCATTTCACAATTATGCTTTTTATGACTTGATGCTGTAATATTGTGTGGAAGCTAAACAGTAAATGTTGTGTGCTGTTTCATCTTTGAAAATACCATCTTCAATGCTAGATAGCTTAATGCTTCAAACTATGAATGAATGTTTTAGAAAAATGGTAAACTTGCCTTCCTGGTGACAGATCATTTTTCTCCTGCTCTGAATGCAAATGTTCTAGATTTGTCATTATGAAAGATAAACATACAGTTTCATCCTCCCTTATAGTTAATAATTAGGTTAATTTTGTCATCCTGAAGGACTTATTTGAATATATAAGTCAATCTGACTCAAGGGTTTCAGGTGAAACCTGCTTGGAATTAGGGAAAAAATGGACATTTGTCAGAGAGATCTCTTCCTATCCTATAATAATGATGGCAAATCATTAATTTTTGGATCCTGTTTTCTCATCTGTAAAGTGAGGAAAATGGAGTAGATAGATTCTAAGGGCTTTTTCAGCTAAAAACATCCAAAGTATTGGAGAAGAGAGAGCAACACTGTGAAAATCTGAGCCAACATGGTATTTTGGAGGATGACTCACTTGTAACATGTTCCTAACAATTTAGCAAATTTCAATTAGGTCCATAGTTAAAGAAATACAGTACTTGAGAAAGGAAGGTTTCAGAAGAATGAAAACATCCTAGTCTGGAGCTAAATTCTGAGCGATATTTTAAATTGTAAAAGACCCTTCTAAGATGCCAAGAGCACTTGGGAGTATTCCTCCCTGACGCAGGAATGCCTAATACATTTTCTGGTTAATAGAGTAGATAAAAATATATCTTCTCTTTGTCAAGCTGCCCACTGGGAATGTTGTCCCCTTCCTGCACCCTTCCCATTTCCCTTTTCCTTTTCCCTTCCATTACACTTAACTATTTGGTATTCTTGGCTGGTAGACTTCTGATTGGGGTGGGGGGAGTGGGGAATTGGGGCTGATCATACCCCATTTCTTTTCCTCTTCTCTTTTAATAAAATGGAATTTACATGAACTCTCCTGTGAAATGAGGTTCTGGAAACCAGATCTCCCAATGACATAAGAAAATGGGAGACTTTGGGCATTAAGGAAGAGACAAGGTGATTGAAATAATCTTTTTTTTTTCTAAAAGAAAATGTCAAATTATAGTGTATTCATATGGCCAGCTATTACTGAACTTATATCTTTAGTACTAAAAATGATGTACCCTAATGAAACTATAAAAATTTACATATGACTTAGTCTCAAGAATACAGGGCTCTGGGTCTTCTAAGACATCAAAAATAAATATTTTCTCTGCTTGTTGAACCTTTTCCAAAAATTCAGTGTTAAAATCTTGACTCCAATTCAAGGGTTTGTCTAAACTTAGGAAGAAGCTGTCACAATTGAATGCATGGGCACTTTCATTTAGAATCTCATGTGGATTCCACCAGTGTCAGTATATGGGCACTAATTATCCTGGAGAATGCCTAACTTGTCTATCAAGAAGAGCAGTCATGTGGAACAGAATATAACCTCATTTTTTAACATGAATTCTGAATCATGATTCAAAAATCCGTATATTCATGCACATCACCTCACACAGAGTAAATTTTCTGACCTTCAAGTGAAGGTGCCTCAGTATTTTACATTCCACAAAGCAAGATAGAGAGAGACAGACTATGGTTCTCTGAGGGCTTCATAATTTGCTGGTGGAAAATAGGAAAATTTGTTTCAATTTCTGAACCACAGAGTTGGAACAGTGTGACCAAAAGCTAGGGGCCATATTCTCTTTACGTTAGAGAAATTTGAATTGATCATCTTCTTATGTACAACATATATCAGTTTGACAAGAAATGTTTTCTCCACATTATAAAACTCTAACCACCTTACTTGCCAATAAATTATTATTTTTTAGCCACCTAACTAAATACTCGGCTCCTTCAGAGTGATCTATCGAAAACTCTAAATAATTTAGGAATCACCATCACTCCCTTTTGTTCCTGAAATACTGAATGATTATTTTTCTTATTCTTCGGCTTTTATCACCCTTTTTCAAATTCTTTCTAAAACCTTGCCTTAGGTCCCAAGGAGATGGAGAGAGAGAGAGAGAGAGAGAGAGAGAGAGAGAGAGAGAGAGAGAGAGAGAGAGAGAGAGAGAGAGAGA
>NC_058131.1:88150672-88222059 GCF_016433145.1 Gracilinanus agilis
AAGGAAGGAAGGAAGGAAGGAAGGAAGGAAGGAAGGAAGGAAGGAAGGAAGGAAGGAAGGAAGGAAGGAAGGAAGGAAGTCTCACAACAACCCTAGAGAACAGATGCTGTTATGCCCATTTTACATTGGAGAAAACTGAAGCAGACAGAGTGACCTGTCCAGAATTAAATAGCCAGTAAGCAATGTCTGTGACCAAATCTGAAATCAGTTATTCCTGATTCTAGATCTTGTATAATATGCAATGTTACCTCTAGTTGCCTCAGTGTTTAACTTGATAAGAGGAGTGGGGTTGGGGAAGAAGGTGCTGGCAGATAGGATGCAGAAATTCCTAACAGATTTTTTTTTCTGACTAAGGGATAATTACAAGGAGACTTGTATGCAAATTTGAAGACCTCCATTAACTTAGAGATTACTAACTAAAGAGAAATACATCTTCTTATAGTGAGAACTCACTTTTTGTGACTCTTAGGCTTGAATACTTCCCCATTTCTTTTCTATTGGGGAATGCTTTTGATTGGCTGTGTACTCTGAGCAAACCTCAAAAGTTGTAAATATTCAAGTTATACCCTAGGAGGAAAAAAAACTGCCACTAGCCTGAGCAGTCTTCCTTGACATGTTAATAAATATTTTTCTTTTCATTTTAGCTACTCACTTTTTGACCCATCCCCAACTCCCATTCTTTTTTTTTTAAACCCTTGTACTTCAGTGCATTGTCTCATAGGTGGAAGATTGGTAAGGGTGGGCAATAGGGGTCAAGCGACTTGCCCAGGGTCACACAGCTGGGAAGTGGCTGAGGCCGGGTTTGAACCTAGGACCTCCCGTCTCTAGGCCCGACTCTAAGTGCACTGAGCTACCCAGCTGCCCCCCCCCAACTCCCATTCTTACAGATCTTACAGTGGGTGAGATTCAGCCTTGACTCTCATAGAATCCAGACCTGGAAACTCTCATAACAATTCCCAGGATGATGTCAAAAGGTGTTGGGCTAAGGGGGCAGTTGGGTAGCTCAGTGGAGTGAGAGTCAAGCCTAGAGACAGGAGGTCCTAGGTTCAAACCCAGCCTCAGCCACTTCCCAGCTGTGTGACCCTGGGCAAGTCACTTGACCCCCATTGCCCACCCTTACCAATCTTCCACCTATGAGACAATACACCGAAGTTCAAGGGTTTAAAAAAAAAAAAGGTGTTGGGCTAAAAGCAATACTATTCCCAATGCTCACGGGTTCAGAGTCCCAGGAAGTCCCTATCAGGTGCTTAAAGAATATTTATATAATTAAATTTTAAAAAGAGAAAACTGAGGTAGTGCACAAATTTACTTAAGAACTCTGAAAAAATAGTCAGTTAAACCAATTCTATGTCTATGTAACATCAAAGTAACCTTCAAAAATGTGAAATCGACTGGGAACATTATCAATAGGAGGCAAAACATTCATTTTAATTGGCTTGTGCATTGCTTTGGGGTAGCCCAGGTTACCCCATCCCAAAATTAGTCATCAGACCACCCTGCTTCCAGTTTCTTCTACAACTACATTTGAAGTAGGAGTCTATTTCTATAGAACTATATTCCATAGAAATTGAAAGTGCTTCTTAGACCAATTAGTTTGTACCCTAAAGCCTTCAAGTCCTTTTAATGTCCTGGGACATTTCTCCTTCCACACATTGTTACCCAGATGATGAGTAGAGCAATAGACTTCACTACAGCTCCCAGAAATCTGTAGAATATCTGCTTCTCTTCTAATTCATCAACATCAGGATGTTTTATTTGGAATGGCAACTTATTAAGCCTAACAAAACAGATTGTTCCATATGCAGAGTGGAATTTGCTGTCTGCTTACAGCACTGCTGGTTACCATTGTTACAGCACAGAGAGGTGCTTTCACCAGGGTAACTAAGGCATCACACCAAGCCCAGCCAGCCTGTAGCCAAAACTGTCAATCTTTAGAAAAAGAAATTCAAAAAGACTTCTTTTCTGAAGCTAAAAAGTAATCATTGGTTGCTTTTATTTCTTTTTTTTTGGTGGTAACCAATGTTATTAGGAGACTGAGTTCACAAGATGTAGTTTTAGGCACTGAACCCAAGGGTAATTTTAAAAAGAAAGCATCTCACAGGCTGACATGCTTCTATTCAAGTAGCTTGTCCACACACAACACAAAATTGTACCTTTTTTTCTTTAAAGGAAATATGTTCAGCACCATTAGCATGCTGTCTAAAAGAGTTTCTACATTTCATTTTCACATGAGGAATTCTGGAAAATGCATTGCTGATAATGAATTCCTTTCCCTAGACTAAGTATGACTATTCTCAGTAAACATTTATGAAAGTGTCTGATTGCTTAAAATGGAAAAATAACTTCTCATTTTATAGCTTTGTATCAATGAGAATCACACATAGTTTTATTAATGATGAGAATCATATGTATGTATTTTAAATTTTCAAATATTTTTATGTATAGTATCTTTTTCTTAAAACCAATCTGTGAGAAAAGGCAGGGATTATTAAACTCACTTTACAAATGAGGAAACTGGTGAAAAGGTTGAGCGGTCCTCACAGACTCTCAATAATAACTCAGAGTTATTAAGTATCAGATTCAAACTAAAGTTTTCCTAAGTCTAGATTGAGCATTCTAGCCACCATGTTGGTAAAAACATGGCACACATGCTCCAGAGTGCCAGAGGGGCTGCTCTGTTCCCCCTCTCCACTCAGCCTGAGGACATTTTTGCATGCCCTGTCCAGCAGCTGAATTCAAGCACTTCCTCCCTCCACTCTCTGGGGTAATGAGTAGGGCTTACAGGTTGCTTGAAGGTGCAGTTTAGGCATGTGATCTCTAAAAGTTTTATCAGTGCTGCATACTTTCTCTCTACTTATTGTTTTGGGGATATTATTAAACTGGTAGAGGCTACAATTTTGAAAAAATTGGAGAGAGAATGTGACATTTTATTAGTTTTCATAATTATCTTGTTACATATTTAATTCTCTTTCCAATCCAGGCAATCTGTGGGAACTCCTAAAGGCAGAAGAAATAACATACTGAGACAATAGATCTGAGAGCAGATCTTGTATGCAAAAATTAAGGCCTCCATTAACTTAGAGATGACTAATTAAAGAGAAATACATCTTCTTACAGAAAGATCTCACTTTTTTGTAAGTCCAAGGCTTGAATACTTCCCCATTTCCTTTCTGTTGGGGAATGATTTTGACTGGCTGTATATTGCAATGCAATTTGCATTGCAATATTAGCTTAGGCAAACCAGTTGCCCTGGATGGAATGTTGCAGATGGCATGCACCACGGGCAAGGTGCCCATAACAGTACTCTGAGCTGAGATCAGAGATCTGAGATCAGAATTAGAACAGGTCCTTCACTACCACCATGCTTTTAGGAGTCTCTAGATTGAGGAGATGCCCCTCTTATAATCTTCTGTGAAATTATATTCAGGAAAAAATTGCCTTGCTCCTTCTCAGTTACTGGGGGACAAAGTCAATACTTTTGCTCAACCTCATTCATCATTTATCATCTAGTTAATGACTTCCTTTAGACCCTGTGATTGGCCATGAAGTTGTTACTGATGATTTTTCCAAAGAAATTTGGCGGGGAAGGAATAAAAGAAGGGAGACAGAAAGACAGAGAGCGAGAGCGAGAGCGAGAGCGAGAGCGAGAGCGAGAGAGAGAGAGAGAGAGAGAGAGAGAGAGAGAGAGAGAGAGAGAAGAAAGAGAGGGGGGTGGAGAGAGTGGGAGAAATTACTCCTGAATTCAATATGGACTTTTTGGGGGATATAAAAAAATTCAACTCCAGGCCCATGCAACAAGCTAGAACTTCAAAATTCAATAGCAAAAAGATGTAGTTAATATATGAGACAGTGTAAAAAGCAAGGAAAGGAGTCAAGTAATAGTAAAATATTCTCTTTTCAAGTACAACAAAAATAATTTCTACCTTAAGAGATGTTGCACTCAAATTCCCTTTCCATATTTCTGATGGGAGAAACTGAGAACAATCAATCACTTTAATACACAATGGTCACAGAGGTAGATATTCAGATCTCCTGATGGAGTATCTTTCATGAGCTCCTACGATGGCCAAGAAAAAAAAATGATATCTTGAGGCAAGTAGGTCTCAAGAATGAAAGTTAATATCTTTTCTCTAAAACCAACAGGGTCTAGCCAAAATATCTTGAATAGCAATGTGCTTTCATATGGTCTATTTTCCCTGGTGAATGTTTTCTTCTCCCACACATTTATATTCTCAGCTATCTTACTTTTTAACCCCCTCCATCACATGGTACAAATCACAGTACTAGAGATGTTTATATACTGTGAGTTCATGCATAACTCTCTGGGAAATATCATCCAGACATTTTAACAATGACCAACGATCTCTAAGAAAAGAAAACAAAATTCTAGAGATGTGTCTGCTAAATATATTTCAAAATTTTAAGAACTTTTTCTTTCTCTGATGTGGATATTCCCCATAGTCATTCATATTACAGACATTTCAGAACTTAGTACAGTTATATCATCATCATCATTATCACCATTTTCAACAAGCATTTCTTGAGACCTTACTATGTGTCATGTACCATACTAAGTACAGAAGAAAAAAATATGATCCCTGCTTTCAGAGAGCTCACATTCTAATTAGAGACAGCATGCAAACTCCTATTGTATATGTACACAGAGGACCTGGGAGGTAATCTCAAAAGGAAGGCACCAGCATTTGGGTAGAAGTGATGGGAGAAGAGATTAGGAAAGGATGTTTTTAAAGTTTATAAAGAAGTGAGGAAAGGATGGAGGGAGAAGTGGAGAAGGACATTCTAGGAAGAGGAAGAGTCAGAGGGGAAAGTATAGTCTAAAGATGGAATGACATGTTTCATGTTTTTTTTCTATCCAAGAGGAAAAAGAAGGCAGTGAAGAGAAAGATGAAGAAGAAGAAGATGCTGAGGAAGAAGATGGAGATGAGGAGGATGACCCTGAGACAGCTACAGGCAAGCAGACAGCTGAGAACAATGAGGAGGACATTGACACCAAGAAACTTTCAAATGGCTTTCTGGTAGAGTTCCAGAAAAAGATCCCAACTGGACATTGGCACTCTGAGTATCTACCAGTGGGGCCATTGCGTTTTGAAGTGGCTGTTTCTTCTCAGTGAAAAAATATTTCATCAACTTCTGACCATCCTCTTAAAACTGTGGTATCCATATTGAAATGTTTGCCTTAGAATAAGAAAAACCTGGATTAGAATGCCACCTCAAGCACCTACCAGCTTTGTGACCCTAGATAAAATTTCAGCCAACCACACTCAGTTTCTACAACTGTAAAATTATAAGAATAACAATAATATGTTTTATGATAATAACTTGGCAACTAGGTAGTACCAAAAATAGAACACTGGAATTGTAGTCAGGAACACCTGCATTCAAATCCACCTTTAGATACTTGCTATCTATGTGTGCTTCAGTAAGTCTCTTTTTTTTGCCTCATTTACCTCATCTATAAAATGGGGATAATAATAACACCTAAATCCCAGGGTTGTTGTGATGGGGGAAAATGAGGATAATATTTGTAAAATTATTTGAAAACCTTCAAGTGAAATATAAATACTAGTTATTATTATCTGGCTATTTAATAAAGTAATAGATATGTAGGACTTAAGGTTTGTAAATTCTTTGCGTTTATTATCTCACATGATCTTGACAACAACCCTGTGAGGAAAGCACTATTATTATCCCCATTTTACAGATGAGGAAACAAAGTGGGAAGGTTTAAGTGACTTGCCTAGGGTTACAGTTCAGTGTCTAAGGCAGGATTTGAAAGGGGATATTAATAGGATATAACTCACAGGATGACTGGGAGGATCAAGTAAGATAATATGTGTAAAGCATTCTACAAATTTTAAAGCATTGTATCAGTTATTATTGTGTCCAATATTTTCATAATGAGCTTCTTTGAATTTAGATCAGCCATCTTTGGGTGACAGACACCCAGTCAGTCTGTCCTGGCAAATGTTATTGATCAGTGGTTTCTGATTATTATTATTGATTTTATTATTTTTATTGATTTTTGTTATTTATTTTATTGATTTTGTTATAAATCAGACTCTTTGTGATTCTATTTGCAGTTTTCTTGCCAAAAAATCCTGGAATATTATGTCATTTCCTTCTTCAGATCATTTTACAGAGGTGGAAAACTGAGATGGTAATAAGGTCAAGTGACTTGCCCAGTCCCACAGCTAGTCTGAGCCTGGATTTGAACTGAGGTCTTCCTAACTCTGGATCTAGCACTCAACCTACTGTCACCTAGCTGGGGTAAGTACTTGAAGTTTTTTTTCTAGATTGGTAGGATTTTTGAGTGGATTCCTCCAGCATCTATGGAGAGGACACCTCTATACTACAATGAGGCATTTTAGTTAAGGTTATTTCTTTTCAATTAAACACATGAAACATCGGGATGATAAGCAAAGCACTCTCTTCATCCCACAGATATTAGAAAGTAGTTTAATAGGTGGTGCTTCCATAGGAGAAATATCCTGATGGATATCCAGATTTTTTTATCTTAAAATTTGATGTTACACATGATATATCACTTGGTTATTTTGGAATGTGTTTGGGACAGTTTGTTTTACAAGATTATCTACTTACAAAAATGAATAATACAGAAATATGTTTTGGGTGATAATACATTTATACATAGTCCAGTTTGAATTGCTTGTCACCTTCAGGAGAGGGGAGGGAAGAAGGGAGAAAGACAACAACTTAGGTTGAAATTTGTCATTAAAATAAATTTTTTTTTATGTTTGAGGTTACAATTTTTAGCACATAAGCATTGTCCTGACAGGTGCACACCATGTACTATAAAGCAGCAACCAGTCACTCTACCCAGTCATAAAACATGCTGCCTTCTCTACATAGCACAATATGTTTATTAGCCTGAAGTCTAGGATGACTGTTCGAGGTCATATAGATAGAGGTTCCACATGCGATCCCTTTATGACATAAAGATTGCTTGCTTTTAAGTTTTACAACTAAGTAGCTGAATTAGAACGCATGCTAAAAAAAAGTAGCATTTAAAGAAAAACAAGCTGAAAGCAAGTAAAAACCTTGACAAAAAATTAAAAATCTGAATTATTCTATATTCCCATTTTAGTTGGCATCATGGTTCCAGTGCTGAAGCTGGGAGTTTAAATCCAAGTTTGAATTCCACTTTAGACACAAGAGGCATGCCTTTTAGCTGGACTATTTCTCATACATGCAATCCTCTCCATCCTCACTTCCACCTCCTATCTTTCCAAGATTCCTTTTATTTTCAGTTCAAATCCCCAGCTGCAAGAAGCCTCTCCTAACCTCTCCCATGCCCACCATTCCAGTCCTCAGCAATTACCTTCCATTTACACTGTCTATATCTGGTACATACATTTTTTTATATTGTCTCTCCCATGAGGATAGGGACCATGTATACGCTTTTCTTTGTATCTCTAGCACTTAACACAGTGCCTAGCAGATAACAATAACAATAAATATTGCTTGACTGACTGACTAGATCACCCTAGGCATTTCCCTTAACTTGTCTCAGCCTCAAAGATAGGGATAATAATGGCACCTACTTCACAGTATTGTTGTGAAAAATAGATGAGATAATACATACAAAGATTTTTGAAATCTTTGCAAGTGCTATGAAATGGGAGTTATTATTAATGATTATTGTATTATTATTAATTATCTCTTACAAACTCAAAACCCTACCTCCTCCCCAAATTCTCCCTTTTTCGAAGGGGTAACATTATAGCATAGATGACTTTTTTTCTCCTTCAAATGATCCCCAAGGCCAAACAAAAGCAAAGATGCCACATGCTGCCTGCTGTCATTGTTGTATATTACCTATTCTACCCATCCTTTCTTGGAAGTTTATGTCTTTGTGATTTATTTCACTTCAATTGACGGAGTGTGCAGTGTGCTGGGATTGTATATCATGCTAAAAAAAGAAAAAAACAGTGTTTGGGGATTTGTTCAGGATTGTAATCACTAAGGCAGAAGAGAAACCTGAACAATTTTATTTAAGTTCAAATTATGTAAATCTTATTTCATGCACAATATATGCTCAAGAGAGAAAAATAAAAACCACTACAAGAACAACAAAAAAAAATTTGAAATTGATGCATTTGTGACCAAAGATTTTGTGGCACTTAGGGAAAATGTTATGCTGCTTTCCACAGAAAATAAAAACAGGATTAATATGCCACCATCTGTGTGAGGTGATGACTCAGGTACTAGATTTGAAATCAGAAAGACCTGAGGTCAAATCTACTTGTTTCTTACTATAGTTCTGTGACCCAGGAAGCCACTTGAACCTCAGTCATCCTGATTCCTCGTCTGAAAGAAATGGGAATAATCATATATAGTAGTACCTGCTTCACTGGGTTGTTTGAGGCTCAGATGGGCTAATGTATATGAAAAGCCTCATAACTTAGAAGTACTTTATATTATATTAATTATCATTAATACTTAGAGTATAGCTTTGAGGAAATTTTTGAGCAAACAATTTTTCCAGATAATTTTGGATGATCATCTTTACTGAGTCATTTATTCATTAATGAATCAATGTATACATTTTCCCTTTCAGTTCATTTCCACTGAAAATAGTCTCTCTATCCAATTTGGTGAGTGCTTTCATTATTTTAATATGTCTGGAGAATGGGAACATTAACGGGAAGCTATGAACCTCTAGCAAATCACTTGCCAGTATCAAACACACAGGGGGATAGTCTTAAGATAGAAATTTTGAGAAAATCAGTGAATGCAGTACCATCTGTATCCCTCCAACCATCTTTATTTTTCCATGAAAAACAAACAAACAAACAACAAAAAAAAAACAGTAATAACTCTGAGAAAATTCACAAAAAAAGTTCTGATTTCTGGTGGAGTCAAATATAAAGTGGATTAATTAGGGCTCTGAATGGGCATTCAAAATAATTGGGATCACCTCTTTAGTTGTATGACTTTAAGTAAGTCACTTTACATTTTAATGTATTTCTTCATGTGTAAAATGAATTCCAAAGTAGTCTCTAAAGTCCCTCCCACCATGAAAATGTTATTATTTCTCTATAAGGACCATGATATGTCTTAAAATTTAGATAATTTCAAAATTAGCCCTAAGGGCAGTTGAATTCTATTCCCCATCAGTGGAACTTTCCAAACTAAAATAATTCTCTTTGGCCATCACTTCCTCTTTTCCCCCTTTAAATCATTACCTACCACCTTAGACTAAATACTGTGCATTGATTCCAAGGCAGAAGAGCAGTAAGGGCTAGGGAATAAAGGTTAAGTGATTTTCCCAGGGCCAAACTGTTAAGAAGTGTCTGAGCTCAGATTTTAACCCAGGACCTTCTGTCTCTATGCCTATCTGTCAATCCAATGAGGTCACCCAGCTGCCCCCAACCACTCCATTCATATGTATTATCTCTTCTCATCAGAATAGAAATCCCTTCAGGACAGGGCCTGTCTTTTGTATTGCCATCATATCCCCAATACTTAGCACAATATTTGGCATAAAGCACTTAAATGGTTATTCATTTTCAGGCATGACTGGAAATTACTAGCACAATATTTGCTAATAATCATAATTTCAGGACATATATAACTATTAAATTACAGCACATTTTGAAAGATGTTTATTTCTACTTTAGAGCAATATCATGTAAATGTTAGAATGATGATGGTAATAATATAATATCTAAAAAGTTCACACATTTAGAAAAATCTGTAGGGACTTCTGGGTTAAGATGGCTGCAAAGTAGAAGCAGGGCTCTTTAACTCTCCTCACAACGAACCACCAACATACCTCCAAAGGACAAAAAAAAATCCAGATGAAAAAAGGGACCCCACAATAGGTTGCAGTATTGAAGGTACAAGGAATTTGGGCACTTCCACGGTATAAGTGGGGGAAAAGCTCCTATCAAAACTTGAGCTGATCAACCCCACCCCACCCACAGTACCAGAGTCAGAGGCTGTGCACCAGAGTGAGTGGGGTCACAAAATCTATCTCCTTGGCAGCTAACTGGCACCACTAGGAGCTTGTCCCTTACAGCAGCAAGACTTGAGACCCCAGGAGGCTGGAGAGCATAGACCTTGGGTGTGAGAGTGGGACTGAGAGAGGCAGAGGACAGTAGAAGCATCCCAGCATGCTGAGACTCAGGGGAAAAGCTCAGGTGGAGGAGCAAGCATTGGCCAATTTCTGGGCTCTGAGCAGCCAACTAGGACCATGGGGGCTTGACCCTGAAAACACCTAGACCAGAGACCCCAGAAGGCTGGGGAGCACAGACCTTGAGTGCAAGAATAAGGCCGAGAAGGGCCTCAGACAGCAGAGGCCTAGCAGACAGTGGAAACCAGGAGATTTGCAAAGTAGCATCAGGCAAAAACTGCTCCTTAGCTCCATACAAAGAGAGTCTGCTTGCCTTACTCAGACTTTTGGCTGAGAAAGCATAATGGTGTCAAGCAAAGCCCAAGAAATAACCACCAAAAAGACCAAGAAAAAAGCTCTAACCCTTGATAACTTCTGCACAGAATAAAACCCAGAAAACAGAGGACAAACAATTAAAGATATCCAAACCTTCCCCCAAAATGAAAATTGGTCATAAGCTCTTGAAGAGTTCAAATCTGAGATCATGAGAAAGATGGAAGAGATCTTGCAAGAAAATAACAGCTTAAAGGCAGAATTTCACAATTGGAAATTGAGGTTCAGAAATCAAAGGAAATGATAAGCAAATTGAAGATCAGAAATGACCAGCCAGAAGCCATGAAGAGCAAGATAGACCATATTAAGAAGGAAAACCAAAAGATTATATCTGAAAACCAGTCTTTAAAGGCTAGAATTGGGCAAGTAGAAGCCAATGATCTCACAGCAAGCATGAATAAAGCAAAGGCAAAAGACTGACAAAATAGAAGGAAACATGAAATATCTCAATGAGAAGATAATAGATCAAGAAAACAGGTCTAGAAGAGACAACTTGAGAATTATTGGTCTTCCAGAAAAAGTAGAGACAAATAGAAATCTAGATATCATACAACAAGAAATTATCCAAGAAAACTGCCCTGATGTCCTTGAATAAGAGAGCAAAACAGACATTGAAAAAGCCCATAGAAAACGCTCTATACTAAATCTTCAGACAACAACCCCCAGGAATGTAATAGCCAAATTCAAAAGCTTCCAAGTTAAGGAGAAAATATTACAAGAAGCCAGAAAGAGATAATTCAAATATCAAGCAACACCAATTAGGATTACACAGTATCTGGGAGCCTCCACACTACTAGACCACAAAGCTTGGAACATAATATTCAGAAAGGCAAGGGAATTGGGTCTACAACCAAGGATTACCTACCCATTAAAACTGACTATATACTTCCAGGGGAAAGTATGAACATTCCAAAAGATAGAAAATTTCCAAATATTTGCACAGAAAAGACCAGGATTAAATGGAAAGTTTTATATTCAACCACAAAAACCAAGAGAAACATGAAAAGGTAAATAAGAAAGAAAGGGGAAAGAAAAAAAACTCTTCTCTTTAAATTGCCTTCTTCAAGAGCTTCAATAAGATCAAATTATTTGTATTCCTATATGGGGAAATATTATGTGTAATTCTAAAAAATTGTACTCACTATTATAGTAATTAGAAGAATTAGTCATAAGGAGAGGTTGGAGTACTAAATGGTCTAAGATTATATGGGGGAGGAATAGAATATGGCACCAAGAGTAACTTGAAGGAATAAGAAAAATAGGATAATCTATACCACACAAAGAGGGAATGGGAAGGAGAGGGGATGGACACTATTATAAGAAGGAGAAGAGAGTTTTAATAAGAAATACTTAAACCTTACTCTCAGTGGAATTTATCCTGAGTGGGAAGAATAGCTATATCCATTGGGATATCAAATTCTATCTAACCCTACGAATAAAGTCAGAAATGATAAACCAAGGTGGGTAGTGGGGTGGGGAGTTCATAAAGGGAGGGGAAGAAGGAGGAGGGAATTCATTAAGCCTTAAAAAATAATAAGAGGGAAAGGGAGGGGGTACAAAGGGTAGTAAACCAAGGGAGGGGACAAGGGGGACTGATTTAAAACAAACCACTTGTTTAAAAAAATAGTTTAAGAAGAAGAAGTAGAACTAGGAGAGGATACCAAAATGTTAGAGAATGCACAGCTGATATTTATAACCCTGAATGTGAATGGGATGAACTCGCTCATAAAACAGAAGCAAATAGCAGAATTGATTAGAAAACAAAATCCTACCATATGTTGTCTATAAGAAACACACATAAGGCAGATGGTCATACACTGGGTTAAGGTCAAAGGCTGGAGCAAAATCTTTTGGGCTTCAACTGAAAAAAAGAAGGTAGGAGTGACAATCATGATTTCTGACAAAGCCAAAGTAAAAATAGATCTGATTAAAAGAAACAGGGAAGGTAATTACATCCTGATAAAAGGTAGTATAAATTATGAGGAAATAACAGTACACAACATGTACACACCAAGTGGTATAGCATCCAAATTTCTAAAGGAGAAATTGGCAGAACTCAAGGAGGAAATAGGTAGTAAAACTACACTAGTGTGAGATCTAAATGTTCCTCTATGAGATCTAGATAAATCAAAACAAAAAATAAATAAGAAAGAGATAAGAGAGGTGAATGAAATCCTAGAAAAATTAAAGTTAGTAGATATGTGGAGAAAAATAAATAGGGACAAAAAGGAATACACCTTCTTTTCAGCAGCACATGGTTCATTCACAAAGATTGACCATGTAATAGGGCATAGAAACATGGCAAACAAATGCAAAAGAACAGAAATAATAAATGTAACCTTTTCTGATCATAATGCAATAAAAATAATAATTAGTGAGGGCACTTGGACAGGCAAAACAAAAACTAATTGGAAATAAAATAATATCATTCTCCAAAATCAGATAACTAAAGAAGAAATCATAAAAAAAAACTAATAATTTCATTGAAGAGAATAACAATGATGAGACATCCTACCAAAATCTGTGGGATACAGCTAAAGTAGTACTCTGGGGGAAATTTATATCATCAAGTGCTTATAATAACAAATGAGAGAGGGCAAAGATCAATGAACTGGGCATGCAAATCAAAAAACTAGTAAGGGAAGAAATTAAAAATACCCAGTTAAAAACTAAATTAGAGATTATAAAAATCAAAGGAGAAATCAATAAAATTGAAAGTAAAGGAACTATTGAATTAATAAATAAGACTAGAAGCTGGTACTTTGAAAAAATAAATAAAATTTACAATGCACTGGCCAATCTAATTTAAAAAAAGGAAAGAAGAAAACCAAATTATCGGTATCAAAAATGAAAAGGGAGGCTACACCTCTAATGAAGAGAAAATCAAAGCAAACATTAAAAACTATTTTGCCCAATTACATGGCAATAAATATAGCAATCTAGATGACATGGATGAATATTTACAAAAATATAAATTGCCTAGATTGACAGCAGAAGAAATAACCCAATATCAGAAAAAGAAATTGAACTAGCCATCAAAGAACTCCCTAAGAAAAAATCCCCAGGACCAGATGGATTCCCAAGTGAGTTCTATCAAACCTTCAAAGAACAACTAATTCCAATACTATATAAACTATTTGACACAATAAGCAAAGAAGGAGTTCTGCCAAACTCCTTTTATGACACAAATATGGTACTGATCCCAAAGCCAGGTAGATCAAAAACAGAGAAAGAAAACTAAATCACCCTAGAAAATATAAAATACGTAGGAATCTATCTGCCAAGACAAACACAGGAATTATACAAACACAACTATGAAACTCTTTCCAGACAAAACTAGATCTAAACAATTGGAAAAACATTGAGTGCTCATGGGTAGGACAAGTTAATATAATAAAAATGACCATCCTACCCAAGTTAATTTACCCATTTAGTGCTATACATATCAAACTACCAAAAAACTTTTTTACTGAATTAGAAAAAAGTATAACAAAGTTTATTTGGAAGAACAAAAGACAAAGAATATCAAGGGAAATAATGAAAAAATGTGAAGGAAGTTGGCCTAGCAGTATCAGATCTTAAATTTTACTATAAAGCAGTAGTTATCAAAGTAATATGGTACTGGTGAAGAAACAGAAGGGAGGATCAGTGAAATAGACTAAGGATAAGCAACCTCAGCAAGACAGTCTTCGATAAACCCAAAGAACCCAGCTTTTGGGACAAAAATCCACTATTTAACAAAAACTGCTGTGAAAACTGGAAAACAATATGGAAGAGATTAGGTTTAGATCAACATCTCACACCCTATACCAAGATAAACTCAGAATGGGTGAATGACTTGAGTATACAAAGGGAAACTATAAATAAATTAAGTGAGTCCAGAATAGTATACTTGTCAGATATATAAGAAAAGAAAGATTTTAAAACCAAGCAAGAGTTAGAAAATGCAAAATA
Organism: Gracilinanus agilis; assembly: GCF_016433145.1. Lineage (NCBI taxonomy): Eukaryota > Metazoa > Chordata > Mammalia > Didelphimorphia > Didelphidae > Gracilinanus > Gracilinanus agilis. The sequence continues at coordinate 88,165,116 of NC_058131.1, forward strand.
AATAATTTTGACTACATTAAATTAAAAAGGTTTTGTACAGACAAAAAAAATGCCGCCAAAATCAGAAGGGAAGCAACAAATTGGGAAAAAAATCTTTATAACAAAAACTCAGACAAAGGTCTAATTACTCAAATATACAAGGAGTTAAATCAATTGTACAAAAAATCAAGCCATCTCCCAATCGATAAATGGACAAGGGATATGAATAGGCAATTTTCAGATGAAGAAATCAAAACTATTAATAAGCACATGAGAAAATGTTCTAAATCTCTAATGATTAGAGAAATGAAAATCAAAACAACTCTGAGGTATCACCTCACACCTAGCAGATTGGCTAAAATGACAGCAAGGGAGAGTAATGAATGTTGGAGGGGATGTGGCCAAATTGGGACATTAATGCATTGCTGGTGGAGTTGTGAACTGATCCAACCATTTTGGATGGCAATTTGAACTATGCTCAAAGGGCTTTATAAAAAAAAAAGACTTTCTGCCTTTTGATCCAGCCATAGCACTGCTTGGTTTATACCCCAAAGAGATAATAAGGAAAAAGGCTTGTACAAAAATATTTAGAGTCACACTCTTTGTGGTGGCAAAAAACTGGAAAATGAGAGAATGTCCTTTGATTGGGGAATGGCTGAACAAATTGTGGGATCTGTTGGTTATGGAATACTATTGTGCTCAAAGGAATGAAGAACTGGAGGAATTCCATGTGAACTGGAAAGACCTCCAGGAATTGATGCAGAGTGAAAGGAGCAGATACAGGAGAACATTGTACACAGAGATGGATACACTGTGGTACAATCCAACATTACAAACTTCTCTACTAGCAGCAATGCAAGAATCCAGAGCAAGGCTGAGGGACTTATGAGAAAGAAAACTAGCCTCTTTCAGAGGAAGAACTGTGGAAAGAGAAACACAGAAGAAAAACAACTGCTTGAACACATGGGCTGATGGGAATATTATTGGAAATGTAAACACTAAATGATAACTCTAGTCCAACTATTAATAATAGGAAATTAGGTCTTGATCAATTGTACATGTAAAACTCAGTGGAATTGTGTGTCAGCTAAGGGGGCTTAGAGGAGTTTGGGGGAGAGGGAAAGAACATGAAATATGTAACTTTTGGAAAATATTCAAAATTAAAATTAAAAAAAGAAAAATCTGGAAAGATTTACATGAACTGATGCAAAGTAAAGTAAGCAGATACAGAAGAATATTGTATACAGTGACAGCAATATTTTTTTTTGAAAAACAACTGTAAATGACCTAGTTGTTCTCAGCAAAGCTGTGATCCAGGCCAATTTAATCTCAAAGACTCATGTTGAAAAATGTTTTCTTCTCTCCAAAGAAGAACTAACAGTCTGTATGAAGACTGAAACAAAATATTACAATTTCTTCTTTTTTCTTTTGTATTGGATATCTCTGCCACAACATGTCTAACATGGAAAAATATTTTATATGGTTACACATATAAAATCTATATGTGTACCATCTCAGGGAGGAGAAAAGTGTGGGAGATAGTGAGGGAGGGAGCAAAAGAAGGGGGAGAGAATTTGGAACTCCAAATTTTTTAAATGAATACTAAAAATTATTTTGCATTTAATTGGGGGAATATAAAATATTTTAAAAAGAAATTCACCACACCTGAGAGTTAGAAGATGTTGAATCCAAGTTATTTATTTTATAAATGAAGGAACTGACTCTCAGAGAGGTTAAATGATTTGCTAAATGTCACACAATGAATACCAAAATAAAAATCAGAACACTCAGGTCCCATTAGTCCAGATCTACCTTTCTTCCCATAGGACTTTGCTGCCCTCAGGTAAATACTGTCATCAGTAGCCTCACTGTTACAACTTAACTAAATCTTTTTTTCTTAATTTATGTAGCTGCTTGAAGATTTTATTTTTCCCCAAAGCTGCCCTGAATTGCCAAACCAGACTACTTATCTGATATATGCTAGTTATCGCCTGAATGGCCGCCTTCCCATCAGCTCTGTAAATTTGCAAGTATTTCTACTATAGGGACTAATTTTAATTTCTCACCAGCAAAAGTTTAGATTATTGTTCTAATCTCTAAGTGACTGAATTCTCCATCAACAAAGAGATTGCCCTCCAAATGGAGAAAGAAGATTCGAATCTATAATTCAAATTAAAGGTCAAAGCTTTTGTATGATCAGGGGTTTTCTGTCCTATCTTATAATTTTATCTCTGCAACTCTGAGGCAGTGTAAGTAGATTTGGAATCAGAAAACCTAGTTTTGAATCCTGGTTCTGTATGTCCCAAGGGACATCCAACAAGCTACCTAAACTCCTTGGGCTTCAGTTTTCTCAATTATAAAATAGGAACGTTGAACTAGATGAAGTTCCTTGTTAAATACCATTAAAATTAGTAGAAAGTTTCACTGGATTAGACTAATAGAAAAGAAATTTAGCCTTTTCTCTGAAATTAATCATGAGTCTTTAATAAGATGTTTTTGGATCTCTTTCCTCATCTGTAAAATGAAAATGATAATTTTAACCTAAATCATGGGCAAATAACAAAGGGAACATTATACGATAGGACTATGGCTTTGGGTATCTTCTTTTTTCACTTAGAAGAATGATATTTAGACTGAGAAAAATTAAAATGGTAAATGGGAGATTGAAATCTAAGATGAGTGAAGAGAGAAGCGATAATAAGAGAGGAACTGGCCACCCTCAGTGATTCAAGTCACCAGGCTTGAATGAATTACAGCCTAAGGTACAAAAAGAATTTGTGGGTGTAATTGCTGAACTGCTGTCAGTAATTTATAAGAAAATGAAGAGAACAGGAGAGTTGGCACAGGACTAGAAAGAGATAAATGTCCTGTTTTTCAAAGGACAAAGAAAAGGTTTGTTTTTTTTTTTTCAAATTCTGGAGCATTCATTCCTTTTAAAAAATTCTAAAACATTGTTTATTTTTATCATTATCTTTATATTTTGTTCATGTCTTACCCTCACTTCTAAATATATTCCTCCCCCTTTATCCATTCCTTATAACAAATAAGTAGATATATAGATAAAAGAAAGATAATGGAAATAGGCATGTCATGAGAACAAATATATTCATTGAGTCTGACAACATATGTAATGTTTTAAATTCATACTTCCCCTAATTTGTCCAATAAAAGAAATAGTTACATTTTCTTCTCTCTTTTTCAAAGACAAGCCTGATCAAAGTGATTAAACAATGCTGATTTCTTTTTCTTTTTTCTTGTTTTTTTTCTATTTTTGCAATCAATATATATATATATATATTATTTTCCTGATTTTCTTTGTATCATTCTGCATTAGATCATGTAAACTTTTGTCTACATCTCTGAGATCTACATATTTGCATTTTTAAGCTACAGTAATAGTCTATTGCTTTTGCATGCTAAAATTTGTTTTTCCATTTTCTAGTTGCTTGGCTTAGTATAGATTCTTGAAAGTTTGATTTAGACAGAAATAGTCATATGAGCTATCATGGGTTCATGGAGAAAAAGACATTCCAGACTAACCTAATTGTCTTTTTTTGACAAAACTTATCAAAGATACATTTATTTGTAAAAAAAGTAGAGAACGAGTTTCATGTTAAGATGGAAAAATGATTAATGGATAACCCAAGAGCTACATTGTTAAAAATAATAAAAATATATCCCCAAACTCTTATGTTTTGTGAATCTTCTGTGGAAGATTTATAGGATATTAGTAGAAAAAGAAAGATGAGACTTAGAATTGATATCTTTCTCTAAGGGAAATAATGCCCACACCATTGATATCAGAGATCCATTTAAGCGACTAGACTGTTGCATCAAAAAAATATATAATGTTATAGTACCTTCAAATTCATCAAGGGACAATAGGACATTTAAGTTCTGCATTTGGATTAAAGGCTATTATTGCACAGCAAGTTCAATATGAAATAACAGCATGATCAGGTCTAGCCATAAAAGGGGGGATTTTAGACTGTAGAAATAGAAGTAAAGTGTTCAGAGTAAAGGAATGATAGTTGCATTGTACTCTGCTTCAGATATACCACATCTGGAGTGTTGGGCTAAATTCTGGGCACTACATTTTTTTTGGTAATACATGCTTTATTTTTATATTTTTTCAGATTATATGTAGATACAATTTTTTTTAATTTTTCAATGCTTATTAATATTCATTTTTAACATGGTTACATGAGTCATGCTCCTACTTTCCCCTTCACCTCCCGCTCTCCCCCCATCCATGGCCGACGCACATTTCCACTGGTTCTGGGTACTAAATTTTAATGAGGACACCTTGTAAATAGAAGCATAACTAGAAAATGGTAACTAGAATAATGGATCTTGAAAGCATGCCATATGATTGCCATTTAAAGAAATTTTGTGATATTTGGCATGGAGAAGAGAAGATTGGGGAGGAATAGAATAGGCGGTGGAAGCCAGGAAAAAAACATGATCCCTAATTTCAATGAATCGATCTCTGATAGAATAAATAGAACAAATGGATGAAAGATATATGGAGTTGATGGAAGTTATAGGTTTGAGCCCAACATACATTAATAATTTTAAAGAATAAATTAACTAAGGAAGTGTTAAATTCCCCATCAATGGAGGAAGCTAGATGACCATTTGACATTGATATATGGACTTCTACAGATTAGACTATATTAACTCTGAGACCCTCCAGCTCTAAAATTTCTCCACAATGTCTCAATTTCCTTGTATATAATAGGTATAATAATTTATGCAACCCTCTCTAGGACTTTGTTTTTAAATAGTATTTAATAAATGTCTATCAAATTTAGCCAAGTTTGACTGAATTCACTGAAAATGTATTAAGCATCTATTATATGTTATAGGAGAAGCAAAGATGAACAAGAATTATGATCTCCACTCACAAAATCTGTGTTCTCTCCCTAGTTATGTCACAAACAGACAGAAAACGAGGTAGAATGCAATAAATTTTCAGAAAGAAGATGAAAAATATTTGATATTGTACCAGAGAATATGAAACTATTACTTCCAGATGGGGAAATAAAGGAAAAATTCTTATGTTCTCTTATTTTAAGGAAAAAAAGAAAGGTTTCTAGCTATTCTGGGTCTATAACAAAATTAGTCTGAAAGTTCCCTTTGAACAACTTTTAATCCTGAGTACCTTTAGATGGAAATTCAAGAAAAAGTTGAAAGAAAAAAGATTAACAGAGATATTTGCACATAAACATTAACGACCTGTCTCACTGGACTCTCAGAATTCCCTTTTTGAACTTAAACTCAATTACTTCTAGATCTTCTTGTGCCTAAAGCAGTATTGAGTGGGAATTCATCCCTTCAGTGGCCTACCCTGACCTCATTACCAAGCGTGATCACACAATATGAGTGACCAGTGACTTCATGCTGTACACTAGGTGTCTAAGACTACTCACTATGGTAAGTTGACTGAATGGTTCTTCCCAAACCAACATCAAATTCCCTGGACATTTTTACCTTATGCCTCAACCTACTCCTTCCTTCCTTTCTTTTTTTTAACTCTTACCTTCTATCTGAGAATCAATAGTGTGTGTTGGTTCCAAGGCAGAAGCATGGTAAGGGCTAGTCACACAGCTAGGAAGGGGTCTGAGGCCAGATTTGAAAATAAGATCTCCCCTCTCTAGGCCTGGTTCTCAATCCACTGAACACTCAGCTGTCTCCTAGCCCTTCCTTTCAATCAAATGTAGGAAGACAAAACATAATAGAAAGCTGAAAAGAATGTGAGTAGTGAAGGAAAAATTCCTGCTTAGTTAGGATATTGGGAGGAAAGTGCTCAATAAATCATCAAATGCTTTAAAGAGGATGTTACTATTATTATTCCTGTAAGATGGGGGTGGGGAGTATCAGTAAGCACTTCTAACTTCCCATTTAAGAATTGTATTCCCCAAATTTCTATTCCTCCCTCCTCCTGACTGCATATTCTCTCCATTTAGAGATTTCATTAATGTCCATTTCTCTCCCTCTTAGCATCTTGGGAAATGAACTATAATGGGTGTTAATGTGGATGGATTTTCACTTTCAAGAAATATATTTGTATTTTAACAGGAATTTCCTAAGAGGAGTAATTTCCTCCACCTCAGGCTGGCAGAGAGGTGACTTTTCTTTAGTGCCATGTCAGCAGAGTAGGAGCTCTGGTAGTTCCTTCCAAATTGGAAAGACTTCAATTATGTGATGGTCCATATGTTTGTTTTCCAAGAGTCAGCTTCCTTCATTTCAGAGAGCCTCATCAGCAAATGGTCTGCAGGGTAATGAAATTGAGGGGGATCAGATCAACTTACAAAGACTGTCAACTAAGTAATGGAGAGTTTATGATCTATATTGGCAGGAGGAGAATCTATGCCAATGAAATCACAGATTTCCAATGTAATAAAACATTGCTAAGTGTTTTTGGTGCTTATCCAAAGGAATGACTCTAATGATGGGCACCAATTAATCATTCAATGAGTATTAATTAAATACTATTTTATCCTAGGCATTATGCTAGACTGAGATTAAACAGACAAAAATGAAACAGTTCCTGTTCTCAAAGAGCTTTCATTCTAAGTAGGAGAGGCAAATATATGCATATATAAGCATAGAGAAGGTAAATGGAGAGAGAAAGCCATAAAATCTGGGAGTCTGAAAACTCAGGAAAGGATTCATACAGAGGATGACCCAAATTTTGAAGATACCTCTGACTTCTAAGAGGCAAAGGCAAGGTGGAAGTGTGTTCTAGCTATGGAGGGCTTCAGAAATCATGACCAGCCAATGTGAAGGTTCTAGCCTTTGTAAGAGGACTATGCCACATACACATCCCTATATCCTCTCTCCCACTATGCAGCTGTTTGTAATTACTGTCACCTATAAGCTTTTGCTCTCAACTCTCTCAAAATTGTGAAAAGTGATCATTCCTGGTAATTGAGTCTATAACAGAAATTTGCTCAATTATCCAAGTTCTTTCCCAGCAGTTCCACAAAACTGTTCAGCCAACCACATATCCTATCCTTTCCTGCCCAGCATCTATGAAACTGAAAATGAATATTTACATGACCACCTTATTTAAATTTGGGATTGGAAAGAATTTTAGTAGTCTCCTAGATTCCAATTTTTCCAATGGGAGCAACTAGGCAGTTCAAGATATGTAAATTTGGGAACCATCTGAATATAGATGGTACCTAAACCCATTCAAACTAATGAAGGTACTAATGGAAAGCATGGAAAGAGAAGAAAAAAGAACAAAGAATAAGTTCTTTTGGTACACCCACAAATAGGGGAGTTAACTATGTGTTGTGTGTTGTTATTTAGATTTTTTTTAATTCATGTCTGACTCTTTTTGACCCCATTTGGGGTTATCTTGGCAAAGAAAATGGAATGGTCTTCCATTTCCTTCTCCAGATCATTTTAAAAATAAGGAAATGGAAGCAAACAAGGTTAAGTGACTTTCCCAGGGTCATCCAGCTAGTCCTTGTCTGAGGTCACATTTGAACTTTGAACAAACATTGATTATGCCACTTAACTGCCTAAGCTAAGCATGCCAATTCTAAAAAAGAATGTAGGCATGCATAGTTCATCATCAAAGTTTGATGGCTTAAATTGGAGAAGAATTAACAGCATTCTCTGAGAGGAAGAGGCAGAGCCAAAATGAAAACCTTCAGAATGTGTGTACACATCTGACCCACAAGCTAAGTGGACTTATTCAAAGGAAATTTTGAAAGTGTCTAAACTGTTGAAAAGATACCATGTAGAGGGCAATGTCATAAAAAACCAACAAACAAAAGAAAGTATCCAGGTGAGGGTGAGGGATGGTTAACAGAGATATTAAGAAGGATGAAGACTAAGATCTGATTACTTAGCAATTAAGTGATCATTGATAACTATTAGAACAAGAGTTCTTAATGTGGAGCCTGTGAGATATATATAGATATAGATATATGTGAGTACATATACATGTGTATATATGCAAGTATGTGCGTAAATATATATATATGCATATATATAAATATTTATGATATGGACTTATGGATTGTGGATGTGAATATATATGTATATACTGTATGGATATATATGTGTATATATGTGTATTTCTATGTAATTGGTTTCCTTAACAAGCATATATTTTACTTTATCCATTTAAAAATATTCTGAGATGGGATCCATAAGTTTCACCAGTCTACCAAAGGGGTCCACGACAACAAAAAAGATTAAGAACTCTTGTTTTAGAGAATAATTTCAATATTGATGGAGCCTGAAGTCAGAGATCAAGGAGTTAAGAAATGAATGAAACATGAGTGAACTAAGCCAATGAAGATAGGACACTTTTTTTTCTAGGAATGATGTAAAAAGGAAGAAGAGAAATATGAAAATAACTTGAAAAATACCTAGAATTTAGTTTTTGCTTTCTTTAGGACGGGAGGAAATCAAGGTGATCCAGTGGACACATATTGAAGTTCAAGGAAAGTAGACATCATTGAAGTGTTAAACTCCTAAAATGGAATTAAGGACAGAAATAGTACTTGTCTTTAAGATAAGGGTCAATTCTCCCTTCCTCCAAGACTGGAGCAAAAGAGAAAAGAATTGAGGTTGATTTTCAAGGAACATAAACTATAGAATAGGGGAGAAGGACAATCTATTTTTAGGTAAAATAGGAAATGAGAACCCCTACTAAAGATTGGAGGAAAAAGAAATTGAGGAGATGTCCATCAGTTGGGGAATGGCTGAACAAGTTGTTCAAGGTGTTTGTAATGGAATATAAATGTGTCATAAGAAATGATGAAAAAGATGAATTCAGAAAAACCTGGAAAGACATATGAATTGTGAAGTGAACAGAATTAAGAGAACATTGTAGGGGCAGCTGGGTAGCTCAGTGGACTGAGAGTCAGGCCTAGAGACAGGAGGTCCTAGGTTCAAATCCTGCCTCAGACACTTCCCAGCTGTGTGACCCTGGGGCAAGTCACTTGACCCCCATTGCCCACCCTTACCACTCTTCCACCAAGGAACCAATACACGGTAGTTAAGGGTTTTAAAAAAGAGAACATTGTACACAGCAACAGAAATACTATATAATGATCAAATCTAAAGAACTAAACTATTTTATTGTCCACAATGCAAGAATCCAAGATAACCTCAAAGGAAGTGATGCAGAATACTAGCCATAGCCATAGAAGGAATTGTAGTCTGAATGAAGATTGAAGCACACTATTTTCACTTTATTTACTATATGAGTTTTTTTATATGTGATATGTCTTCTTTCACGGCAAGAGGAATATAGAAATAGGTATTTCATGACAGCATTGGTATAATCTATATTAAATTATATGCCTTCCGTTGTGAGGAAGATTAATTAATGTTAGTGTTGGGCCTAGCAGGAAGGGCTGGAGAATTCCAAGATGGAATGAAGGAGCAGGAAGTGGGCTTGTGCTCTGAGAGAGATTCCATTAGTGGTTGGACATAACTGTTGCTAACCCTGGGAGATCTCAGAGTTAGGGAAAAACTGCATCCAGATTCCCTGGGATCCTGAGAGGTGAAGGCTGTCAACAGTGGACAACAGACTTGCAGAGCTGCACCAAGTGGGAAGTGGTTTGGGATCTGGTGAACAGCATTTCAAACTCACTCTCCCTTCCTGGGTACCTTGGATCACCTGGTGGAGTTGGCTCTTGGCATCCTGTGACCATCCTTGGATTACCATGAGAGCCCAATTGAAAGCCACCCTCAGGCCCTTTAGCTGTGCTGACCAAACCTGGCTGGAACCAGGTTTGAATAAGTTTTCCCCGTGAGTCCAGTACTGTTCCTTTGGGCCCTGCCTGGCTTAGGTCAGTAGGATAGTGTAGATAAGTCCTTCCCTGCCCCCTGTGGTGTGCCCTTAGGTTTCAAGTGTAGAAATTCCCTAACCCATCCTTTATTTAGTTTCCCTCAAATAAACTGTATAAATTTTACCTTTGCCTGCTGGTTCCATAGACCCTGGCCTATGGTGAGCTGGGTGACCGTTGGGCCAACTGCCATTCCTGTGTCAGTTAAAACAATGAACCATGGTCTCCCTATCCTGGTTGGTCCTGTCTCTCCTTCAACCCAGTGTGTACTCACAAACCATTTAATTACATTTTAATAATAATAATTAACATCCCTGTTGCCCCACCATTACACTTCTCAGAATGGAGAGAGAGGCAGAAAAAGAAGGAGACAGAGAATTTTGGGTTTCAAAATGTCAGAAAATAATTGTTAAAAATGGTTTCTATGTGTAATTGAAGAAATTGAATTAAATGCAAAATAAATAAAATTAAAAAGATCAGGGACAGACTATTATAGATATTCCCACTTGGGAAGAGAAAATGTTTATGAGTCAAAGAGTCATTTAATGAAAAGTAAAATGATTCCTGAGCAGAGATGGAGACAATTGAGATTAAACAACATGAATTCATTGTGAGCTCAAATCAACACAGTTATGTTATTTCCTTCAATTATAGTCAAAGTAGAACAAAGTAGATAATGGAGTAACCAAGGGTTGGTTGTCTGGAAAGGGATGAGAATGATAAGAGAAGAAAGAGGATGGCAGTAGAAAGTGTTACTGTTTAGCCATAGAATCAAGATGGTGAAAGGACTAAAGTAAGACCAGAGGAGGAAGCTGTTAAGGAGGAGTTAGGTAGAAAAAGAAATGGATAGATGCAAATTTATAATCTGAGAAAAAATGTCAAAACTCTGAATCATGGAAGTAAATGATGTCTGGGCAATGGTGAAATAACAATAATAGCTACCATACATGACTATTAAATTATGAAAAATAATTTTCTATATTATCTTGGTTGGTCTTCAAAACAGCCTTGGGAGATATATTATATCACTCTCCTCTTTTACACTTGAGGAAACTGAGGCTCTGAGAGATTAATTGATCTGCATAGGACAACAAAGTTAGTATATGTGTGAACTAAGATTCAAACCCATGTTTTCCTGGTCTCAAATCCATAACTTTTCTTAATGCCAACCTAGATCTCAAGTAAAATCAAGACTATTGGGGGCAGCTGGGTAGCTCAGTGGAGTGAGAGTCAGGCTTAGAGACAGGAGGTCCTAGGTTCAAATCCGGCCTCAGCCACTTCCCAGCTGTGTGACCCTGGGCAAGTCACTTGACCCCCATTGCCCACCCTTACCACTCTTCCACCTATGAGACAATACACCGAAGTTAAGGGTCTAAAAAAAGAAAAAAAAAAGAAGACTATTGCAATGCCTCATTGTGCCTGAGGCAGAATGAAAGTGAAGATATGGGAATTAAAGAGAAAGCAGGAATAAATATTTAATGACTGGCTCTCCCCCCCCCAACAGTGTATCCATGGCATGCAATTTAACAGTTTTAATTTTTTTAATAGTTTATCTTCATAATGATAAAAGAAGTCATTTTTCTTTAATAATCTACATTACTAACCTTTTTCATCATCACATTCTCAAACATCTACAATCAAAAATGTAACTCAGTCCCTGACTTCCAAGATGTAAATGCTAATACTGAAAATTTAACCATCATTGCTCCTGAGCTTGTACAAACAGTATCCAGCTCAACCCCAGGTGGTAGCCACTTGGAAAAAAGCTTGTGAAGGTTGAGTTTACTACACAATACTTAAGACATCCTTATTGCAACAGAACAAACTGCATTATAAAAATATGTCCATGAAAATTGAAGTTTATTAATCTATTATAAGCTAGAAAACACCATCATTCAAGAATATGCAATAGTAAATTCTTGGTTTTGTGGGAGGTTTTCCTCCTGTCATTATGTAGATCTACCCAAAAACATTTTTTGGCAAAGAGCAAAGAAAATGAGATAGAAAAGGCCAGAGGAAAATAAGTCACACAAAGGAAACTTCGTGAAAGAAAAATTCCATTCTAGGGTCTTCAGTATGAGACCTTAAACAACATTACTGTTTTATAAGATCTGATGTTCTCATTTTCTCCTTTCGTTCTTATTTGCTCCTGAACATTCTATCACAATTCTATTTGTGAACACTTTGAAAAGTGCAGTAGGACATCCCCAAAAGTCCACATAAATCCAATAGGAGAGAGAACTCGGGTTATGAATTTCCTCTAGCTCCTAAACAAGGGAAGTAATGAGAGGCATCACTTCTAAAAGGCATAATTTTAGTATACAAGGTTAAGTTTCTCTCAAATACTTTATGTAACTGTTTTGGAACAGTGGATCTCAAAGGAATGAAAAATAGGATATCAATTTGCCCTTTTTCTTTTGTTGATTTTCAGTTGTTGTCTTTTTCATTTTAGCTACCAAGTAGCAGATGCTATCATTACAATTCAGGTATATTTTATTTACTCTGAAAAACCCTGAGGCAACAGACAGGCAATGGAAAGATTTATCTCTGCCTCAAAAATCAGTAATCAGACTCATAATCTTCTTTTGCAATGTTGGAAGTAAAACAAATGGGGGAAAGAGTAAATAAGAGTTTGTTTTGTTTAATTGTGATAACACTTTCAACAAAAACAGCTAGGTCTGTGGCAATTTAACAGTTTTAAGATGAAAAAAGTTCATCTTTGTTAATAAAAAAGGAAATTATTTTCAGAGATTATTTTTCTACTTCTTCCATATGATATTTATATTTGCCAGATAGGAGCTTGAAATGGAAAATGTCCACTAGGGTTGGAACAATAGATTAAGGAGCCATACGTGATTGGCCCATGGTATGAACAGGGTCTATTTCTATGGAACAGAATGTTCTCTGAAAGGAGAAATATTGGAAAATGTTATACCTTTCACCTCCATAGTTCTTTACCTCTTTGATTTATTCAGATTCAGGATCTCAAAGAAAAGATAAAAAGTTTCATACTCATTTCATATAGATATGGAGTTTGTTGACAGTATACAAATTGATTTCTACTGATTCAAAGAGTATGCAGCAGGCATATTCTCCTTCCTAGCTTCCAGGGCTTTCTCCATTTAGGTTCAGGGAAGTAAAATCACCCATATAACTACTATCTAGACACATAAGCTGACTCCAAATGGTGCATGGTTGCAAAAGTCTGAGGTAGACAAAAGGAGACTTTTAAGATGCAAGCATCAATATTATTGGACCTCAAAGTACCTTTGTATATTCCAAGTGTTAGTAGATCAGCAAACTTGGGGACTGACTAGCATCATGGGTTGTACATTCTTGGCTGACCATTAAATATTGTCTCTACATATACCATATATATATACATATATATATATATATGACCTAGACTAGTAGGTATCACTCCTATATGTCACTTTGGATTTCATGGCACTTTGAGATTCTTTGGGGTTGTTAAGAGTTTATATGTGACTATCAGAGAAAGGGGCTTTGATTCAGAATCAATTTCCTCTTAGCACAATTCTGATTAGCTTGGTTTATCTGTTTTTGTAGCTCATTTGAGGTTAGATGTATTACATATGGAGAAGAGAAAGGAATTATTGTTAGAAACTCTCCAGGCAGCAAAAATGACACCTAACAACATCAAAGAAGGACTTTATTTTTAAGGAAAACATATAAAAGGAAATTCAAGATCTTGAAAATCCAAGAAGACAGAGGCTGCTTTTGATAAGAAAGAATTTTACCTAACTAAAAAGTACTGAAAATGAGCAGTAACTCATATTCAAAATAATGGCCCTAAATCACCCAGAAAAGGTTAATTGTGTCCATAATGTACTGTTTAAGAAGGTAGAGAAGAGTTTAATGCATTTTAGAAATATTTCCATAAAATAGCTATTTTTAAAAAAAGTTTTGGCACTTCTTTTATTACCTTTGTTATTTAAAAAAATAACTTATGAGAACAGTTACTACTGTACATTTATACATCTTATCTTCTGAGTGGGATTTAAAGGAATTCCATTTTCCCAATGGCTGTATGAAGCACTGATTCCATAATAATTGCTGACTAATAGGATCAATGTAATCAAAACAAGGTTTTTGGTTGACTTAAATAGTATTCAATAGAATTAGGTTATCATATGTACCAGAAAATGATTTTGACAGGTCATTTTTCATACTTTAAAACAGATGTTATATTTTTAGGTGTTAAGCAGAATTTTTTTTCAGGATCCATAGAATAGCAATAAATTATTTAGTTTATTTCACTTTCCAATTACAAAACCTTCCTCAAAACTTCCCAGTTAAAGAAATTACCACAAAAAAAAGTTACCCACCACCCTATAAAACTTAATATTTAGAATTCGTAAGGTGCTTTAAGTTTTGCAGAATGCTCTACAAGCATTATCTACAAGCATTTATCCTCACAAATCTGCTGGGAATTGGGTGCTCATTACCTCTGCTTTACTGATGAGGAAACTGATTCAGAAGCTTAGTGACATGCCTAGATTCACACATCTATTAAATGTCTGAGGCAGGTTGAACACTATCCACTGTGTCACCTACTTGGCAGGTAGTATTTCTCCCTATTCCTTTAAGTTATCATTAGTAAAGGATCCTGTCACTGCTGATATAGTGCATTCGTGGTCTCAAGCAAATGCTACCTTCTCTGTAGAGCCTCCTCAGGTTCCTCCAGCTAGATATTTCTTAAATCCACTGCATCATAAAATTTCAAGTTGGAATGGTCGTTGTATGTTATCTAGTAAAATTTATTTGCAAATTAGGTTACAGAAATGCTGAACAATAAGGTGTCTTGTCCAATGGAAAGAATATTCACAGCACCAGAAAAGGCAATACTAATAATGAACTCTTCAACATTAACCTGTTTTCTATATCTAAAATTAGCAAGCTTGAGGGACTTACAAGAAAGAAAACTAGCCACATTCAGAGGAAGAACTGTGGGAGGAGAAACACAGAAGAAAAACATGGGCTGTTGGGGATATTATTGGGGATGTAGATGTTAAATGATAACTCTAGTCCAACTATCAATAATATGGAATTAGGTCTTGATCAATGATACGTGTAAAACCCAGTGGAATGGTGTGTCAGCTAAGGGGAGTTGGGGGGGGGGGACTGTGGGAGAGGTAAAGAACAAAAAAAATTCAGTTCACCCAAAATAAAACATATTATCTTCCCCAGAAGCCCAACCAATTCTCCCAGTTTCCCTATTTCAATCTTTCAGACTTTCCCACAAAAATAATAATAAAATGCTCTGTTCAAATCTAAATAAACCCTATCTACAATTTGTCTTGTAACCCTGTCAAAAATGGAAGTAAGTTTAATTTCACAATGTCTTTGATGAAGTTATGTTGGCTCTTTGGGAACACTGTTTTCCTAATTATATATTCACTCATCTCTAAAAAAACTCAAATTTTTCCAGAAATCAAGTTATGCTAGGTTTCTATATGTGAATTCTACTTTCTTCCTTCTTTTTGAACTTTAAGATATTATATTGCAGACCTCTAGCACCTCTCTTATTCTCTATTACCTTTCAAGCACTGCTGACAATGACTCTGCAGTTACATTTGCCAGTTTTTTAAGCACTCTGCTCTGTAATTCCTTTGGACTTGATCATTTGAATTTATTACAGGGCAGCTAAGTGCTCCCTTGCTATTTCCTACTTATTCTGGTTTTACATGCCTAATGAATTCAAGAAGCTAGGTTTACAGAGATGAAAAACAACCTTTAAGGAGTTTAGAGCCCCAAAAGCATGTTATGATATTTATGCAAATCAGTAGAACATAAAATAGAATTTGACATGGGCAAAGAGGAAATCCAAAATATTCCAGGAAAATTTTAAGACTGATTACTTTCTTGGAGAAGAGAACAATCAAGATAGGCTTCAACAAGTGGGGAAACACTTAGATGAATGTACAGATTCTAAGTGGGAAGACTGGGAAACATTTAAAAAGTAAGAAGTAGGAGCTCCATAAAGTATGAGAAGTAGGAGCTCCATAAAGTATCAGAAAATGACAATGGGAGAACACGACTCTTAAGGTCTATAACCTTGGATATTTTCCCTTGATCTATCTAGGGTCATTTTGTTATCTATGAAATGAAGGGATTACACAAACTGATCTGCTAGCCTTCCAGATCTAACCTTTGATTTAGTGGTTCAGTTTGTCTGGAATGTAGAATGAAGAGAGTGGAATAATATTAAATAAACCCAGAAAGATAGTTTGAAAGCAGATAAAGATACCTTTTTTATTTTTTTTCTCAAGCACCATCTTCTGCACAAAACCTTTTCTGATGCCCTCCCTCAAAATGATCTTGTATATGTTGGCATTTATTTATTTTATATTCATGCTGTATACAAACATATGCATATATACACCTATATATATATTTTTTTTATTTCACATTCTTTATGTGCATTTGTAAGCTTTTTCTGAGTAGAGATTGTTTTATTCTTTGTACTTGAATCCCCAAAGACCTGGCAAAGTATCTAACACATAGTAGATCACTAATATATACTTGTGGATTGAGTGATTAGCTCCCTTTATTGTCTTGCTCCTGCTTTGCACATAGAATGTGTTCATTATTGATTTTGACAACCAAGAGATATAAACCAAAAATGTTAAGTAGGTGAAAATTGGCAGACAATGAACAGATTGATTTGGAAAAGAATAATCTTTTCTTACTTCCCCCAAATCACTCTGTATTGGTAGGGGATCCCAAACATGCTAAAACAGATGTGATGGCCTTTGAGGACTCCTCCAACTCTGAGTTTTTGTGATAAAATGTAAATATGGATTAAGATACTGAGAATACAAAAGTAAGTTGTGAGTATTGAATGAGACTTTTACATGTCGGTATTTTTTTTACCTAAAAGATGTGAGCTCCTTACCACCCAGAATGGTGGTCCCAGGAGAAAAGAAGATGCAATTCTTTAGAATAAAAAATAATAGGGAAATGGAAATAATACATAATCAGATGAATAAAATTGGAGTCTGCTTAAAATATTTTAAATTGCAAAATCAGCTGAGAATATTTGTAAGGACACAGCCTTGAGATCCTGGGAGCAAGCTTTGTACCTGAGAAAAAAGAAGGGTAAGTTTGGGGCATTAAGGGGGAATGGAGGAAGGAAAGTGTCAAAGAGTTGTCTCCAACATCAGAATTAAGTATTTCCTAGAAAAGAAGAAATAGAAGCATGGACCTGGAAACCAGAAAGAAAAGGATGTTATATTTTCAGGAGGCAAGGGAACTTAGAAAAAGAAAGGCACTCTGTCTGACATTAGCAGTGGAAATATTTCTCCCTCTTTACTTTTCTAAAGCCCTTGAAAGAGTAGCCTACATTCCCTGATTAACTTACCTCCCTTTCTACCCAGGTTATTACCCTTATCAAGTAATTGTCACCATTCTCTCCAATGTTACTATGATGGTCTTCTATTTCTTGAGCTCTGCATATGCATATAATTTATTTCAAATTTAAATTCAAAACTAGTTTATTATCTGTGTCATGCTAGGCACAGGAAAAACAAAAATGAAATGAAATAACACCTTCAAGGAATTTATGGTTCTAATGGAGGAAAGAGCCCCTGAGCTAAGCTTTGAAGGTAAAGGATTTCCATAAGCACCAAAGAAGTAGGAAAAGGATAGGGAGAAAGGGATGATGTGAGCAAAGGCACAGAGACAAAAGAAGATTCAATAAAAATAAGGGGTGACGAGTCATCTTGCTTGACTGGAAGATAGAAAAGATAGAAAAGGTGGCTGAAACCATATCGTGGAGGACCTGGAATGCCAATGGTGCACAGACCCTAGAGCAATTCTTTCAACCCAATTTGCTCTGACAGTATGAATTCACAATACAAGCTATTCAATCCCCACTGAAGGTACTCAGTGTAACCCTGATCAGATGGGAGATGTTTTTCTAATCCTTTGGAAGGGAAGATAACAAGCATTTACTAAATATCTACTATGTGCCAAGTATAATGCTAAGAGCTTTACAAATATTATCTTATTTAATACTATTTAGCTCATGAATCCCTGCTTTCCTTCATTGATTATCAATAGTAAAAATTCATCAGATAAACTTAATTAAATTTCAGAAATTGGTATTTTATTAAAATTATATAATTAAGACCAATGGGTACAATGGATACAAATTTGCCCCCAAAAGTCTATGATATAGCATTTCTACCAGTATATATGTGACTAAAATATCTATATGTGAGTATATATGTATAAGGATGCATATAATATATATATATATTCATACATATATGTGTATATGTGTCAGACTTTATATATATATATTGAATTTATATCTGGATATATTTATATAGATGTATTTATATCAGGATGAATTTATATAGACATTTATATCAGGATGTATATATATATAGATGTATTCATATCAGAATATATACATATACATATATATAATCAACAGGAAAATGGATGCAGGTTTAGAGCACATGTCGAAGATGTAATACATCTTCTGTTATTAGAACTTCTTTCCCCACTTCCTGGGGATCCTAATGAAGTTGCTCCTAAGTATGATGTAAATTTTTCTAGACTACATGGAGAGTCTTAAAGCTGCCTTTCCCCAGAGTATTGCCTTTGTCCACAATTATTGGCATAGACACAGTTAGAAGCTACTCTTCCTGGGATGCTGCTAATTTGTCAATGAAAAGTCCAAAACATCTGATTTTCTAAAATTACAAATGTCTACCTCTGTCCAAGGTGGGTTGGGGAGGGGTCTGAGGCTAAGCATGACATTGAAGTGTTGTCCTCTTTTACCTGTGGAGTGATTCCTTATCAGGAGCTGGACTTTTCATTGGGCTGCCAGCCATTTGACTTATCTCTGAAGTCTGGATTGGAAGACCATAGCATACAAACCCACATTATGTGATTCTCCTCAACCAAACTAAGTATAATTCTGTGCAACATATCTTCCATCCATACAGTGGTCCTCATGGACCTCTAAATTGAAGGATTTTAACACATAGTAAAAGTGACCTTCAAATTAAAATTAAATTTGGATTTAAAAATTAAACACTGGTGTTCTCATCTTACTAAGGTAAGCACTCTTAAGTGAGATGGCGCAATTAACAGATTGATTCAGTGAACCTCCCCCCTTACATCAGAAAAGGTGTGGAGGGATGTTATATTTACATCAGTTTATGATAGAGAGACAGAAACTTTTGAATACAGAAGTGATGTGATGACAGAGATAATATTAGGAAGATTATTTTGGCAGTAGCATGAAAGTGTGGATTGGAGAAAGGAAAGACTGGAAATAGAGTTAGGAAGTTATGGCTTCTAGGGATAATTTGATGAGAGCCTAAATTAGAATAATGACATTGAGAATGGAAAAGAGAGTGAATGCCAATGATATATTTATCCAGACATATTTCTTCCTTCCTTCCTTCCTCCCTCCCTCCCTCCCTCCCTTTCTTTCATCCTTTCTTACNCCAGAAGTTATCAATTTGTTTTCATGGCAATAGAATTTTTTTGTTGTCATCACTTTGGCCAAAATGTTCTTATACAGGACAGAATAATTTTTATAAGAATTATAAATTAGTCATCTATTTAGATTGTGTTTATTACTGTGGCTATTTTTTTAAGGCTGAATATTTGTCATAATGCTTTACCTTCTTTGCCTTGGGAATTAGAAATTGCTAGGCATATATCCACAGAATATTTAGGAAAAGAATGCCAAAAAAGTTCCCCAAACAAATGGCTATAGAAGTGCAATCCAACATTAAACAGAGTGATTATTTTCTATGTTTAATTGTAATGGATTTACAGCCTTTGGGTGTTGGACTTAAAATGGTCTCTCATTTTTTCTTTGGTGTAAAGTAATAAGATATATGTATATATATGTGTGTATATAATAGGTTTTCTATGTGTATATGGATCTGTTTAGATAAAGTTGAAGGCAGATATGATTTTATTTATTCGCTTTCTAAATTGCAACTCTCCTGACATAATACTCATAACCAAAATCGATATTTAGTTAGCAAAATTTGTGAAGTGTCCCATAATCTCATATTTAATCATAATCTCATCTGTAAAATGTAGATAATAAACTCCCCTATCTCCCAGGGTTATAGGGAGGGTCATATCAAGTAAAAAGTATAAAACATTTAGTATAGAGTTTAAATGTTAGCTAGCAGTAGTATAGTAGTAGCAGGAGCAACAGCAGCAGCAGCAGCAGTAGTAGTAGTAGTAATGATGGTGGTGCATTATTATTTACATATTGCTTTGAATAATACAAAGAATTTCACTCCCAAAAGCTCTGTGAAGTAAGTAAAACAAATATTATTTTCCCTATTTCACAGATGAGTAAACTGAGGTCACTCGAGCTGTCCAAGATTGCAGCTAGTAAGTGTTACAGTAGGCTAAGTAAAGTACACATTACACTAGAAGTCAAAGGTATAGATAAATAGGAGGCACTCCCTAGCTTCTAGGATATTATAGCATACTAGATGATAATAAGATACACACACAATAAGAAAGACTACAAATGGAGTCCAAATGTAGATTGAAACATACCTTCTTCATTTTATTTCCTCCATGACTTTTCCTCCAGTATAAGCAGTATGTGTCTTGTTTCACAACATGATAAAGAAAGAAAGAAGTATTATATGATAATATATGTACAATCTCTATCATATTACTTATAGGGGCCCACTCAGGGAGCCACTCAGAGAAACAGGGTCTTTGATAGGGTCTTTGATAGGGTCTTTTTTTTCTGGATCCCCATCAAGATCAATATGGCTGACAAGGCCATATTGTTGATTCTGATGGCCTGAGCCTGAAAGGCCGGGCTGTGAGGTAGATGGCTAATCCAAAAAAATCTGACCCCTCTCTCTAGCTCTTTTCTGAGCAGCTCCTTTTATTATTGAAAGCATTATAATTTAGTTTTTCAAATAGCCTTAAAGAAAAACCTCTAAGTACCCTAAAGTAAACCAGCAGTTAAGTAGTTAACAGTTTTTCCCCAAGCCAAGAAGAGCAGAAATTAGCAGAAGCTGCCCTGTATCTTCATTCCAGACAGCCTAAGGACATTGTAGGCAGAGCCAGATAAATTTCATATTCATCTAGGTACTTTCCACCCTATAATCTTAAAGGCTCATTCTTAAAGATAGCTTTTGAAGTATGGAAGCTTTTTTTCCCTAAAATAACACTTAGATAAAGTGAGACTCATTTTTAACCTTGGACCTTGCCTCATCTGGGCATAATAATCTTCATGAGAGAAATTTTTTGTAAGGCATATGTCAATCATGATGCAATTCTGTAACCTTGGTGTGTCTGTGCAGTTGTAAAACTCAATTATGCTTTTGTGAGAAACTGTTCTTTGAAATGGAATAAAATAAAGAATACTCTGAGACTTTTTTGGAGCAATCTTGAGCTAACCATTAGCCTGACTGTTCTCAATTTTCTGCTTCATCCTTATTTCTCCAGCACCATTAAACACCATTCAAAATCCTTGTTAATATAGAGCTAGACCTCTATAATTACCTACCTTCTTTGGGAAGGGGAAGAGGAGAGAAAGGAGAGAGGAAAAAAGGCAAATAATTGGAACAGAGTGCTGAAGTTCCTGTTTACATTAAAGGCCTTCCTCTTTGTAAAAATGTCTCTACTTTAGAGTAAGAGACAATTCACTAGGGAAAAAAAAGTAGACTGGGAAAGACAAAAGAAGAAGAATACTTTATATTTATGTAATAGGTTCTGCTTTTCAAAGCACTTCATCATCTTTTATCCTATGTGATTATATGACAATGTATAAAATCTGTAAACTATCAAAGACTAGTGTGCATGGGAATGAAATAATGCATAAGGAATAAAGTTATGAAAAGCTTATGTAAGACAAGAAGAAACTATTCTATCTACATTGTAATTATATTTAATCTTTTAAATTTATTTTATATTCAAAAACAGGGTTCCTCCAAAGACTAATTCACCCACTTAAGAAGTTAGTGCTTTTATAAATGTAAGAACACAATTTTTTAATTCAATGAAGCCATCAGAACTAAATATAAAAAAGGTCCATATACATTCTTGAATCAATAAAAGCCATTGAGTCATAAAAAAGAAAGACTACAGATTAAAATGTGGTCAACACAAGAAAGAATAACCAAACACTATGAAATTTAATGATAAAGAAATAATTGCCAGATGGGAACATCAGGCAATTGTTTAGCACGGTTCAAATCTTAATCAGTTCTGCATCCATTTTCTTATCTTTTACCAAATAAAAATGTAGACAACTTGGAAAGATTCCATAAAGTCATACATGAGTGAAAGTTTTGCAAAATAAGAATTATAGCTGAGAATAATTGCTTAGTGAGTAACCAGGACTCATCCTAGATTCCATGTATCACCTAAAAGTATACATAACTTTTCCAGTTAAGAAAAAACAATTTAAAAGAGAAAAATTGAAAGAAATTCTATATGGAAAACTACCAGAAATACTGAAGATCTGAGAAGGGAAAAAGAGGGCACAATACAATAAATAATTAGTTTAGGTTAAAGAAAGTAAAGGGACATCTCTAAAAAGAACAATACTATATCAACCACCACTGAATCCATCAGAAGTGTTTAGAATTTCAATAAGAAATATAAAGGAACAGCTTGCATCTATAAAAATGGAAATAAGATTTTTTATGGAAGAAGACAGACATTAGAAAAGATACAATAAAATCTTCATGAAATAACTGTCTCATAAGATTATATATTTAGAGCAGGAAGTAACCACAGATATCTTCAAGACCAAACCCCTCACCCTACATTCTTCAAGTGAGGAAACTGAAAACCTCTGAAGAATATCTCTTAACTTAGAGTTGCCTTTAGGTGAAAAAGCCTTAAGTTTGTTAAATGATTTATCAAAGTTTACATAGGCAGCAGTGGTATACAAATGCATGTCCTCTGATACCAGATCAGTACCCTTTACACTATTCCAGGTTGACTCTTTAGGTAGACTGGTTCAGGTTTAAGAAAGGAGGAATGAAGGAAATTAGCATTTAATAAGTACTTATTAGGGTAGCTGGGTGGGTAGCACAGTGAATAGAATACCAGACCTGGAGTCAAGAAGGCAACTTCCTAAGTTCAAATCTAGCCTCAGGCATTTCCTATCTGTGTGACCCTAACTATGTGATGCTTAACCCTGTTTGTCATGTTTCCTCATTTGTAAAATGAGCTGGAGAAGGAAATGGCAAGTCACTCCAGTATTCTTGTCAGGAAAACCCCGAAAGTGGTCATAAGGAGTTGTATATGAATGAAAACAATTGAATAAAAAGTTCTTACTATTTCTAGGCACTATGCTAAGTACTGAGGATACAAGTATAAGCAAAGAGAAAGATAATCCCTTAATGAAATTACATTATTTTTATATGAGTTTTTATTGATATCTTCTTTTTTTTACTTCACCATGGTTATTCCAAGTACCCTCCATCTTCCCCTCTCTGAGAGCCATCTTCTACAAAATTTAATTTTTCTTGAGAAAAAATATCAGTACAATTAATCAATATTTTGAAAAAAATCTGAAAATATTTAGAAACCTGTGACCCATATCTCTTCATTTGAATTCTGCTTGATAATTATATTTTATTCCATTTACTTTTAATTTTAGAATGTACAATTGTTCTTTCCACTTATGTTTTTGTAGCTACTGTGTATATTGTTTTCTTGGCCCTGCTGACTTAACTCCATATTAGTTTATAAAGATCTTTCTACTTCTCTGTATTTGCATTCCATCAAACTTCTGTCTCTCCAATCTGGCCTTTTACCTTTTTCCCAAATTCCTTCCTTTCAGTCACAATCATCATTTCTTAAAGCACTATAATATTCCATTACATTCCTGTACCATAATTTCTTTAGTCATTCTTCAATTGATGGACATCTACTTTATTTCCACTTCTTAACTATTATAAGAAGGATTACTATAAATAGTTTGGACTATGGAGAGTTTCTTCTTATTCCTGGCTCCCTTGTAAGTTCAATAATGGAGCCTCTGGTTCAAAGTGTATGGACATTTTAATCACTTTTTGTGTATAATTCCAAATCACTTTCCAAAGGGCTACATGGTTTCTTAACAACACCAATAATGTTTGAGTCTGCATGCCAATGAGGTAAGACAACACACAAAAGGGAGTTGAAAAACAAAGAGGTGTGGGGAATCAGATGAAAGTACCAAGCATAGAGGAATGGTCTTGAAGTTCAGAGCAGGACTGAGAGGAATATGAAGACCTATAGACATGAATGCTCTCATGAAATGACGACCTCAGGGGTAACTCTCCTCTCTGGCGTTCCTGACTTCTACTTGAACACTTTCGGTCACAGGAAACAGAATACTTTATTAGTCAAACTGTTCCACTATCTCTAGTGTTAGGGCTAATGTTCTTCACATTCACAATAAACGTGTCTTTGAAATATCCACCCATTTGTTCTAGTTCTGACCACACACATCTAATACGTATTTCATATGACTTAATTCCATGATTTTATACTTTAAGCATCAGTAATTTTAATTGGCAAGAAACCTCTCCCATCCCAACTATTCACATCACAGATTTCCTACAACTTAATAATTTATTAAAGGTTTATTATGTACTAGATGGATGATCTTTGAAAATTGCTATTTTTAGCAATTTGGTAAATCAGATGATGAGATTTTCCAAATTTTGCTTAGTGGCTCCTCAGATGACAGAAATTGTCCTTTACTAGCTTGCTAGGACCTGTCAGTAATTACATTCCACCTCCATAGCTTTGAAGGATCATCTCAAGCCAAATCAAATATTAGAGAAAGACTTTATTGAAAGTTACAGATAGAAACCTTTCAGTTATTTGACGAGACCTAGCAGTTGCCACCATCTTCCTTTTTCTAATCAAATATCTCAGTTCTTTCACTGTTCTCATGTGAAAAGGTTTGCAGTTTCCATCCTTCTTGTTCTCCTTTAGACATCAATCAACTGGCAAATATTTATGAAATGTTTACTGTATTCTAGTTTCTGAGCTAGGTCCTAGGAATGAAAAAAAGAAAATAATCCCTACTCATGTTTTCCTCTTAAACAATTTATCGTTGACTAAAAATGAAGTCTTTTTTGCATGAACTGATTCTGTGACACCAGACTTCCTTTCTTCTTCCCTCCATTCTTCCTTTCTTCCTTCTTTTCTTTTTTTCTCATCTTTAAAAATTACTTGGTGTCCCTATCTCGTCCAGTCTGGAAATACAAAGGTTAATCACAGATTTGGATCTTAATACTGTCAGTATAAGAGCTTTGACCTGTCTGACTTTGGCCAGTTTATCTACCACAGATCAGAAATCTGGAGTTCAAGAAAGCTAACAGCTTCAGTTTCCCTTTCCTCTTCCTTTAGCTCAGGAATAATTTATACCCAATCCCTTTCCATGGTCTCTGCTCCTTGGTCTGGCACCTTACTTTCCTAGGAGCCTGCTCATCTTTCACGTTAACCTCTTTCCATTTCTTAACATGTTGTCTCCCACTTCCACCTCCAATCAATGTAAGTTCCTTGAGGGCAGAGACTACCTTGTGCATATTAACATCTAATAAAATATCTATCTATTGTTCTCATGTAACTGGCTGTCCATCTGTCTGCATATCTTCTTGTCTATTTAATAGTTTCTCTGACACCTTTTGTCCTGAGTCCTTCAAAACTTCTAGAAATGTTTACCAGGTCTCTCTCTTCTATCAGTCTTCTTCCTTTCCACATGAGTCAGCAGGAGTGGATAGTAATCAGGTCTCCAGGTTCAGTGAAGATGATTTAAATTCAGCTCTGACTACTTCCCAAGGTCTGGTTCTGCTTGTGAGTCTGTGATGAGTCTTTTACTTCAGGAAGGAAATTCATCTTCTGAGAGTTAGCTGAGAATTCATAAGGCCTGTGTTAGCATAATAATGGATTCTGGATGGGCAATGAAATTTGTATAAGTTCAGAATGTGGGTCTACTGCTATGAGCTCCCAGAAGGGTTTTTGTCTCAAAAGAAGGCTTCAGATCTCTCAGGATAATTAAAAATGAAAGTCAGCTGTAACAACAATGTATTTAAGCAATAACAGTTTCCCAAAGACTAAAAATCAATTTCTTGCCACTTTTCATCAATGAATCTTTTTATGTGAAAAAAATATTATTAGTACTAAGTGAGTAGTTTGCTTTGTGAAGTGCTTCTTCTTAGATTTAAGAAATTTTTCAGCTTGATGGTAAGAATGAATTTTTACACTGAGTATTAGAAGCACACCAATGATTGCATTTGAGAAAAGGGCAGGAAAAGAGGCTCTGTGCAATTTGATATAATTATCTTGAGGAAGATTAAGGTGATTACAAGGGAAATTAGAAATTATGCAACATAATCTGAATCAGAATGCATTTGTTGATTAAGTTCTGATTTTGGAAGAGGGAAAGTGAGCGATTTTTACATTGACATTAAATACAATCCCAAAATAAATCATGCCCATTACTGTCACAGACTGTTGTCCTGATTAAAAGACTTAATGCTTTAAATAGCCTGCCTAGAAAAATGTTTACCATTAGAGTGAAAAGCCTGAAAACACAGAACTATAAAAAAGCCAACTCTCATTAGGAGTCAGATTATTTACATAACAAAAACAAAACAACTACTTTGCTGAGGAATAATTTGAGATAATCCAGAAAGGCAATAATGGCATAGTGCCTGCCTTGAGGCCAGTAAATCTGAATTCAAATCCTGCCTCTGATACACATTACTTACTTAACAAGTGACAATTCACTTAACTTCAAAGACCTCCTCACTAAAATTCACACACACAATACACACACACACACACACACACACACACACACACACACATATATACACACACGCATACAAATATACAGAGTCTTCATTGATCCACATTGATGGAGGAAAATTTGATGCTGGAAATTGCCTACACTTATTAATTTATGGATCGAGATTAAGTAAAGAGGCTCATCAATTGTAAAAACTCTTAGTATGTTCTCTGGTCCACCCCTGAGAAGGTGCCTCCATAAAAGATCTAAAATGGTGGTTTCCTATCCTTTTGGGAAATTTCCAACCTTAGAGACCTTCCAGCCTTCTATAATATTCACATTTATAATCAATGCGTTTTGGTTTTTGGCAATGGGGTCAGAGTAAATTGAATTATCTTTTTTCAATAAATGCATTTATTTTAAACCTTTGTGAAGATACAGTATTTAACATCTGTGAAGGACCTTGGAAAATAATAATCTGGTCCAATTCTCATTTTGTAGATGGGAAACTGAGACTAAGCAAGTGCCTTATAGCTAAGTAGTGGCAGAGCCTAGACTGTAATCCAAGTTCCAATGATATTCCTATTAAAACATGTAGCCTAGAGATGGAAGGTCCTAGGTTCAAATCCGGTCTCAGACACTTCCCAGCTGTGTGACCCTGGGCAAGTCACTTGACCCCCATTGCCCACCCTTACCAATCTTTCACCTATGAACCAATAGACAGAAGTTAAGGGTAAAAAAAAAACATGAAGCCTTATTAAAAATGTATATAAATAGCAGGAAGAGGAGGTACCAGAGTTAATGAGATACCAAGTTCTTCCTGTTCATCATTGAAGGACTCACTTCACTGTGCCACAAAATGGCTAATTGGCCCAAGTCATAATCTGTATGAATTTAAATATAAATGTGTATTCTTTTAAAAAGTTTTTAAAATCCATTTGATTTCTGCCCCACCCTTTGATTGGGTGCAAATGCATACCATGGGAAGATGCCAAAGGTCTCATAGTGGATTCTTGCCTCCTGGAAAACTCTAGCTCTTGTCCCACATGAGTCCTGATATCTGTCAAGACTATCCTCTGACCCAGACTGAGGTCAAGTTTGTTGAACCAGGGAGACCCAGAAGGAGTGGCATCCCCATGGTTTCAAGTTAGGGACTGTGGTATGAGCAACTCTTCTCTCGCTCTCGCTCTCTCTTTCTCTTTTCTGTCTTCTTCTGTCTCTCTGTCTTCCTCTGGCTTTCTCAGTCTCTCTGTCTGTCTGTCTGTCTCTATCTCTGTCTTTGGACTTGCTCTGGTAGGGCAGCTCACATACAGGCTCTTTGCTAGTGAACAGAGACATGAGGTGAGCATACTCAGATTAGTTAGGTGATCAGTCATGTGATTATGTGCCTTTACTCTCTCCAACCTGCTTTTACTATCTAATAAATAATTATAAAAAATCCAGGGAATTTTAATCCTAACAATTATAATTATTCTTTATAAATTGGAGAAAAATATTGCCTTCACTTTTTCTTTTCTAGGCTGTTTCCTCAAAACAATTTTACCATTCTCTGAAGTTTGTATCTCCTTAATCACTTTCCTTATATCCTAGATTCCCTCATTTTCCCAGGTCCCTTTAGAAATGTAAAGAATAAATATGGAAGGGGCAGCTGGGTAGCTCAGTGGATTGAGAGCCAAGCCTAGAGATGGGAGGTCCTAGGTTCAAATATGGTCTCAGACACTTCCCAGCTGTGTGACCCTGGGCAAGTCACTTGACCCCCATTGCCTTCCCTTACCACTATTCTGCCTTGGAGCCAATATACAGTATTGAATCCTAGATGGAAGGTAAGGGTTTTAAAAAAAAGAATAAATATGGATACAGTAATAATGATTGCCCCTCCTCCAACCAGAAATAAAGTAGATATTGATTGATTCAGGAATGAATGAATAAAATTGTGGTGCATTGTTGCAATGGAATTTTGTTGTACTGTGGGAAAAGATGAATGTGAAGAATTCAAAAGAGCATGGATGGATTTATTTTTTTTATTTGAAAACTTTTATTTAATTAATTAATTTAAAATATTTTCATGATTACTTGATTCAAGTTATTTTCCTCCCCTCCTCCCATCCCTGCTCCCATAGCCAACAAGCAATTCCACTGGGTTTTACATGTGTCATTGATAAAGACCTATTTTATATTATTAATATTTGCATTAGGGTGAATGTTTCTAGTCTGCATCCCCAATCATATCCCCATCTACCCATGTGATCAAGCAAATGTTTTTCTTCTGTATTTCTGCTCTCACAGTTCTTTCTCATAAGTCCCTCAGCATTGTCCTGGGTCATTGCATTGTTGCTAGTACAGAAGTCCATTACATTCAATTGTACCATAGTGTATCCATCTCTGTGTATAAGGTTCTTCTGGTTCTGCTCCTTTCACTCTGCAT
The DNA here is from genome assembly GCF_016433145.1 of Gracilinanus agilis. Taxonomy (NCBI): domain Eukaryota; kingdom Metazoa; phylum Chordata; class Mammalia; order Didelphimorphia; family Didelphidae; genus Gracilinanus; species Gracilinanus agilis. Next base: position 88,194,118 of record NC_058131.1, read on the forward strand.
CAATTCCTGAAAGTCTTTCCAGTTCACATGGAATTCATGGTAGAATTTATATGAACTGATGTACCATGAAATAAAGAAAGCAATATATACAGTGATTACAATAATGTAAGTGGAAGAACAAAAACAAAGAAAAAACTTCAATGGGTACTTTGTAATTATAAGCACCAAGTCCAGCACTATTAAAGAGAAGAGAAAACATACCTCCCATCCTCATTTGCCTAAGTGAGGAACTATGGGAGTAGAATATAATATATGGCCAGTAGCCAGTACACCATTACACATATGGCACAGTTGGGATAAAGAATTGATTTTACTTATTTTTTCCTCTTCTTTTTGTATTTTTAATACCCAGAATTTTAATACCCAGGAGAAGGAAGAGGGAGATATTAGGAAAATTAATGAGTTAAAAGTCATTAATAAAATTAAAAATTAATAATGCTGCAAAATGATAGACTCTGACCCATACACACATAATTACATTTGACCCTATAGTCCATTCAAGCCAAATTATTTTATCTTTCAGGTGGGCTCCAGAGTGGCTACTTCCTAGAAATCATAGAAAATGATTTAGATATTTTTAATGTGCCTTCAGTTTCACGATCCTCAGACAGGGGAAGACAGAGAGATGCAAATGAGCAGGATATAAATTGACATTTGGCAGCCTTTGACAACAAAAGCTGCTAGAAAAGTCCTCCATGTTGAATGAGAGGATATGAGGTCACATCCCAGCTCTGAAAAGATGTAACCTTAAGTAGATAACTGAACTTTTCTGAAATATAGTTTCTTAAAAAAATAACAACTTTGTTTCCACATCTGTAAAATGAACGGGTTGGACTCAGCAAAATGTAGGATCCTTTCCAATGCCAGATCTTATTATCTTGATATGATTAAGACAGTCTTTTTGAAATTTGCCAAGGACTACATTCTTGGGGTATATGTCTTTAGCAAAAAAAAAAAAGTCCTTAGCAAAAAAATGAATGAAATTGTCTCTTCACTTTATAAATAAAGCCCCCAAGGGAGATCCAGGAAGGAGAAAGTTAAAGGACACGTGGCCAAGTATTAGTGGGTTTTGTTTATCTTCTTTTGTTTTGTTTTTAATCACAGGTATTTTTTCAGGGAACTGAAAAATTCTAGGAAAAAATAGAGTCTGAAAACCCAGAGGTCCTTACCCAGACCCACTACCCTGCCCCTTCCTTTCCTTGTGTCCCATCAGTCCTTGTATGAAGGTAAGGGACAAATGTGGGAATCACCTGAACAAAACCAATCTTTCCTAGTTGATGACCAAAATCTGAAGCCCCCAGCCCAAGAGTAGAGAGTTAGCAGGACTCATATAGAGCTGTTCATGTTTCATAACTACATTTCAAATGGGAAAAAAATTACTATGAACTTGAAGTCTTCTCAATATGTCTCATAAGACAGATGATAAATCTAATGTAACAACTCTTATAGTTACATGAGCTTACAGGTATCTCCTGATTATTTTCATATTAAACATTTGGTGTCCTGATAAAGATGAGAACTACCTTTTAACTTGAGATGTTGTGTCATGTTATTAACTCAAATGTTTTAAATGAAAAGATTTGGAAACTGGGAATGTCAGGGTGGTAGAGGGCAGGCCAAGAGGGCCGTTGTTTATAGAAAAACTGGGAATTTAGTGCTAAGACTTCAGCCACAATCTGCCCTTCCAATCTTGAAAGCTGGAGTCACAAAGGAATTTAAATATAATCATCCATTTCCTGTTTTAATAATAACTAAGTGAAGAAGTAATTGGAAACTGGAAAAGAAATTAACAGAAGGGATCTAGGGACTGGGAGGAAAGGAAATCAATGAATTATTTAATATGAGAAGGTGACAGAATAGAGAAAGGAAAAGGAACCAAAAAGATGAGATGGAGACAAGGAGAGACAGAGAGAGACGTAGATCACTAAAATGAAATGCATTTAGGTATGTTGCATTTGGATGTAATTTTACCTTTCAAAAGACAATCTTGTTCCATTTTTTCCCCAGGACAAGAGTTAAACAAACTGATTTTTTCCTGGGGTGGCTGAACTGCTGAGCACCCATTAAAAAAACCGTTAAATAGTTTCTGGGTGCAGAATGATTGTCTTTTCTTGTGAGTTCAACTCTGTCTTCAATATGACATTTCCAATTTCTTTTCCCATCTTCTTCTTCCCATCTTCTTCTCAGCTGCCCTTACAAAGAATTACCCCTCTCATCTGAGTTTAAGTTTCAGTCTCAACTATGAAAATAAAGAGTAAACTCAATAGCTTGGACAGATTTTATTCCCCAGAAGCAAAATCTGGAGATTAGCATTTGCAGCATGAGCTCATAGAATACCTGTCAGCCATTGTCAATCAAACTTTCTTTTTTTTTTAAGTTTAAGATAATATGAATAATTGGCCTTCCTGGAGACAAAAGGCTGGACCATATAACCTCCCAAAATGCCTTTCAGTTTTGAAGGTTCTTTGACTTGAGTGGCAGAACTGCAATTAAAAATTGAAAGCATGCTTGTGACATATTTGAATCAAAATGTTAACTTAATTATGACATAGTAATTTGGAATTAATACATCATAAACTTGGAATGCCTGAAAGGACCAAGAGCCTGCTAATTTCTAGGCCATTGCCAAAGTTCTTAGAAGGAATACATTTCAGTCACCTAGAACATATTTCAACTGTAGCCTTTTTCTTTTCTCCTCCTACCCTATCAATCCATATTAATTGGAGTAAATATCTCAAATAAATTTATGTGAAAGGGGAGAATATTTTCCTCCTTTATGTATGACCCATGTTGCTTGTAACTTGTCCCAGTAAAGAACCAGTGAATGGGCTGCATATAGGAGCTCCAATACATACATCCATGATATTTGACAAATCCTCCCTCATCTCTTCTAGAGTTGGAGTCGGAAAAATCAAAAGAAGATTTCTTTTCCACGAGTCCCATGGGAATTGATTGTTATCACCTATTTCATGAAAAGGACAAAATGAGGCATGGTAAGCAAATATCTTTAATGAATTTAATGTATAATTTTTAATTGAAATGAAGAGAGATTTCATAAGTTCTGTAAAAAAAGTGTTCTGAATTTAGACAAAATTTTCTGTTATTCTGCTTAAATGAAAAATACTTCAGCATTTCAAAGGTCAATAATTTCATTTCAGATATTGTTCCCTGTAAACACAGATATAATGGAGGGTGTTCCAAAAGTCTTAGTACAATCCTAAGAGCAAGTTGTCAAATTTTGGAGTTGAGCATTTATACCTAGAAATTAGCAAATGCTGCAAATGGGATATTGATTTACTGTTGATTATCTAGGCAGAGAAGATGTTAACATTACAGATTAAACTTGGAAGTATTTTCCACGTGTACTTTTTTTTGGACTCAGTTCTTAAATATTTAATTGCACATCACTATATGAAGAGTGTGTCAGATAAGGATAGTTCCAATGAACAACAGGCTTTCACAAGGGGTGGTACATAACAAACTGTATATCTCCACCATCATTCAAATGTCTAAATAATAGAAAATATGAGATCCCGCTGTGTTTATTAGTGGTCTATTAGACAGACAGACAGATAGATAGACAGATAGATAGATAGATAGATAGATAGATAGATAGATAGATAGATAGATAGACAGACAGACAGACAGACAGACAGATAGATAGATAGATAGATAGATAGATAGATAGATAGATAGATAGATAGATAGATAGATAGATAGATAAAATAGTTGTTCCATCATTTTCAGTTGTGTCTAATCTTCATGACCTGTTTTAGAGTTGTCTTGGTATATTCATAGGGAAGAGCTGGGCTTTCAAAAATAGTGCTACTTAATAAGACTTCTATCTTCACCATCACACAATTCTCTAAACAATCAGAGAACACAGAATCCTCCAATAGATTTTATTGGTCAATGATTGGGGGGGGGGCAGGGGACAAAGACAGACAGACAGAGAATAGATGTTTCAGTTGCCTTACCCTCTGTCATTAAAGCAAAAGAATAATAGGATTGCTCACCCTGTATTTTATTACCTTTCCATCAGGGTTGAGGTTTAGATGCCTTACCACTTAAATTTTACGTTGATTTCACCTGTATAAAAAATGATGGGCAAATAATAAAGGACTGTTGATTTGATTTGGCATGACTGATGTCCCTTTGCTAGTACACATAAATTTTTCATAAATCTTTGTCATTTTATTCTGGGGTCATTATGAACTCTGTAATATAGGAAGCTGCCATAAAGTTTCTAGACTGTAAAATGGCATTGATATTAATGTTGAAAATTATAAGTTTCAAGTGAAACTGATAAAAATTATTACAGCTGAATTTATTTGTACTTTATATCCCAGTAGCTAGAATTGGGATCCTGGGGACACTGTGTACAAATAAAAGGAAGTTTCTGTTTGTTAATTTGTTTTCTAAGGGGAAAATAATTCAAGAAAAATTAATCACTACTAAGTCTCTTATGAGTGATGAGGAAAGCATTACATTGCTAATGAAAACTAAAATAATTTTAATCATAAAAATCCATGAGGGGCAAATGACATGGAGTAATAGCCACCTTCCTTACTTTAATTCACTTACCAAACAAGATACTATTTGGAAAAACAACAGAGGCAGGCACTTTGGGATACCCTTCCTCTCAACATACCTGTTGTTCAGTCACTTCTTTCATGACCAATTCTTTGTGACTCCATTTGGGGTTTTCTTGGCATGATTGGAGTGATTTACCATTTCCTTTATCAATTTGTTTTACAGATGAAGAAACTGAGGTCAATGGGGTTAAGTAAATTTCAGAGGGTCACACAGAAAACAAGTTTCTGAGTTTGGATTTAAACTCAGGAAGATGAGTTTTCCTTACTCTAGGCAGGATGCTCTATCCATTATAATACCTATCTGAACAAACATTTTTGTCAATTTTCATAATCTCTTTCCTTCAACTGAATATGCTGGTCCCCTCCCTCCTCAATCCTTTGGAAGAAACCCAAAGTCCTTGTTCTACTCTAACACTCAAACCAGTCTAGCCTTCCTCATGGTGGTAAACTCATCCACCAGCCCTGCTCCCCACAAACAACTACTCCCACCTTTTGGGTGATCGAAAAGTTCCCAACTACAATCTTCTCTTTAAGATGGGCAATTACTGGTATCTTATCATTTATCTTGCCACTGTGCTTTTCTGACCCACAGACATTGTTATCTAACCTACTAATGAACCGAAATGATGGTACCACAGATGTACCCTTTAGACCACTGGCCCCCTACTATCCTTCCAGCAGCTGAACCTTTCTATATGTATAAGTCCTAATTATATTGTAAGCTCTTTGAGATCAGGTATTCTCTTGTTTTACAATTTATATCCAGCATTTAGTATAGTATAAGGTACATACTAGGTGTCACATATAGTTTTTCATTTATTTATTTTTTTCTTTTATTGGCACATTCATTCTTTCATTTTGAAATTGGGGAGTAGATTAATTTAGATAACTAGAATAAAAGGTATCAAGAGAGACAATAGATCAAAAATAGGATCTCCAACTCAATTTGTGGAATGGTGTAACAGTGACGATGTTTACCAAATGAAGCATGAAGCCATATTCTTTATTAAATAATTCTCAAAAGAGCCATCATACAGAGTCACTGAAAAAAAAAAAAGACTAACTGAAAAATAATATGTTATCCTGAGGAAATAAGTGGAAATGAGGAAAGAGAGATTTTCAAGACAGAAAGCTAAGTATTTTTAAAGAGAGTCAAAATGAATATATAAGAGCAAAGAATAATAAATGATATGGATATATGATATTGCTTATAGAAGTAAAATTAAGAGATATCTAGGGAATCTAAAAAATGGAGCAGTCCCATGTTTATAGTAAGGAATACATATGCTCACAAAAAGGAAGGGAATAAAGATTACCTCTACTGTTTGACCACAGAATCTCAAAATTGGGAGGGTCCTAGTGAATCATCTATTATAATCTATACTTAAATAAGACAAATTGAATAGCTGATCATTTTGCCTTTGTTTGAATAGTTCTGTTGAAGGCGAACATTTTGATTTCCTAAGGTAGCTCATTTCACTTTGGGATGTTTCTATTAGGAAATTTATCCTTAAATCTAGCCCACATGTGCCTTTCTACAACTTCTATATTAATATAAGATTTTAAAAAGGAAAAATAAATAAATAGGAGACAGTATAAAATTATAAGAAGTACCTCATTGGGTATTCAGTGGGATCCATCCAATCCAATATTGGGCACATGGTAGAGATTCATCAGATGAGTATGATTGTCAGGCAAACTTTTTTAGTACTAGCCTTTGGAGCCATCTCTGTTCCTCTCTTCCTGGGACAAACGTCAGCATTATTAATGCAATTATCTAAGGTGGAAATCATCAAATGAGAAGGTAAATGTGGCAAGAAATGAAGTATAAGTGTTTTTTATTCAATGTTGAATGAATAAAGTAATGAAAAGCAGGAACTAGACAGTATAGCATGGTTCAAGTCATTCCTCAGAAAGAAAACCTTCTATTTAAGGAAACTGTAATGCTGGTGATCAAAAAAAGATGGAGGACTAGACTTTTCCTCCAGCCTCTACTAACTTTTTTTTTCTTTCTAAAGAAGGAATTATGTTCCAAAGATAGGGCAATTTTACAGATACCATTATAGGTCAAGAAACCAAGAGGTCTAACAAGATAACATGAATTATCAGTGGGCAACTCTAAACTCTTAAGATGCTCACTTAATACTGCCAGCACCCCTCTTCCTACAAGCTACCATTCTGGGATAGGATTTCATTTTGAAACTCAACCAATAATTTTTTCTGCATCAGTTTGTTTCTGCCAGGCATATAGCCTCCCCCTACCTTTAGTACCTCATTGGGTGTTCTGGAGCAATATTCTGGGACAATTCTGGGGCAATATCTAGCAGACTTCAACTCTGACCAGCCACACATGGAAGACAAGGAAATGAAGGAGGGCAGGAACTTGCCCTGCCTAAGAAAATTAAATAGAGAATTTATAATTTGAGGGACCAGGAAAAGAACAAGTAGTATGTGTATATGCATTAAGCCTAAAGGAAAAAAATGCTGACAAAGATATGGTATCAGCCTGCTCCCACCCCCTCCAAAAGTTACTAGAAATAGAGATAAAGTCTGAATTTCTCAACAATGAGAAGAGTTTGAGACAGTTTTGAGGCCTATCTCCAGAGTAAAACTGCCATCAACAAGGCAGAAGTCACAAAATGAAGTACAGGGGAATATAACAGAAAAAAAGTAAAAAAAAAAAAACACAAAAGATGCCGGGAAGAAGAATATTCAGTTAAAAACCTAGAATGAGAAATAAACAAGAAAGCTATTCAAATAGAATAAAAGATATTCTCTAAGATATCTAAAATACTAATGTCTCTAAATAAATATTGCAAGACAAAGGAAATCAAACTAAAACCTATGAAACAGAAAGACCTATAGATTCTCAAGAAAATGTGGAATCATAGCAGAATGTTCCAGAATGAATTAAAAAAGATGACAAGGAACCAAATAGAAGAATTTGTGGTTTTTACAGCAGAAATATTTAGCAGAATAGGAAAAAAATCTGTAGTGACAAGTCTTTTCAAAAAATAAATATGGGAATATAACTCTACCAAAGTAAAGATTAATCTTGAAAAAAGAAAAGCAAAAACCAATAATGTCCCAGGAATACATGATCTATATACAAGCAAAGTCCATAGGTCTCAAAGATATGATTCACAGAGATAACTTAAGATTGTAGACCTCCTTGAATATGTCAAGTCAAAAACTTGAAATCTATTTTATAATCAAACTAGGTAGGACTTCTAAATACCAAAAATAAAGACTACTCAATAGGATCCACAAATCACAACTAAGAAATGGGGGGGGGGAGTTTATGCTTCAAATTCCAAGATACCTCATGGTTAAATTTAACTATTCCGACAACAAACAACAAATTCTGTAATTAGAAGGGGGAAATCATTCAGATATAAAGGAAAGACAATTTGAATGTTAATATTAGAAAACATAGAATGAAGTATAATAACATATTCTGAAAAGCAAAGATGCTCAAGATGCAAGTCGAAATGACACTATCTGAAAATCTGAGTGTAATCAGTGAAAAAGGATCAGTGTTTACAAAGAGAAAGGAATTTGAAGCAGTCTTAAAAAGAAAAAATGTAAGCAGTTATTCAACTTGCAAATACACCAAAATACACAGAAAATTAAGAAAGGTAAATAAACGCAACTAGCAAGGAAATGACAGGTAATGAAATACATTACCACATCTCTGGAGACCAATAAAAGGAAAATGAAAAAAGAGGAAAGAAAAACATCTATGGGTTTTAAAAAACAACAACATAGAAACCATTAGAAGATTTCTTTTAAAAGTACACAAGGGGATGAAGATGAAAGCATTACTTTAAAAATTAGAAGTGACAATAAAGCTGAATGCCTAAAACACCATAAAACAAGCCTTATAATGACCCTACCCTCAGGTGAATAAATGTGTTTCATGGGAATAAACTGAAGAATGGAAGGATATATAAATGGTGAGATGAGAAGAGGAAGATGTAAAGGAATGTGTCATGACTAAGGAGCTACAAGGCAATGCCTAAGATGATAAAGGATTGAAATACGAAAGAAAGAAACTAATAGAACTTGAATCAGAAGAACAGGTGGCAGAAAAAACAATTTCTATGAGAAAAGAGCTATATTGTATAATAGGGGGAGGAGATCTTCCAATGGGTCTAATCTTTAAGAGTTGGTGCTAAGGGAGACTCCTCCTTCTGAGAAAATGGTGTGCCTTAGTAGACAACATCCTGCTTCAGGAAAAAAAAATTGGATATGATGGGGAAACTGACTTATAAGACTAGAGAGTGTAGAAGCAGAGAAGAGATACTGTGACGAATGGGAAAGAAAATGATAAAGATTAGAGGCAGCGAAGTGGCACCATGGATAGAGTTCTAAGCCTTGGTCAAAAATATCTGAGTTCAAATGTGGCCTAAATCATTTACTATGTGACTCTGGGCAATTCACTTAACCTCTGTCTGCCTCAGTTTTCTCAAATGTAAAATGGGGATGATAACTATATATACCTCACAGGTTTATTGTGAGAATCAAATAAGATAATATTCGTAAAATGTTTAGCACAGTGCCTAGAACAAAATCACCTTAAAGAAAATTAAGTCAAAAAATAGAGGGACAAAGTATATTTTTTTAAGTAGAAGACGAATTTTTAAAATCCCAATTCAAACAAATACTGGAGAGTCAAATGGAGGAAAATGTCAAACTAACTCTCACTGCAATAAATATGAATAGAATAAATAGTTCAATCCAATAAAATTAAAGTTCATGATAGTTTGGATAAGAAAACAAAACTATGAAATTTGCCATTTTAAAAAGTCCCACCTACAAATAAAGGCATGCCCAAAAGAAAAAAATGGTACCTGAAACAAAATTACTATGCATCGGATGAGTCTGAAAGAACAGAAATTCCTATCATGCTATAAAAAAATTAAAAACAAATATTCACAATGTAGATGCAAACAAGAAAATTGCAATTGTAGGCAATAGATATTAATACCAACTGTATATGCTCTAATTGTCTTAATATCAAAATCAGTAAAGAAAAATTATTTGAATTAGAATAAGATTATAAAGACAATATACCATAATGGTAGCAGGAGGATTTAACTTCTCTCACAGTTTTGGAAAGCTCTAACAGAAATACAAGTAAAAGATGAATATAAAAAGGAATAAATTTCTATAGAAACTAGTAGTAAAAGATTTATGACACCTTAGAAGTGAAATCAGTCAATATATACATTTCTCAGCACTACATGGAACCTTTATAAAAACAAATGAACTATGAATTAGGTCACACAGATATTATTGGGAAAACGTCATCTTCCTGCAAGACCTCAACAGCTTTAATACTCCACTTCATCATCCCTTGCTGTCCCTCTTATTGGAAGATGGACGACAAACTCTGAAACCTCTGTTTAAGGAGGGAAGAAGATGAAAAGATCTTATCTTGTACCTGACTGAACTACTCAAGGGTTTCTCTGACTTTTCCACCATTTTCCTTAACAGGTACCTTACCTGGCTACCCACTATCCACTCCAACTTTTCAGCTTCCTCTTGTATGTTGTCTTCCCTTCTTAGATTACAAACTACTTGAAGATAGATAACTTTTTCCCTCTTTATATCACCAGCACTCAGCATAGTCCCTGGAACATACTAGGCCTTAATAGATATTTATTGATTTGACTTACAAAAATAAAAGATTTAAAAGACACAGAAATATTAAACATATCTTTTAGAGATCATAATGAAATAAAAATAGTCATCAGTTCAGGAAGCACAAACAAAGAAAACTAACCCAAATGGAGTCTTATTAATGAAATCCTAAATAACAAATCAATCCAAGAACAAATCACAGAAACAGTATTCATTTGCAAGACTGGTAATAGTGAAATATACCACATATGCAATATGTGGTCAAAGTAGTGCTAAGTTGAAAAATGCTATCCTTTGAAAGCACAAGTTAAAAATAAGAAAGAGGAATATTAAGAAACTGAATATGCATTTAAAAAACCTATAACCACAATACCTCCAAAATAAATACAAAGGAAGAGTAAGTAAATATTAGAGATGGAATAGATAAATTTTTGGTCAAAAATATACTGGAAAAGGTAAACAAAACTAAAATCTGGTTCTTTGAAAAGACTAAATTTAAAACTATTAGCCAATTTGATTAAAAAGAGAGTACAAACTTATTCACATTGAAGAGACAAGAATTCTATATCTACAATGACTACAATAAATTAAATGGAAAGAACAAAACAATTTAAAGTGAGTGGTTATTATTGAGTCCTCAACCATGTCTGACTCTTCAGGATCCCATTGGAGTTTCTTGGCAAAGACACTGGGGTGGTTTGCCATTTCCTTCTTGAGCTCATTTTAGAGTTAAAGATATGAGGTAAATAGTGTTAAGTGACTTGCCCAGGGTCACACAGCTAGTAAATGTCTAAGACCAGATCTAAACTCAGGACTTCATGACTCCAAGAACTGAACTCTATTCAAAGTGAGGATTACAAATTTGGAAAGAGCAAGAATGATTCCAAAGGAAAATATGAGAAGACACCTTTCACCCAATTCCTTTGCAAAAATAGGAGGTCTATGACAGTGGAATATTGCATATATTTTCAGATTTTTAAAAATATATTGATGGAATTTGCTGATTTTCTTCTTTTTTCCCTCTTTTGCTTCATTAAAAAGTATTCCTTGTTGTATAAGATGACTTTCTTAAAAGGATGGGAGGGGGGGAATTTTTAGGTAATATAAAAAGGAAAAAATAGAAAAGGCTTTTAAAAATAAGAAAAATTATGAGAAAGCAAAGCTACGATGGTACAGTAGCAGAAAGAAGTACAGTAAGATCCATTCCATCACACACACCCACACACAACCAGAAAAAATCCTTTTACCAAGGGATCTAGAAAGTCTACCACACTAAAATTTGTTCAGGAATTCCAAGAAAAAGTCAAATGAGTCATTTTTCTAGTACAAGTTAGCACAGGGAAACAGAACTGTCTGCATTCTTGCCAGGAACATTCTGCTGAGCAGAGAGAGGCTTCCCACTTCCATGAAAAACAATTTTTAGTGTTTGTTTTTTAACATTTTGAAATCCACATTTTTCCATCCCTTCTTTCCCTTCTCTTTCCCTGAGATGGTAAGCAATTTGCTATTAGTTATAAATGCACTATCTTACAAAACATTTTTCTATATTTGTCAAGTTGTGGAAGAAGAAACATTAAAAATATGAAGAAAACAAAGTGGAAAATGGCCTGCTTTGATATGCATTCAGACTATCAGTTCTTTGGAGGAGGATAACATTTTTCTTCATTTGAGATTATCTTGTAGCATTGTATTACTGAGTTCAGTTCAGTCATTCACAGTTCATTGTTCTGTTTTTCTGTTACCGTGTACAATTTTCTAATGGTTCTGCTCACTTCACTCTGCATCAATTCATGTAGGTCTTTCCAAGTTGTTTTTTTCTCTGAAATCCTCCCACTCATCATTTTTAGAGCCAATAATATCCCATTATAATCACATACCACAACCTTGCTCAGTCATCCCCCAGTTAATAGCTATCCCTTCAGTTTCTAGTTCTTTGCCACCACAAAAAGAGCAGTTATAAATAATTTTGTACAAATAAGTCCTTTCCCCCGTTTTTATGTCTATGAGATACAGACCTAGTAGTGGTATGGCTGTATAAAAGAGTATGCACAGTTTTATTTCCTTTTGGCTGTAGTCCAAATTGTCTGCCAAGATGTTTAGAACAGTTTATTATTCCTCCATCATTGCATTTATATCCTAATTTTCCCACATCCTTTCCAATATTTATTATTTTCCTTCTGTCATAGCCATTTTGAGAGGTGGGAGGTCACCCTTTTATTTTTCCTAAAAGCTCAATCCTTTAATCTCTGGAAGGCCTTAGCATCCACAGAAAATGCCACCTTGATCTGCACTATGAGCTGGTTCTCTTCTGTTACTGTGACAAATATTTGTCTCCCTGCTATATACTTACTATCAGAGGGTCATTGAACAAGACTATTTATCATATTTTCCATGAAATGATGATGGATCTTGATATAGGAATGGGATACATACTGTTGTATAAAATATCCTGAGGTAGCATTATTTCTACCCAATCCAATGCCTTTTTTAATCAACAAATAACAATAATGGAAATATAATGTCTTTCCCTTTCATTGAACAATAACAATAAAATTGCTACAACAAGGAAAATAAAAAAGGCCAGAATAAAAAAGATCAGGATAGAATATGACATGATCTGTAAAATCTTATAAAGAAAGGCAATAGGCAATTATAAACTATTATCTCATAAAGCAGAGGAACAATAGAGGGTAAAAATCACTCAAATAAAATGTGAAAATATTTACAACTCAGCAACATTCAAGAATGAATACAAGAGGATGACAACAGAATAAAAATGGAATTTACCTATACATTATATATATGTGTATATATATATATATATATATATATATATATACATATATATGTGTGTGTGTGTGTGTGAAGGGGAGATATACAGATTTAATCTTTAATGACGTATTAGTAGGTTACTGTGGATCATTAGAAGTATTTGAAGAAAAGGCTTTCAAAAATTATATTCAACAATAGGTCATATCTTTAACATTTGATAATGGTTTGAAAGATGTAGAAAATGTAAGATCCCATTATTCTTATTGCTTATTGAGTACTAAAAAATGTTCTTGATGATCATAGACAGTTAAATCACCAAGTAATGCTGTTTATATGTTCTAAACTATTATACCTGATTATACTTTAATAGAAAAAAATGACCTATGATATTATTGATTGATGACGAATCATTCCATCTAAAAGGATGATGATCCCAAATGCATTTACTAGTAGCTGCTTTTATTGAATTAACCTTAATTGAGAAGCCCCTTCCTTCTTAGGGAAGTAGATCCTTAGTTTGTCCATCACCAGGACTATATTCAAAACTTTTCCGGTTTGATAGGGTTTACCAAATACATACTCCACAGTGCAGAAAACAAATAAATGAATGAATGAATGAATGAATGAATGAATGAATGAATAAAAAATAAATAAACCAACAAACAAACAAATAAATAAATAAATAAGTAGATAGATAGATAGATAGATAGATAGATAGATAGATAGAGTAGAATAAGTAGGAAAAAAAGTTTTTTTTTTTTTTTCCTCAAGCTCTCCTCAGCTCCACTGCTCTGAGTTGCCTTCAAAGTTCCCTCTTTGGCGCGGGATTGGTCCTTTTATGGACCAATCCAACTCCAAGAAGTAGGTGGAGGAAACCCTGGGGCATTCTGGGCAATGTAGTTCCAGCGTGCAGTCTTTTTTCTTTACAAAACCCACAACTGACATCATCTTTGAGAAGCCAGAGTGCCTTCTACATCAAGATTAGGCATCGGAGTATTAAAAAAAAAATAAGCTGTAGAGATTTAAAAAATTAAAACAGACCGATTCTTATGTCTTCAAGCTTTCAGGAAAATATCAAATTAACATCTATGGTACAATGTCATCACCCAATAGAATGTAAACATTTTGAAGGCAGGGACTATTTAATTTTTTGGCTTTTGTATCCCCAATAACTAGCACAGTGTCTGACATATGACAGGTATTTAATTCTTATTGATTTGGGTTGCAGAGAACTATTTTTTATGAGTTTGACCAAAGGAATGAGTACATCAAAGACAGATTTGTAATTTATTAGGCATTACTTATTAGTGACTTCCATGTTCATCCATTGCCTGAATGTGCCCAATTGGAATTATCCTTCATTTCTTTAAAGTAGGTAGAAATTCAAACAAGAGAATCTTGGGGCAAGACTCATAATGTAGAGATCATCATTTACAGCTGACGCAACATTATAAGCTTTTTGCTTTCCAATTAGCCTCCTAGCTCTCATAAACACTGAACAGCTCGAAAGAGAAAAGCCTGATTTCTCAATGATTCAGTTCATTGCCAATCACTTCTAAAGAGCTGGAAACAATGATGGGATATATAAATCCCATTATTGTAATCACTTCAATTAGCCATAAGTATAAAATTTAGGTTTGCTTTAGTCTTTTGCATTGGTTATGTTAAAAATACACATTAGAAACATTCCTACTTAAAAAAAATAAAAAGATTTGTTACCAAGGCACAAGTTTCTTAGTCTGAAAAATGGAATTAATTTAGATCAAGAATCACAGCCTTCTAGGGTATATTACATATGCAGACATTTGTCCTTTAGTTCAAATAAGTTTGTAATCAAATTAATAAATCTTTGTGAAAAATTTGCAATTAATCATATTAGTATATACAATCTTGGAATTTGATTGCTAATAAACATCTCATCTCTATGACCACTAACATTCTTTCCAGTTATAAATGTTTATAATTCTAGTCAAACCGGGTAGAGCTAAAACTAGAATGGATGTTAGAGACCAATTAGTTATAATCCTTCATTTTACAAATTAGGAAATAGAGATACAGAAAAGTTATCCTTAATTATATAAATAGCAAGCCACCAAGATAGGGTTTGAATCTTAACATTCTGACTCCAAATCTAACACTTGTCATTCTAGTGTGCTAATTCTCAATGGAACTTGTTTCTTCCCTTCAAACTTCCACTCTTCTTATGCCACAGATGCCTCTATCACTACCACTACCACTTCACACATGCTCTATGATCCAATGATGCTGGCCTCCTAGCTGTTCCTCAAACAAGAAACTGGAATTTTTGACTGGCATTTTCACTGACTATTCCCCATGCCCAGAATGCTCTCCTTCCTCATCTACATCTCCCGTCCTCACTGGCTTCCTTTAAATTCTAGCAAAAGGCCAGCTTCTACAAAAGTCTTTCTTCCTACCTCTTAATTCTGGTGCCTTCCTTCACTTGATTATTTCCAATTTATCATGTATAAAGCTTGTGTGTACATAATTGGTTGAATATTTTCTCCTCCATTAGACTAGAGAACAGATTAAAGTTTATTGTTCTCATTTCTTCATATCCCCCAGTGCTTAGTACAGTCCCTGACATATCATAAGACACTTAATAAATGTTTATTGACCAAAATTTAAATCCCAATATAAACAAATGGCTAGATCAGTTTTAGCCTTGCTGAAAATGCTGTCCTTGGAATGAAGGAATTCAAAGTAGTTTTCTGTTTTCCTTCCCTCTAATTCCAAGAGTTACTTTGCTTCTCAAACACCCACAGGCACCAGAGATAATATGGTATTAGCAACCTCAGACAGAATTTTGAAGCATCAGGGAATCCACATTACAGCTTATCAGGTGTCATCAAAATTTTCATTAGAAACTTGTATCAAACAGGGAATTCGTAAGAGGACTGAAAAATTCTACACATTAAGCTATGAGCCAATAATAAATTAAATATTAATTGATCGCCATGTAAATGCTCTTGTGGTTCAGTTGTGCATGATTCTTCATGACCCTGTTTTGGGTTTTCTGGACAGAGATCCTTAGAGTGATTGTCCACTTTCTTCTTCAGCCCATTTTACAGATAAAAAAACTGAAGTAAATAAGGTCAAGTGGCTTGTCTAGTCATAAAGCTAGTGTCTGAGGTCAGATTTGAACTCATGAAGATTTCAAGTCCAGTACTTTATCCACTGGACCACCTAGCTGCCCTCTAATGCTAATTGCTAAACATCTATTCATCACTTTCTCTCATTTGGTTACCTATTTCCTTATTACTTTGTAGAGGGAGGAAACAGGTTTCTCTGCTACTTTGGAAAAAAACAAAATAGTTGTGGATTTCTGTTTCATGAACTTACAAAAGGAGATACAAAAAGGCAGAAGATTCAATATGGGTCTTAACATTCTCAATGTTCTTAGAACAAAACATTCCATCTCCCAATTCTGGACATTTTCAATGATTATCTGCCATAACTGGAATGCTCTCCTTCCTCATCTGTGCTGCCTGGCTTCCCTGAATTCTTTCAAGCTAAGACCTGTTGATTTTGTCTCCTGGACATCTCTTCTGACACTGTCACCAACCTGGTGTAGATTTTCATCACCTCACAGATCTGTGTGCTACATATCTCTTCCCACAACAGGTCAACTTCCCACAACAGGTCAACCCTCAAAGGGACTTTACAAAAGTGCAAGCATCGCCATATCTCTCCTTGTTTATTCAATGAACAATAGTGGTTACCAATTACCTCCAGGATCAAATATAAAATTCTATTCCTTCATAATCTCTCTCTCTTTTCTTTCTTCTTATACCCTAACCACCACCTTCCACCGGGTCTTCAGTGATCCAGTGACTCTGACCTAGTTGTTGTTTCCCAAACAAGATACTCCATCTCTTGGCATAGATCATTCATTGACTTCCCCAAAACTGGAATGTTCTCCCTTCTCATCTCTTCCCCCGAATTTTTTGTCTTCTTTCAAGACCCAGAAAAAGCCTACCTTCTACAAAAACCATTCACATTCCCTCTTAATTCTAGTGTCTTCACTTTATTATTTCCAATTTACCCTGTATATATTGTTTGTACATATTGTAGTTGTTAACATCTTGTCTCCCCCAAAAGAAAAATAGTTGGTAAAGTGCAAGGGCTATCTTTTGTCTTTCTTTGTATGCCCAAGTCCTTAGCAGAGTGCTTGACATTAATTAAATGTTTGTTGACTAACTAACTTCACATTCATTGTTCCAGGCAATTCAGCTATTATTCTCAACAATTCCTACTCATCTGGCTCCTTAAAAATCAAAGAAATTGCAATGATGGAAACCAAGCTTTTTGAAAAAGGCTTACATTCATTCACACGTATATAGGCATATTTATGTTTATACAAAGCTACATAGAATATACTTTCTCATGAACAAATCATGGCCTAATTTAATTTTTTTCCAGAAGCATATATAATTTATTTATAAAGGTTTGAACACAGTTTTAACCACATTATTAAGCAATTTAATCATGGTCACTTATGGTGAGGGAGTGTTTCATTAATTGCAATCATGAAAGTTAGGTTTTCATATACTCCACCTTCTCAGTAGGCAAACCATGATTTATTTACAAGAATTTATTACATCTTCTAGGCAAGTTGCATGTTGAATTATAAGATGTGAGTCTTACAGTCAATGCAGTCTTCTGAATATTATTTATTTATGATCTATAGGAGTGATTTACCTTTTTAGCATATGAGTTTCAAAATTAGAATATTTATGCCTTCCTAGAGAAGTTTGACTATGCATTGTCATCTTTAATAGTGGGAATTGAGACATAATTCATCATTAATATGATTATTCTTTTTATTTTCACAGATGCATAGAAAAGCAGGGGGGCATGGTGGGAAATTAATCAGGCTTAATGCTATGAAGACTTAGATTCCAATCCTGCCTCTGACACATTATAACTATGGATCTGGGTAATTCACTTAACCTTTCACAATATTGGGCTTCCTTCTAAGAATACAAATTGTAGGAGATCAGCTGATGTTCATTAATGTGGGGAGTCTCCTCATCAGGAATTTTCCACACTTTTGAGATTGCAAGTTAAATCTTCCCTTTAAATTCTTCCCTTTAAAAAAAAATCTACAGATATTCATCTGAATTTTGAACTACCATGCAAAAACCCAGGAAGGAAAGGACCCTTCAGAAACTGCTTCCTACTTTCTTTCATTTTAACAATGTAGATTAATGCTTATTGCCCAGCTCTGATTTGGTTAATCAGACTGTATAGTCACTGTAATAACTGACAAGGTTTAATCAAGCATTTATAAATGAGTGTCCTGCCATTGGACAAAGGATTAGTCGTGATTGCCAAGGTAAGGAAGGCTTTTATACTTAGATAGAGATGTTTTCCTTTACTTTTCCATTTCTAACTCTCTTCCATCCATTGAGACAGAATCATTGTTCAAGTCATTAAAAATTATTCTTTTATTGCCTTCTTTGTTTTTTAATCAGAATGCATTGAAGTGTTTGATCTAAAACATAAATCAAATCCAATGTCATCTTACTCTCTTGTAAGAAAAAGAAAGGAGGAGATGAAGTTCGGGTGAAGTTCAAAGATTATAGGATTGTAGATTTTATGAGACAGAAGGACTTTGGAGGTTACTGAGTGCAATATTCTCATTTTACAGACAAAGAAATTGAGGCAGAGAGAATTGAAATCACTTATCCAGTGTCACAGGTTGTAAGCAAGAAAGTTAGTGTTTAAACCCAGATCTCCAACTCTTTAATCAGATGATGTTTTTCTACTTTTTTCCTTACTAGAGCTCTAAGATAGTTGATCTTTGCACTGATCTGGTAGACTTTAGAAAAGATCACTTTACAATAAATTCATAATATCCTTGAACCTGGAGAGTAGTAATGCAAGGCTGATTGGGTGAGAAGGGAGCAGGTGCAGAAGCATGCCTAAACCAGGCCTAGAGATAGGAGGTCCTGGGTTCAAATCTGACCTCACACAATTCCTAGCTGTATGACCCTGAGCAAATCACTTAACCCCCCACTTCCTAGCCTTTGCCACTCAATATCTAGTATTGATTCTAAGACAGAAGGTAAGGATTTAAAAAAAAGTATGCCTAGGCAGAAAGGGTCTAGTAGCTGTTCTAGATTTGTCAGGAAAGGGACTGAATCCAAACCAGGTTAAAAGGTTAAAAAAGAAAAGCACTAGCAAGTAGGAGACACAGGAGGTAAATAATGATTCCTTTGTCTGCTATTACTTACCAACATTCTCTGCCATAGTGCCAACATAAGACTCTCTCAAGGACAGTGATAGAAAAAAATAAAACAAAGGAGAGGTAGTCACCCAAACCCCATCCTATCAAGGTTCCTGGCTTCATTCATCCAATGACCTTCCTGATAGTCATTATCAGTGACTTCATCTGATTAAAGTAAGTGCTATAATCAATAACCATGTCCCCTGTATGGTCAAGTCATTTTTAGCTGAGGCAAAAATTTTCTTTTTCTATCTCTGCCTCTACTTATCATCCCTTTCATCTGTCATCAGTTAGACTACATAATTCCATAGGCCTGATCTTCTTCTGTCTTATTTTTTTACTCTGCCTTCTGAAACCACCATTAAAATTGCTTTTATTACTAGTCAGTTAATAAATATTTATTAAATGACTGCTGTGTGCCAGGCATGGTGCTGAGCACTGATGATGAAAAGGAAAAGACAATCTCTCCCCTCAAATAACTTACTATCCTAGATCTCTTCTCTCACTCTCTCCATCTTATTGTGCTCACAAAAGCATGGCTTCCTTTAAGATGCCTCATTTCTGCCATAAACAGGTAGCATGGCATGCCTTGGCACTGGTTGTTTTTTCTCTGACTCTTTACTACCATTTCCAGGTCTACTACTGCTCTTATTCTGTCACATTTGCATGTAATGATATAGATGGATGGAGTAAACTTAAATCCCTAGATAGCAGTATTGTCTATTTCTATAGTTTACTACCTTATTCCCAGTCATGCAGCTTTGTTTTAATCATTCTACATCATCTTTGCTGTTTCCTTTCCTTTCTTTCTTTCTTTCTTTCTTTCTTTCTTTCTTTCTTTCTTTCTTTCTTTCTTTCTTTCTTTCTTTCTTTCTTTCTTTCTGGATCAAATATAAACTTTCCTGTTTAGTTTTTAAAGTTTTCTTTATATGGGTCAAACCTATTTTTCCAGCCTTTTACATTATTCCAGTTCACATACATTATGATCCAGCCAAACTGGCATTTTTTTGCTGGTTTTTTTATTCCTTACTAGACTTTCCATCTCCGTTCCTCTGGCCATCCCGCTTTCCTCACATGGATTCCCTCTTTGTCTGTGCCTCTTAGAATAACTTTTTTTTTCAATCAAATCCTATTTCAGGGGCTATCAAGACTTTTCCTGATTCACCAAGCTTTAGAATCTTGTACAACTATATTAACTTGTTATATGTATGTGTGTGTATATGCATTCATATATAGACACACTTATGACCAAAAAAGTCTTCCTTTGCCAGCCTACATTGATAGAATTTCTTCATCTGAGAGTTCTGTATGCTAATAACATTAGAGAACCTGTCCAGATCCCTGCTCTTAGCATTTAGCCCAGTACTTTACTCTTAGTGGGTACTAGTTAAATATTGGTTAAATTGAAATTAATCTGAATCTAAAATGACTAAAGTACTTTAAGGCTCACAAAGCATTTTCATGACAACCACTTTCTGTTGTACAAATACTATGATCACTATTTTACTAATGGAAAATCTAAGACAGAGAGAAACAAAATATTTGCACAGGTTCACTTAGGTAAGAAAATAGCAGAAAAAGGGTTCTGACTCTAGTCTTGCCTGACTCAGAGAGTCCAGTGTCCCTATGCCATGCACTCCTCTGCTTCCTGTGTTACAGTTAGAGGTACACTTTCTGGTTAGGATTCTGTGAGAATAATTTTATCCAAAAGAAACTTCTTCCTGTGGAAAACAAGATTTAAAAGTTAAGAGAATTAAAAGAAAACTGAAGAGAACTAAAGAACAGGAAGGATTGTAACAAGATAGTAGCTAGAAAGAAGTGCAGGCAATATGTTGGAGAAGAGGAAAGGGAACAAAGATCAGTCAATCAGACCACTTCAGTATTAATTCTGGTTCCATATTCATTCCAAATAAACTTCTGATTTGATTGATCTTGTTTCCTAGCAGCCTTTCCTACTAGAAAGAGTTATTTCCCATTTTAAATTATTTGGCAGATTTTGATACTAAATGATTACCTTACATTTCTAACACAAGTCATTTTTTCCCAAGACTTAGTCATCCCTAGACCACTAATCCAATAGAAAATAGCAAGCATTTATTAAATGCCTTTAATTTAAAAAAAATTAAATGCCTTTAATTAAAAAAAAGTAAACTATTCAAAGAGCTCGGCTAGGCTCTGGGCATACAAATAAAAACAGATTACCCGCAGGGAGTTTATATTGTACATAAGAACCCAAGCCTGCAGTGTTTCAAGATCAGATTCCAAAATGTGGATGAAGCAACACAAATCCCAAGATATTCTTTTCTAACCATCTCCCTACCTTATCAACCACAATTATTCTGCCCCTCTTAACTAGTCTATTAACTTTAAATGTTTAATATACTATGTGTAAGGGGGGAAAGAGGTTTTTTGAGTTCAATATATTAAAAGATGGTCACCAGAGGATAGAACTATTATCAATCCTCAATTAAGAATAATCTCAAGTCAAAATTGACTTTTCTGGAAGTTTATTTACAATTAAGAAGAGAGAGAGGAAATAAGGAAATAAGAATCTAACCCAGTAGGTAATTTATTACAATCCTCTAATTAATGCAGGTAGATCTTAACTCTCAGCCAAGAGTCAGAGGGCCAGAGGCCCGGAGGTGAATGGAGCAAAACTTCATTCAAAGAGTCTACTAAAAGAAATTTCTTAAGAGAAGTTCAGGAAGATTTAGTCAGTCTTTAAACTCACCACATGGAATTCAAAGAAGATATTTAAAGCAGTCTCACCAGGGTCTCAGGGTTCCAACACTCCTCCAGGAACCAGAAGAGGTCTGTCACCAGATGCCCTCTTCAACCGAAGACCCCCCTCACTCACTCAACTCCCTCTTATTAAAGGAGTCATTTCTGTGTCACTTCCTGTGCTTTTCCCTAGCTTGTGTGTCCAATCACAATAGACGCTTCTCATAGTACTGCCTAGGGGGAGGTCAGTGGATTCTGATTCTCACTCACTCTAGCACACATGGGTTAGGACCTCCCAGAATTGGAGGTGCTCTCACCTTTGGTGATTAAATCTAAAGATGGGCAGAATAGACTTAATCTAATTATGACATATGTCAGCTACAGATACCAGAAGAATTCTTAGACTCTGGTAGTTTTCCTTCACATATTTATTAATCTTCTCTTTACCTAGGAAATTGGCAATGAACAATTTCAAAATATAAAATAAACCTTTTCCCCTCTGGTGAATTTAGTTCCCGAGGACATAATAAAAGGTAACATTTGTTTAGAGAGAACAAACTAAATGATTTCTTCTTTCTGCCAAGAGCAGTGGGCTTCATTTTATTGGTCTGGATGGTGGGATGAGATAATGTATGTGGGTAGTTTTTTCCCTAAAGTGTTATTGATATGATTTTTAAGAGTTATGGGTTTGCTCTATTATTATGGATGCATAGACCTGTATTCGCATAAAAAGAAATATGCTAGAAAAAAATACTTTGTACTTTTGAAATGAATGGCATGAACCAAATAAAGGATAGTGTTGTAAACAATGGGCTCTACAATTTTCCACTCTAAGAATAAAGATCTATCTGTCTCATCTCCAAAAGGTAATCAGGAGAGGAAGATATTGTCTTCTTTGCCAAGTAAGAAAAGTCAGTAGATCTTGAAATTCTGACTTCTCCCACCAGATAAACCAGAAAGGAGGAATCCCTTTCTCTTTAAAAAAAATGTAGGGGGGGCAGCTGGGTAGCTCAGTGGAGTGAGAGTCAGGCCTAGAGACAGGAGGTCCTAGGTTCAAACCAGGCCTCAGCCACTTCCCAGCTGTGTGACCCTGGGCAAGTCACTTGACCCCCATTGCCCACCCTTACCACTCTTCCACCTATGAGACAATACACCCATGTACAAGGGTTAAAAAAATGTAGGAATTAAATCTTAATTATCTTAATTAAATCTTAAATCTCCTTGGAAAGAAAATATTACCAAATATTAAGTCTTACATAGTATATTTGTGTCAGTCACTTTCAGGAAGAGGTCAGCAAAAATAAATTACAGTTAGCATTTATTAAAAACATAACTATATTTTGGTGATTATTTAAAATTTTCATTTGAAAGAATTTTGTGCCAATTTTTTTTTGTCAAGAGAACTGGACTGATGAATCATTTGGGCTTTGTACAACCCTTGTTTTTATCTACTTTGCTATCATATTGTTTGTTTCCTGACAATTTATCTCTTTGTTAGCATTTCCCCTATCCTGGAGTGGAATCAAAAAAGAGGGAAAACTCTGGTTAAACCCTTTTTTTGCTGTTCCTTAATTCCTTTAGTAGTTCCTATAAAACCTTTAATGAAGCCACAGTAAAAACTCATATACCCTAATGCTTTCCTTATTCTCCCAGCTGCAAAATTCCTAAAAAACAGTAGAATGTTAAAACAACAACATAGATCACTCACAGCAGTGATGATATACATCAAAACACTCAAGGACAATTTAGCCATTATGCTACAAATATATAGTGCCCACACACAATAGAAAAAGCTATACTCAACTTCTGTTTATCCATCCAGGAATGAAGGGTCATCCCTATGCACAATTGTGTCATTTATTAAATCTCCACAGTCTTTCTTTCCTTGTCCTTCTTACTCAATAGAGCAGTGCCCCCAATCAGTTTCCATATCCCCCGTGCCTTGCTGACCTCGATTTCTTCACTGGAAAGAATCAACTATCAATAATTTATATTTATTGATTAAACAATCAATTATATTTCAGTAGGAACAACCTTGGAAGGGATATATGCTTAGTATTTGCATTTTTAGCCTTTCATTTCTAATTCTGGGATGCAAGATTTTTATTCCCTTATTAGAAAAATTTCAACCACCAGAAAATAGGTGGGGAGATTATAGCTTTGGCAAAGCTTCCCTAAACTATTACTAAATCAAGGAAAAATTTGATTTTGTCCTTTTATATTTGGGGTAGGGGACAGACACCTTCCTCAATCCCTCTCCCTTTTGCTGACCTATTCTTCTGTGCCTAAGAACACAGAGCAGACTCTTTATCACTTTTCCTTGACTCACTTGTCTCTGGCCAGAAATTTCTAGATGGGAACATTTTGCCTTTCACATGATTTTTCTTTGTAGTTAATGAGGTGTTTTTTTTATAAAAACCCTACTTTCTGATATCTAAAAATGCAGTTCTACATTACTAATTTTTTTCCTATATTTCTTTGTGATAGTCTTAAGGAAAAGTGTTTGGAATATGTTCCCCTTTATTAAGAGAAATTCTGCATAATTGGAGTTTAGGACAATGGAAGTAATTCAGATAGAGAGAAAAAGAGTGACAGACCCAATGTTGGAAGTAAACTCAGAGGTTATCTGCTCCAGCCAATTTATTTCATATATGTGGAAACAAACTTGGAAATATTAATTGACCTGTCTAAGGTAACACAGTTAGCAAGAAATAAAACCAAAATTCAAACCCAGACCTTTGACTTCAGACACATCCCTCTTTCCCCTATATCATGCTGTCTCTTAGCATAATCTCATCAATCTAGAATTCATAGTATTATTCAACTTCTTATTGCCCTTCCTTCACCTCTTGTGACTTCCCCAAGGTCCAAGTCCTCTTAGTCTTACTGAAGCTCACACAAGGAATCTTCCACATTCCTATGTACTTAGATGCAAAAAGGGAAAAAAATCTCTGGCCTCTACAAAGTTCTGGAGAATAAGGAATGCACGTAACTATAATACATGATCCCCATCTTTAATCTGAGAGGTTCCGTTGAATTAATTTAGATGGGCAAACACCATCCTGCCACAACATTTATTCATTCAGCAAATATTTACCGAGCATATGCAATGTGCCCCTGCGGATAGGAGATGAAGAATTGTGAACATGTTCTCTGAGTGAATATTTGATTTGATTAGATGAGTAGATAAGACATACATAGAAAAAATGGAGAAAAGTGGGGAGGGAGAACTGCACAGTAAAACATTAAGGAAACATTGTAAGTGGGCTTGTACATCCTCTAGCTGTGGCCAAAGAGTACTCTGCCCAGAGGCAGCTAAATCTATAGATAGAGATTATAGAGATTATAGAGATAGGACAAGTAACATGCTGAGACAATATTTTCTTTCCTATGGCTTTATTTTTCCTCATCTCTCTATGAATCATATACAAATACTGCGTCTTCATTTTTGTAGAAAAGGAAGCCCCCCCCCTCCCCAATTCATACTGGGTTGTATTGTAACCTGCTTTTACTGTAGTCCAAAAGGTGATCTCATCTGTATGTAAATGTAAGACTTTAGTATGCTAATATAAGAATGTTTGACTGAGGAGAGAATAATAATATAAATTGAAAATGTTAAGACACCAAGTTGGAGTCTGAGATGGAGATAAGTTAAATAGTTCATAGCTGCTGATTTGATGAAGATGAGAAGACTGCAAGATTAGCCAGGGGTAGCTTGGCTGACTGACCAGAGGCAAGTCAGCTAAAAAATGCTAGAAACTGTAAATGACCACTCCAGGAAACTTGTCCAGGAAGACAGAAGGTATCTAAAGAAGACATACTTGATAATAAAGTCCTGCAAGAACCAAGGGCAATGAACCTGTTCAAGCAGAATTTGTGTTATTTATGCACATAAATGCACATAGAAAGTATCTTAGAGGTTCAGGGTTAAGATGGCGGCAGAGTAAGAAGCAGCTCTTAACCTCTCCTGACCAAAACACACAAAACTCCTCAAGGGGACATAAAAACAAGTCCAGACGAACGGAGGAACCCCACAACAGGGCACAGCATGGAAGGTACGTGGAATCGAGGCATTTCCATGCTATAAAGGGGTGAAACAGCTCTCACTAAATTGCGGGATGAGCAACCACCCCACCCCCACCCCCTCCACACACAACACCTATAGTGCCGAAAGCCAGCTAAAAAGAAATAGAGCAAGTTTGAGGCACCCATCAAGTCATTGGCAGCTCCGGGGCCTGTTCCTGAGAGCAGCAAGACTTAGGACCGCATTAAGCCAAATCTGAGCGCGGGAGCAGGACCCAGGGCGCACAGCGCAGGCTGAGCAGAACGCAGGCACTGCGGAGGCGTGGGTGGAGGCAGACACAGCCAGGAAGTAAAGCCTAAGTGGGGAACCAGTGTGGACGGGTATACGACTGTGGAAGCAGCGCCCTGAGACTTGTAAAGAAACCTCCTGCAGAGGATCAAGCAAGGGGGTCTACCAGGGGGCTTGACCTTGGAAAAAACCAGAACTCAGACCTCAGGAGCCAATAGATCGTGGACAGACACTGAGCGCGAGGATAAATCTGAGAAACTGCTGGGGTAATGATGGCTACTCAGCCTCAGGAAGTTCAGAAGAGAAAGAATAACAACAAGAAAAAGAAGTCTTTAACACTCGACAGCTTTTACACAGAGAAAATCCAGACAACCGAGCAAACAGAGGAGGAGAACAAACAAGCATCCAGACCATCCTCAAATAAGGAAAACTCCTCACAAGCTATGGAAGAGTTCAAAACTGAGATTTTGAGGAAAATGGAAGAGATCTGGCAAGAAAATAACTGTTTAAAAGGTAGAATCATGCAATTGGAAAGTGAGGCTCAGAAACCAAATGAACTGATAAGCAAATTGAACTCCAGAAATGACCAGATTGAAAAGGAATACCAGAAGATTATGGCCAAAAACCAGAAGATTATGGCCGAAAACCAGAAGATTATGGCCGAAAACCGAAAGATTATAGCCGAAAATCAATCCCTAAAGGCTAGAATTGAGCAAGTAGAAACTAATGATCTCTGAAGACAACAAGAACAAATAAAACAAAGCCAAAAGACTGAAAAAAAGAAGGAAACATGAAATATCTCAATGAGAGAGTGACAGACCAAGAAAACCGGTCTAGAAGAGATAATTTGAGAATAATCGGTCTTCCAGAAAAACCAGAAATTAATAGAAACCTGGACTCCATACTAACAGAAATAATTCAGCAAAATTGCCCTGAAGTCCTAGAAGAGGGCAACATAGACATTGAAAGGATCCATAGAACACCCACTACATTCAATCAAGAAAGGAAAACACCAAGAAATATCATTGCAAAATTCAAGAGTTTCCAAGCAAAAGAAAAAATCTTACAAGAAGCCAGAAAGAAACAATTCAAATATCAAGGAGCACCAATCAGGATCACACAGGATCTGGCAGCCTCAATGCTAAAAGACCGCAAGGCGTGGAATACAATATTCAGAAAGGCAAGAGAGCTGGGCCTGCAACCACGGATCAACTACCCATCAAAACTGACTATATATTTCCAGGGGAAAGTATGGGCATTCAACAAAATTGAAGAATTCCAGGTATTTGCACAGAAAAGACCAGGGCTAAATGGAAAATTTGATATCCAACCACAAAAATCGAGAGAAACATGAAAAGGTAAATAAGATACAGAGGGGAAAGAAAGAAAACTTATAATTTATAAATTTGCCTTTTTAAGGGACTCAGTGAGATCTAATTATCTGTATTCCTATGTAGAGAAATGTTATGTTTAATTCTCTGTAGTGAACTCTATTCACTATTATAATATTCACTATTATAGTAATCAGAAGAATAATTAGCAGGGTGAGGGTGGAACACTAAATAATCTAAGATGGCATGGGGGATGGGAAAGAGGGGGTGAATAGCAGGGGACACCAAGAGAAACTTGAGTGAATAAGAAAATAG
>NC_058131.1:88222148-88222426 GCF_016433145.1 Gracilinanus agilis
GAAAGAGGGGGTGAATAGCAGGGGACACCAAGAGAAACTTGAGTGAATAAGAAAATAGAATATTCTATTACACACAAAGAGGGCATGGGAGGGAGAGGGGACAAATACTATTATAAGAAGGAGAGGAAGAGAGCATAAAGAGGTAATAATCAAACCTTACTCTCAGTGTAATCAACCCGGAGAGGGAAGAGTAGCTATACTATCCATTGGGAAATAAAACTCTTATCTAACCCTTCTGAGAAAGTTAGAAGGGATAAACCAAGGGAGGCAGGGGAGTG
>NC_058131.1:88227346-88239603 GCF_016433145.1 Gracilinanus agilis
GGGGGTTGAAGGGGAAAGGTGGAGCATGAATCATGTAACCATGTTAAAAATGAATATTAATAAATGTTAAAAAAAAGAAAGTATCTTAGAGATCATTAGTCTAATTCTTATTTTACAGAGGAGGAAACTATACATGTTAAGATATGCATATCATATATATGTAAATAAAAATTGGAATTAGTGAGCTTCAAAAGGAGCAATCATCCTAATCATCCTTCAAGGTTTATTCAACTCAATTATTACCTCTAACAATTACCAATGATCTATTAAACCTATTGGGTGATGGTCACTGTGTTTGACCCAAGGGATACAAAGATAGAGTGAAGATGCTCCTGAGTATATGAAGGTTATATTCTATTAAGAGAGACAATGTCTATAAATTTATCCTCATTCCTCCAATTAGAAGTGCTTTTTCTCTCCTTTGAAGGCTTCTATTTGAACCTAGAATTGAGTTGGGGAAGATCTACCTGACTCCAAGAACAGACCTAAAAGAATAAGCTGGACAACTTGAGAATGAAGGCCTTGTCAGTGTGCTCAGAGAGTACCAGTAGAATTAGCAATGAGACCATACATACGGAATGCATTTTCTTAAATATAGCATCATTTTTGCCTCCAAGAACTTCCTGGTTCTATGTAAAAAGAGCCTTTACAAGTGAACTGGATCACAGCCTACCTTTTACTAAAGACAGTATATAGTGTGGAGAAAATAAACAAAACCTGTGTGCTGGTGGGTTTGGGGGGAAAATCTTCCCAGAAATAAGAACGTTAGAGGTCAAAGAAACGAAGCCTTGGTTGTGGAAATGGAGATGACTTTCACTTTATTTTGATTTCTTGTCAAAGAGAGGCATCTAACTATCTTAGAGATCAGGTTTCACTTAGATATTCTGCTCTAGATTCACTGGAGACCTCCTGCCTCACCATGATGATCTGATAAAATTAATTACAGGAAAAACCCCAACCTGGATAGACTTGATCTTTGGTTACACCAAGGTAACAAGCTACCATCCCAAAGTTAAGACATACCCCCACACCAAAAAAAATCCCATTTTATTCTGTCCTCCTTTACTCATCCTCCTTCTAAATAAGGTAAGTGGCTGAGCCACTTCACCTGATAAACTCCTTTTGCCATCTGTTCTAAAGCTGGGTAAATCTCATCCTATATGTGTATCACTTTTTTGTTCACAGAGTTGCCATCCACAGAGCAACTATCCACCAGTTGATGCTAATTGAACTTTTTTCTATTTTTAAAATTCATTTATTTAATTAATTAATTAAGAATATTTTATGTGGTTTCATGATTTATATTCTTTCCCTCCCTTCCTTCCTTCCCCCTCCCATAGCCATCAAGCAATTCAACTGGGTTTTACGTTTATCATTGATCAAGACCTATTTCCATATTATTAGTATTTGCAACAGAGTGATCTTTTAGAGTCTACATCCACAATCATATCCCCATTGAACCATGTGATCGAGCAAATGTTTTTCTACTCCCATAGCTCTTTCCCTGGATGTCAATAGCATTCTTTCTCATAAGTCCCTCAAAATTGTCCTGGAAAGCTTTTTCTTTTCTAACTTTGCCTCTTGGTCTATTGACCTACAATCAAATGAATCAAGGTAGGAGTAATTACTCTTCCAAAAGATGTTAGTACTTCTGGGTTGAGGAATTCCCCAACAGCATTGTTGTGGGCATTAGAGAGCTAACAGGGTAGAAAGGCTTCAATCCTTACAAAAGAACCAAATGAAATCTTGAGAAGTAGCAATAGAAGCAGTTACCAAAAATAGAATATTTCAAGACTTCTACGTGTGAATCAACCATGTTCATAATATTACATCTCCACTAAAGTTCTCCCCAGGTGTCTTCTCGCTGAGAAGAGTGAATCCTTGATTCTCAAAGCCATTGGGGGACCACAAACTCTAGCAGGTCCTACCAGGGTAAAAGGGCTAAGTATGCTGCCTTGTGGACAAGTTGCGTATCTGACGCATTGGCCAGTAAAGTCAGACAGATGGTCAGTTAAGTAGAATTTTACAATGCTTACTAAGTGCCAGAAAACTAGTCATAGACACTGATGATACAAAGAAAAGCATAAACGGTTCCTGCCTTCAAAGAGTTTATATTCTAAAGGAAGAGACAGCACATAAGTAGTCAGGTCCCTATACAAGATATTTAGAGTGGGTGAAAGATAATGTGAGACGGGGAGGCACTAGCAGCTAGGAGGGACCTGGAAAGGTTTTGTGCAAAAGGCTGGATTTGAGCTGAATCCTGTAGGTAGTCAGCAAAACAAAATCATTTTAGGACTGGGAGACAGCTAAGGCAAAGACCTAGAGATGGAAAAGGAGGTATACTGTTTTAAAAAAAATCAGTGTTAGATTAGAAGTGCATAGAGAAGAATGAAATGCAACAAGACTGTAAGGGTAGGAAGAGGCCAGAAAGGGGCTTCAAGTGCCAATCAAAAGAGTTCCTAATGGTCCTAGAGATAATAGGGAGCCACAGAGGCTCATCGAACAAGGAAATAATATAGTCAGGTCTGTGCTCTAGACAAATTGCTTTGGCCATTGGGAGAAGGATGGATTGAAAAGAGGAGAGAAGTTAAGAAACTGGTTAGAAGGTTACTGTAATGGTCCATATAACTAATGAGGAGAGTTTGAATTGGGATGATGGCTATGTGAATGAATAAACCAAATCATTTAGAGAAGCTTAATGCAAATCAATCAATCCATCAACAGATCCTGGGGATACAGAGACAAAAACATTAACATCCTCTGACCCCAAGGACTTCAGTTCTGTCAATGGAAATAATACTAATCTATACAAATCTGTACAAAATTTATAACATAGATACAAAGTAATTTTGGAGTCACCAAAATTCCATGTCAGTGGCAATAATACACACAGATGAGATGTGGTAGCTTTTAAGGATAATAGTGGCTGACAATCAAACTATTTGATCTTGCTTGAGTTGCTACTGATAGGGATTTTCTTCAAAGTGGTAAGGATTTCTGGTTGTTGGCATTTTATTTTCTTCAGAGCTAATGGAGGATTATATAATTATTTCCTTCAAATAGCAATTATATTTGAGTAATATTATGGCCTCATTTGCCTGGACCTATGATTACAATGTGCTAGGAAAAGCAGGCCTTAAAGTACCCTACTTTCTTGATGGTTTGTTCTGGGTTTTCTCTGTGAAGACTGACAAATTTATTTCTAATGGTACTTGCACCCTAAAAATAGAATCATAGATCATAATCTTGATAGAATTTGAAGGAATCTCTGGATACTAGGAGATCTGTCACCTGTCAAAAGTCTCATGGAAACCTAGAAGCACAATTTAAAGCACTATAGGGAAAAATATGACATTATCATGACAGAGAAAGAGAGTGACCTCAGAGGTTGAACAGAGATGAAGTAACTGGTTCAGAGGTGTCTAGGGTGTCATGTTGGGGAGAGGGTTGGAATTTAGTTATAAAGGTGATTCATAAAGAATTACATGAACAAACACAAAAAAGATATTAAATAGAAGAATTTGCAGATAATTATATTGGTAATGAAAGTTATTCTAGGCAAAGTCCATACCAAGGAATAGATGGAGTTCACTAAACCTTATATGAGAAAATGGTAGTAGTTATCTCTGCAGTTAAAGCAGAGAGGGTTCCTTTTATTTGAATTATTGCTTTCTTTATTTCCAAATGAATTGTTAGTGATAAATTGTTCATATTAACGAGCTGTGAAATGTCCTCCACAAGCTTAATTCCTTGATATTATATGGCCTTGCCATGGGCTGGGTAATTTTAATGCTATAGGAAGTTCATACATATATGATGAGGTCTACATATAGAGAAATAAACCAATAATGAGATGACCATCAAGGTGATTAATAACACCCTAATAATTAAAGTATGCATAGTCATATTCCTGGCTATGCCCTTGAACTTCCACTTTAGAAGGAAAGTGAGAGGGAGTAAGAAAACAAAATATTTTTTAAAATATGTTGATGGTAGTCTTCAATTCTTGGAAAATTTAAGACCTGGTCCTTCCAGGGAATGACTTGGCCCCAGCAGTGTAGAAGCTACACACCCACAGAGATGTAGCTGTTCAAGGCATTGACAGAATGACAAGAGGAGCTGATGAACCACATCTGAACCAAGCAGGAGAATTCCAAGGCTAAGTCTACTGACCTCAGCAAAAGAATTCATTCTCTATGAAGAATAGAAGAAGAAGGCAGAGAACCACAACAGGAAAAAGGAACGCAGACTGTGCCCTTTATTGGTAGGATCTATTATGCAGATAGTCCAAGTCTAAGGAAGGAAATCAGTTCTAGAGAGACAGAGTATTTCTTATTAACTAGGAAGGAGTAGGAAAGCCAAAGTATTATATAACCACAAATAGTCTCGTGTGGAAAACTGTATCAACCCCACAGGAGACACAAGTTCAATAGAAAGGTAATAGAAAGTATCTTTATTTTGTACGGACTCAAACATAAAGTCTCTGCATTTTTTGTGGCATTAAATAAAACCTTTCTAGTTTAATTGTTCCATAGGAAGTGAGCAATCTTTTTCCTTTTTTTTGTGGAAATCTAAATACTTGTCAAACTCTAATGTTTCTGGAGAAAAATCATAAGGAGAGTACAAACCAAAAGAGAGAGTTTATGGGGCCAGCTGAGTGGCTCAGTGAATTGAGAGCCAGGCCTAAATATGGGAGGTCCTAGGTTCAAATCTAGCCTCAGACACTTTCTAGCTGTGTGACCTTGGGCAAGTCACTTAATCCCATTGCCTAGCCCTTGCCTCTCTTCTGCTTTGGAACCAATACACAGTAGTGATCCTAAGATGGAAGCTAAAAGTTTTTTGAAAAAAGAAAAGAAAGCGAATTCATGTGAGAAGGCCCAAGTTTAGACCCAGACTTTCAGTTTGAGCACACAAGGTAACACTACAAATTAAGAAACTGTGGCCGAAAGAGGTTGACTTTCCTGGATCACAAGAATAAAAAGACAGAGTCATGAGCTGAATCCAGAATTGTTTGTTTGTTTTGTGTTTTTTCTTTTTTCTTTTACTTTAAATATAGTTCTCATACTACTGTGGTTATATAAGTTAACCCATTTATCATTATTATCCAGACCATCTATTAAAGTAGATGATAGAATACATAATGATTCATTTCAACAATTTATCAAATGTTAACTACCTATTCTATGTAGAAAACTGCGCTAGGTGCTGGAATTACATAAAGACAAGACATACTATCTGTGTTCACATAGTTTACAATCCAATAAATTTATATGGCACATGTACAAATAATTATGATGCAAAATGAATCATAAGTTTATATAAATAAAAGCATAAAAGTTCAAGGTTGAATATTTTGAAAACTAATCATTTCACTACAGACTAGGACTAATTCTGGACAAAATTATGAGGTGGGTAAAGTTTGCCTTATGGGACCCTCATCACCCTACTCTTGTGCTATCCTCTCTCCTGCCCCATCCCTGGAACCCAGATATTCTAATATAGTCTTATTCCACCAGTCTTCCCCTTAACTAGCTAATCAGGAATAGACTCAGTAAACCTCCTTTTTAATATAAAGGGTATTAAAGCTTATAGTCTCTATGAGTATTTACATCACTAGGGAATAAGTGATTGATGAGGTTTAATGTGGATGAAGGTACTTACTTTAATAGGAGCATTGAGACAAAAATGAAGAGATCGGATGGAAAGGGCTCCACTCCTTCATATTCTATAATGCTCTGAATCAATCTCTAATTAGGCATGGTTAGTGGAAAAGGTATTTCAACCAAGGGTCATGGTACGCTGCCTCCCTCTGTAATATAAATAGTATCTTGATAAATGTTAGTTCTGACAATTGTTTAGAAGTAACATTAGTAAGAGTCATATTAGGTCAATTCAATTAAAGTGATATTTATCAAGCATCAGCTGCACATGGAGCCCTATGCTATCTCCTAGGGGGATGGATAGATAAATAATCCATATCTCCTGCTCTCAATGAGCTTATAATCTAGTAAGAAAATTGACACAAAATAACAATAATACAGAATAACATTTGAGCTTAAAAAAAGGAGATGAAAATAATTGCTGTGAGAATTTGGGTGACGAATAAGTCACCTTGAGCTGAAAGATCAAAGGAAGTTTCAGGGAAGGGATAACATTCGATCATAGCCTTATAGGTTGCATTACATAAATATTATGTTTTATATGAAGATATGTATTATATGTTTGTATACATTTGTATTGGATATAAATGACAATTTTATTAGTCATAGAATGTAAGAACTGAAAAGAATCAGAGACAATTAACCTATTTAATTTTAACCCTTTTTTAAATGAGAAGCCTGTAGTCCAGGATCATGAAGGGACTTTCCAAATTCCCAGAGAGCAAGAAATAAAATTGCATTTGAACCCAAATTGCTCCAAAAATTTGAATTTTGTCACTTCAGGATATATGATTAAGCCATCATTCAAATAAGACGTCAATGTCTTTCACTATGAAATTCACCTCTGTAGTGAAATATAGAGAATGTTCTTCATTACATTTTGCACTTTGGACATAGCAGACACTTTAAAATGTTAGCTTGAAGTTATTCTTAATATTTCTGGAGTATTCTTCATTGTCAGGGACAGAAATCACATATTTCATCATTCAACAAACATTTATTAAGCATTTATGATGTGCCAAGTACTGCCAGGGATACAGAGATTAAAAACAAGACAGACCTTAACATCAAGGAGCTTACATTGTTTTGAGAGACATAATACATACACACACAAATATATGAAAAATTAATATACAGTAACTTGGTGGAGGCACTAACAACTAAGAGAATCAGGTCTAACCTCATATAGAAAGTAATACTGGAGCTGGACCTTGACAGAGGCCTGGGAATTCCAAAAGGAACAAAGGAAGAGAGACCCAATTTTAGATATTTTGACATTTCTGCAAAGGAGCAGAAATAGAAGGTGTACAAGGAATAGAAAGTAGGCCAGCCTAGATAGACTGTAGAGTGATTGAAGAGGAATAATGCACTGTAAGTCTGGTAAGGTAGCCCGAGGTCAGATTCTGAAGGGCTTTACATGACAAGCTGAGAAGTTTACATTTTTTCCTAGAGGCAAGAGGAAGCCACTGGAGCTTATTAAGCAGAGTAGTTACATAGTCAGGAATATTAATTTAGCAGTTGCCTAGAGGATGGACTGAAGAGGGGAGAGGCTAAAAGTTGAAAAGAGGCTATTGCAATAATCCAGGTAAGAGGTGATGGGCACCTGAACAAGTTTGGTGAGCATGTGAGTGGAGAGAAAGATGTGAAAGATATTTGGGGGATAGAATTAGTCAGCTTTAATTAGCAACTGATTCAAGATAAGGGAGAAGAAGAGTGCTAATAGCAGTTAGCGATATAATACTTAGAAGAGTTGTGCTGTCATTTAAATTTTAATTAATTTTTTCAACATATATTTACTCTGCCCAATGTATATGTGTACATATATATATATATGTGTATATGTCTGTGTGTGACATTGTAGTAGGGACTGTGAAAGATACAAGAAATACAGAATCTTTTTCTTGCCTTTAGGGAACTGTCCATCTAGATAATAAGTAGAAATAAATGCAGTGTGAGCTATTGGTAGCTGGGTGAAAGCACATAAAAGAAGGTCTAGATTTAATTTTGAAGACTTTCTTGGATGAGAGGATTCTAGATAGAGGAATGAAAGACATGTAGGGTGAAAGTTAAAAATAACAACAAAACAACAACAATAATAATAGTCATTATTTATATCATGCTTTAAAGTTTGCAAAGCACTTTACTTATTACATTGGATTCTCGCAACCACCCCATTTTACAAATGAGATAACTGAGGTTGAGAGTTTAAGTGATTTGTCCAAATTATGAGAGCTAGGAAGTAGAGGCTGAGTGGCAAAATCAGTAAGCTTTATCCAAGAATCAGTCTAGGTAAGTTTGGAGAAGCTGCTCTCCTCGTTACCTTTAGGGTTATGAATATTTTGTTTAGTGAAACACATAAGGGTCTCCTATTAAGGCAGAGGAAGAGAACTTGGTGAAAAAACTGAGAAAAATATCACCGGTATCTAAAGTTTATAGAGAAATGTGGGGATAAAATCAATTAAGGATGAAATCCAAGAAGAAAAATTTCTTGTAGTCTTCGTGCTTTTATCTGAGTTTGATTACTGATAATAGCTGATATATATATATATATATATATATATATATATATATGCATATATGTATATATCTTTTAACAAGAGGAACCAGATCTTGCCCTCCCTGCACTCCACTTCTAGTGGACTCTTACAAAGGAAGGGAACTAATTTTAGGGGTGAAATCCCATCAGGGATACAAAAACTGAAAGGTCAAATTACTCAAGTCTGAATCAGGGAGTTAGTTTCCTACCTAGCCCATGGGTGAAAGAAGGGGAGAGATTTCTGTTGCCAGTGGAACTTTGTAGACCACATAAGTGAGATGGGAACTCCAGGTGGCAACTGAAGAGCAAGAATCAGGGAAAAAAAAGTAGCACTCAGCAGTGACCTGGATACAGGAAACAAGTACATACCCAAAGCTTTCCATTGAAGAAGGAACAGTTCTCAATAGAAAGACAGGGCTAGAAACAGAGCCTGAGATTTTCTCTGCAGCTGGAACCCCATTCAGAGCAATCCTGTGGGTTGCCATCACTATGTAGAGCATCTTAGGGGAAGATGCTCACTGGGAAAGGCTCTCTATTGCTTGGCTAAAGGCTTGGATTCAAGCCCTGTCTTGGTCTAAGCTTTTTGTAGTTGCTTATTTAGGTGCTCACAGACCTCTATTGTGGTTGGGTAGAGCAAAAACAGACAGAAACATAAATATAAATATAAATATAAACATATATATATATGGTTTTTTCCCCCTAAGATACTTCCCTCAAATTGTAGTCATTTCCTCTTTTTAAAAAAGGAGCACACATACCAGCATTATACTGAATACTAACTTCCACCTCCCAAAGACTTATTTTTATTACAGAAGTATTTTTAATAAAATTTTGCATAGATAATAGATATTGCTTCAGACTTGGCAAATTGAGAGAAACAGATGCAGGAAATTCTCAGTCTCTAATTGCTCTTTGGCATTCCACCAGATATACTTACAAAGAACAGGTGTTTAAAGGGAAAGTTGACTATTTCCACAGAATTAGATTTGAAAACAAGTTTTTGCTAATGGTACCTTTTTAGAACTGTTCTAGTTCTTTATTTGTGATTTGAGGTGTTCGTATTTGCACATGTCTGGCTATAAATCAAAGTAGAAACTTCAGCGATAAATAGGTTAGCGTTGCTATAGACAGATTTCTGGGAAGAACAGCTAATTGATATTATTTCAAGTAGTAAAAGAATTTGGCTTTTTTTGTATCACAAAATCATAGAGTTGCAGAATTAGAGTGGATTTAATAAATGGTCAGGTTCCATTCTCATGTTTCACAGATGAAGAATATAACACCCAGAGAAGATAAATGATATAGGAAAGCCCACCTACCTATTTTTTAAAAGAGCCTTAACTATAATATGGAAAAGGGCTTTGAGTGATAATATATGTATAACCCAGTGAAATTGCTTGTCAACTCCAGGAGAGGGGAGAGAAAAGAAGAGGGAGACAGGAATCATGTAATCATGGGGAAAAAATTTAATGAAATAAATTTTTAAAAAGAGCCTTAAATTGGATCATAGAATATAAGAATTGGAAAATATTTTAAATATCATTTAAACTATACATTTTTTACAGATGAGGAAATTGAGGTCACATAAGTAGTAAGTGGGTTTGAACCCAGGTATCTCAGTGGATAGAAGCATATAGCATAATGGATACAGTGTTGGATTTTGAGTCAGGAAGATCCAAGTTCATATCCACTTACTAGCTCTATGACTCTAACCACTGAACTCCTTAGGATTTATCTGCTATGTCTTAAATGTGTTGTCAGATTCAGGGATTAATGGAAAGATTTCTCATACATGGAGTTCCCTACACAGATGAATGGTTCCATCCATTTTTCATATATCCTCTTTTTACCACCAGTGATGATTCCACTATACCAAAGAAAAGGAATTTTCTCAATTTTTTAAGAAATAAAAACTTCCTGTAAAAACAAATATTCCACCTACCTGAAAAGTATGCAAATATTTACTAATGTGGATTTTCCTTTCTTTCTGCTCTTAGTGATATTGCTTTTCTATATCATTTCACATTCAGGAAGAATTACTTATCCCTTAATTAAAATAAAATTGTGAAACCCCAGACAAAGAGAGGTTCATTTTCAGAGTGAAGTAGTCTAGTTTGGGTTTTGTTTTAGTTTAGTTTTTTGTCTTGTTTTGTTTTTAAAGGATGATTAAGACAATAGGAAAGCCAGTAGAGGCATTTCAATTAATGTCACAGGGAGTTTATAAAATCTTACAAAGACATCATTAGATCATTAAAGGCGAAGAATTAAAAACTCAGGAGGAAATCAGACTTTGTTTGTTAGAGTTGTGAGCAAGAAACTCATTCTTCAAAAAGAAGGATGGGAATCTCTTATATCTTAATTAGAAAAAAATGTAATCAGGTATTTGGGGAAGGCATTACTCATTCTCTCATTTTAGCTTTCAAACAAAGGCTACAACTGGACCCAGGAAAGTGAATATGAAATATTTAATAGGAGAAGAATTTATATAAATTTATACAGTATTCAAATTCAAATACAGATATATATATATATATATGCATATATATATTGTTTCCACTATGTTAAGGTCACTATGCTATGTGCTGGAGAAGATATAAAATTTAAATTGTCAGCAATAAATTAAATATTTATTAGATACACACTTTAGAAGAGCTGAGTATAAAAAAATAAAAGCTCTATTCTCAAGGAGTTTACATTCTCCTGGGAAAAGATGCAACATGTACTTAGATATACGTAATGTCTTCTCGATTCCTAATAAGACACTGCCCCTACTCTCATGGGATTCATAGACTAGCTACAAATATAAATGACTCTACTAAATATGATAAAGATTTTAGAGGGAAACAAAGCAAAGTATTATGTAAAGTTCCGTGAGAGATAAGGAAAGAC
This sequence comes from Gracilinanus agilis, assembly GCF_016433145.1. NCBI lineage: Eukaryota > Metazoa > Chordata > Mammalia > Didelphimorphia > Didelphidae > Gracilinanus > Gracilinanus agilis. The sequence continues at coordinate 88,238,432 of NC_058131.1, forward strand.
TTCCAAGAAGAGGTAGTATTTGAGTTACATTTTAAAGGATGTTTTGAGATTCAAGAGATAAAGAGGAAAAGAAGAACATACCAGTTTGGGGAATGGTGTGAACAAAGGCACAAAGATATGAATACATAAAAAACATAGTTTCATTTCGATGGATAATAGAATGCATGAAGAGGGTGATTGACACCAACACTGGCAAAGTCAGAGATTATCTGAATATGGAGTACCTAAAATCTTAAGCAAAGAAATTTAAGAAAAGTGCTTCATTTTAACCAGTCAGTCAACAAATATCTATTGTGTACTTTATGTGTGGCACAAACTTTGTGCAAAAACAAAAAAGCATGAATTTAAGCCTCTACCCTCAAGGAATTCAAAATTTAGCCCAAGCTTCCCTTACGGAAGGAATTGCTTCCAGATAATATATCTTGCAATTTGGTTGTATTTATTTTCTATTTACCTTCCTACTCTTCTGTTTATAGTTAACTCCTAATACCTATCATATGGTGCATAGGTTAGGGGAATTCTTTTTTTGCACATTACTGGACTAAGGGACATATCTCCTCACTGAGAGATTCCATAATAGTACATCCTCTGTATATCATTCAAGGTTTTCCATGAAAAAGTCCAGGCTTCTATCTCACCAACCTCTTTTCTAATCCTTCCCCAAGGGATAAAGGCTGCCTGTTCCATCTAGTCATCCATTACAAATAACAATTATTTTCACCTCTTTGCCTATGCCTATTATTTTCCCCATCTGTAAAATTACTTCCACCAAAAGAAGAAAATATCCAGGGAAATTTCCCTCCAAAAAATTACCTATCATAACAGCTAATATTTATGTGGCACTTTAAGGTTTGCATATTACCTCATTTGATCATCACAACAACCTTAGGAGGTATGTACTATTATTTCCCCCATTTTTCTAGATAAAGAAACTGAGGCTGATAAAAAGTAAGTGACCTGTCTGTGGTCAGATAGCTAGTAAGTGTCAAGAGACAGGATTTGAACTTGAGTCTGCTAACTCCAAACTCAGCATGCTACTCACTGCATTATCTGGCTGCCTTATTTACTTACCTTCAGGATTCAAAAGAGTAATTCCATTCATTTGCACTCTCTGTGCCCTGAGATTTTCAGCTCCTTGAAGAAAGAATGTCAGATAGATTGGGGGGGGGGAA
>NC_058131.1:88244356-88265740 GCF_016433145.1 Gracilinanus agilis
GCTACCCACATTCAGAGGAAGGACTGCAGGAGAGGAAACATATAAGAAAAGCAACTGCTTGAACGCATGGGTCGGGGTGGACATGATTGAGGGTGTGGACTCGAAACTACCACACCAATGCAACTACCAACACTTTGGAAATTGGTCTTGATCAAGGACACATGACAAAACTAGTGGAAATGCGCATCGGCCATGGGTGGGTGAGGGGTGCGGGGGGGGGGGTTGAAGGGGAAAGGTGGAGCATGAATCATGTAACCATGTTAAAAATGAATATTAATAAATGTTAAAAAAAATAATAACCTTGAAATCCCCTACATAAATTCTTATGTTGATCTGTTCTATATAAAAAACACAAAAGGGGTGTGGAAGGGAACTCTAATTTACTTATGGTCCTGTATATACCAAATAACAGATCTGGGATTCAAAATCCATACCCTTTGTCTCCAAAGCTAACATTTTCCCCTCTCTACTATTCTACTTTATGTAACTTACTTTGGGTTATTTCTTATAGCTATGAAACATAACTTGAAATAGCCTTCCACTGAAAATTCCTACTGAGGAGACTCCAGTGTTGGAATTGGGATCAGGAAGACCCAGGTTCAAGTCTTACCTCTGAAAGGCTGCATGATCCTGGAAAAGTCCCTTAACTTGTCTGAACCTGTAGGTCCTTATCAACAAAATGGGAAAAAGAACATCCAAAGTGCTTACTTTGTAGAATTGTCCCAAAATTCAGATGAGATATAGTATGTAAAAATCCAAGCTATAAGAAAGCAGTTTTAGTTAAATTAAAATACTGGTTGCTATTAGTTCTGGTTTACTTTAAATCATTTGGGTTACATCAAGTGCCTTAGAATTAACATAGAGGAGTTTAAAGCCTGAAAAACTCAGTTTTCCTTCTCCTCTCCTCATCCCCCACCCAGATCTGGGACAACCATACAACTAAGCTCTCTCTGTACTTGGCTTTATCATACACAGTTATTTGGCAAAAACACTCAGTTCTGGATTCTGAAAACATGAGCTGCCTTTGGCTATTGTAGTATCTCTGATATTGCTTTCACTATTCTTTTATTGACCTTGGTTCTTGCCTGAATGTATGTTTTTACGACATGATTAATCTATACATAAATAAAAAGTTGATCACTCTATACTGCTCTAATATAATAAATATTTTATTTCCATCCACATGAATATTTTTCAAGTAGCTTTGTTATATTTTCTTCCCATCTCTTCCAGACTTTGTATGTCAGAAAACTAATTTTTACCTGCTTTGCCCAGATTTGTAATTCAATCAATGTGGAAAATATCTATTGCAGAAACTCCTTCCCTTGATAGATTGTTTGTCCATATTCATTTGCATATTCATTTCCAGTGTCTCCTCCACTGGATTGTGAGTTCCTTGAGATTGGGGAGACTTACTAGCTGTGTGATCCTGGATAAGTCACTTAAAGTCCATTTGCCTAGGAGTCAGCTGGGTGGTTGAGTGGATGGAACTTTGAGCAAAAAGTCAGGAAGAACTGAGTTTAAATTATGCATCAGACACTAACTGTCTATGTAACCTCAGGCAAATTGCTTTGCTTCTTTTTGCCTTTCTTTTTTATCCCCATAGTTTAGTATCTTATTGTACAGTTGTACAATCACATCCAACTCTTTGTGACTCTGTGGACCACATTGTCCAATGAGTTTTCTTGGCAAAGATATTGGAATGGTTTGTCATTTCTTTCTCTAGTGGATTAAGGCAAACAAAAGCTAAGTGACTTGGCCAGGGTAACTAAGGTATTAAGTGTCAGAATAGATTTAAATTCTAGTCTTCCTGACCCTATGCCTAGAGCTCTATTCACTGAGCCACTTAGCTGCTTCCTAGGTAACGAGATGTTAAGTGTTTTGCCTAGGATTTCATAGCTGTTAAGTATCAAAGGCTGAATTTGAACTAAGGTCTTGCCAACTTCAGTTTCAATTCTCCAACTAACCACTGAACAATCTAGCTGTTCCTGGTGCTTAGTATAGTACCTGATAAATAATAAACATTTAATAAAGACTCATTGACAGATCACAAAGCTAGAGCTGAAAAGCTCTCAGAGACCATTTGGTCCGATTCTAATAGATCTAGAACCTTAAGGACACTTAGAGGTTATGTGATTTGCCTAAGGTCACTCAAGGAATAAGTGTCAGGGGTGAGGGTTAAACCTAGTCCCACTGACTCCATTGCCAGTGCTCTTTCAATTATCCTATACTGCCTCTTTTGATAGGCTTAGTGATTTTCCTAGAGTACTAAGAAATTAAGTGAATTCTCTATGGTCAGTGAGCTAACAAATGCCAAAAGTAAGATTTGAACTCCTCATTTGTTGGCCCAAGGTTAGTCTTCTATCTACTGTACCATCCTTTTTCTTAGAGTAGTGTTAGGGATGGCAAAATAGGGTACTTCCAACTGCCTATGTATCTCATCCAATGTTTCCTTTGTTTGTGACATTAAAAAGGGAAATGCACACTTTTGAATGATAGGGGCTACATAAATATGAAAAGAAAAACAAAAAAATCACATCTCTATTATTTCTTCTTAAATAGTTTATTTCCAAATATAATTTTAGCGCTTAGTATAGCACCTAATACATAGCACATGAATAAATACTAGTTGACTGATTGACAATCTTTATTGAGATTTGATATTGGAGTTTAAAGGATTATAGATATAGAAATGAAATGAACTTCAGGGATCATCTAGTTCAAACTAAATAGACTTACACAAAGCACACAGATAGTAAATAGCAATGAGATACAAATTAAGAGCCATCATTTCCTACTGTATCACAGTATCATATTATCTCTTTTATTTCCTTGTCATTAGGTATTGAGATATGTGTGTGTGTGTATGTGTGTGTGTGTGTGAAAAAGACAGTCAGCAAAAGAGAGAGAGAGGAACCTAAACAAGTGTAGCCATATTTTGGCAGCTAGGGATATAGAGAAATGGCATTTCCCCAGGTGAATGATCACTAGATGCAGAATAGTGTTGCTATTGATGCTGCTGATGCTGCTTATACTGATGCTACTGCTGCTGCTGCTGATGATGATGATGCTGATGCTGATTTTCAGCTGGCTATGCTTCCATTCAATGTAGATCTCAGACAATCGCCTCTTCCCTTTAAAATGGCTGGGCACTACTATGGAAGCCTTTTCATCCTAACATCCTGGCTTGTTATCCCACAAAGAGAAAGACATTTGAAAATGAAATTGTCATTTCAGAAAATAGAGAAGGTTTTCCTGTCGTGTTCTACTGTTGATTCAAGTCAAAGGAAGCAGATGGTGTGTGATGACTGGAGCTGTTAAGGACTTGAGAATGGAAAAAAGCAGCCTGGGCTGGAACATTAGTGTGGCTCATGGGAGGGGGGAAAGGATGAAAACTCCACTGCCAAGACTGGGCAAATTGAGACAAAGAGCCAGGAAGATAGCTGAGGGGGAAAAAATAAACAGCATTAGAGGGAGGCATTCATAAGGAGCTTTGCTTTGAGAAATATTTTTAATAACGGGAAATTTGGTTTCCTTGGAAATCACAGTACAATCTAAAGTCTTCCCCCTTTCCCTGATTCTATTACCTTGAGCACTTAGCTCATGCTCCTCATTAAGCAGTAATGATCCTCAGAGGAGAGTGTTCACAAAGTGTACTTTACCTGTGAATGGCCTCCATATTAGGAGAGGGATTATGGTATAGCCAATAAGCAGACAGCCTCAAAGCTGGGAAATCTTAGCTCAGCTTTTGCCTGTGATACAGACTTGCTATGTGACCTTAGTTAAGTACTGAGCTGCTCTCTAAAACTTTAAGTTACATCCTCTACCAAGAAAGGGAATTTTATTTTTTTAAACCTTGACTTTTTGTCCTAGTAACAAGTCTAAGACAAAAGAGCAGCAAGAGCTAGGCATTGGGGATTGAGTGACTTGCCCAGGGTCACACAGCTGGAAGTGTATGGGGCTAGATTTGAACCCAGATCTTCCCAACTCCAGGTCTGGTATTCTATCCACTGTGCCACCTATCTACCCCAGTAAAGGCAATTTTCTCCCAGGAGACTTCTCTATACCAATGAAAACAGTCCCTCTCTTCTCTATATTCAATGAGCTAAATTATTGGATGCTATCATTCTATCATAACATGATAATTTTTCTGTTGGAAAGTATTTATTGATGCCTAATTTCTTTTAAATTCCCTCAGGGACTTACCTATATAATCCAACTGAGCAGTGTAGGAAAAAATTTTAAGACACTTTTTTCTAAGGATTGTAATGTAGGGTTAAAGCAAAAGCTCTTGAAAACAACTGTAGCAACCCTATCAGTTGGAAAGGTTTAGAATGTTGAACCAGCTGTTGGTCCCTGAGGCTATAAATATCCCTGGAGTACCAACTGAAGGGCCTTTTGCCTTGGGACATTTTGGATCTTGCCTGATTTCTCTGGACCTCTCCCTGACCCCTCCATTTACATCCTGTTATTTCCCTGGATTTCCCCATTGGGCCCTGGGAGGAAGGGTGGATTGGTGGTTGGACTTTGTGGGATTTAGCTTCTGTAGGCAGGAAGGACAACCTAAATCAAACCACCCCCTTATCTAGTGATCTGATAAATCCTTTTACCTCAGGGCAGTGAAACCATCCTTGACTGAGGGAGCTAGCCTCTCTCAGTCTGACCCTCTCTTCTGTGACCCTTCCCTCAACACCAGCTTTCTCCCTAACAGCAGTTACAAACCCTCAAACCCCTTTTCCTCAGCTTACCCCTGGCATCAATAAATTCCCTTTGATATCTACCAAAGAGCCTCTGGTGAATCATTGAACTGAATACTAGGGCAAAGTCTGAAGAGGGAAGGAATAACTTTACTTTTATTTCTTGAGGGCAAACCTAGACATCCATCTTGGGCAGGAAGTAGCCTGCCAAGTCTTCCTGTAGACTTCAGTTTCACTGGCAGGGAGGGTCTCTTGACTCCTCCCTCAAGGGACCTTAGAAATTAACAACAAAAACCCTTCAGCCAGACCCATTTTACTTCTGGCTGACTCAATTCTTCTTGTATCTTAGAGATAGCCTCCCTGCCTGAAGGACCCAGCTTATTTTCTCTGTCTCTAGCCTCTGTGATTAGCCTGTTTGAGCAGCCCTTTTTATATTCCCCATTCATCCCTTACCATCCTATATATTCCCCATTTACTCCAACATCATCATATCCCCATTACTTTTCCATAACATATCTTCAACTTTTCTATAACAGGATGTACTATCAGAAATTAGATGGAGAAAAAACACTACTGCATAAATACTGTTCACCCATCTCTATTTTCTGCTTTTGGAAAAAGGTCTCCCTGGAATTTTGTTGCCTTATTCTAAACCTCCTAACTTTTCCCAATCTGACCAGAATTAGCACCTCAACAGATAACCATGAAGTGGGTGCTATTATTCCTAGGCGTTCTTCTGAGTTTCTCTCCCTGGTCCAAGGGGGTTGACCAGTAATATATATTTTATATCTAACTCTGTAGATGTTCACTGCTTCAAACATTGGTAGGTAATATGGATTTTGTCACTGTGTTTTTATTTTTTTTTTTTGGTCAGAAAAATTCATGTAAGGAGCATTGCATTCACTTAAATACAAGAAGATTTTAGGTTGCATTATATGGTTACTGACTCCAAGAGTGCATTTATCAGCTCATCTATACCCTCTTATCCTACTCCATTCTTATCCATGTATTCCTGTGAATCCTTGTTAGAGGGTCTTCTCATTATGACAGACAGACAGATAGATAGATAGATAGATAGATAGATAGATAGATAGATAGATAATCTTTAATGGCTGTAAATCAAAGAGCAATTCAATCTAAAGGAATTAAAATAGGTGATGGAATATTACATGGTTCCAAAAGTGTTCAAGAAATTGTTAAAAAAAGAAAACATAGTTGAAGAAACGTATAGAAAAGGAGGCAGGTCAATCATAGCAAGAAGTTGAGAAATATAAACTAAGAAGGTCAAAGATGAAAACAAAGGTCCCAAATATACCAAAATATCCAGAGCAGCACTTTTTATTGTAACAAAGAAATGTAAATCAAGTTAGATGTCCATTGATTGAAGAATGGCAACACTAATGACAGAGTATGAATGCAATGGAATATTCTAGAACCAGGAAAACAATATCCACATTGAATGCAATCATGTAGATGGAAAGAACAGAAAATCAAAACTTGTTTTGTAATTATAATGACTAAGTTTAGGCACAGAAGAACACTGAGAAAATGTACCTCTTTTCTTCCTTTAAAAAAGAATATTATGTTTTCTCTCAGATTTGGTTGTTCTGTAGGTTGGTTGGATTTGCAGAACTGATTTTTTTAACCTTTTTGTCTTTTTTTTACAAAGGATGGCTTGTTGCATACAAGATCAGTGAGAGATATTTTATAAAATGAAGCTGATATTTTTTTACATTTTTTTAAATTTTAAACCCTTAACTTCTGTGTATTGACTTATAGGTGGGAGATTGGTAAGGGTAGGCAATGGGGGTCAAGTGACTTGCCCAGGGTCACACAGCTGGGAAGTGTCTGAGGCTGGATTTGAACCTAGGACTTCCTGTCTCTAGGCCTGGCTCTCAATCCACTGAGCTACCCAGCTGCCCTCTGAAGCTGATATTTAAATAAAAAGATAGCAGTACAAGTAAGATATTTTTAAGAGAATGAGATTAGAGTTGGACAGATCAAATGACACACAGATACTTTCAAAGAATAAGAACAAGGTCTCTAGCAGAAGAAACCACCATTTGTAGCAAAAAAAAATGTTATTGTTATGTTGTTTCGGTGGCTCTGACTCTCCATGACCCTATTTGGTGTTTTCTTGACAAATATACTAAAATGATTTGTTCTTTTCTTTTCCAGCTCATTTTATAGATGAGGAACTGAGATGTGCCTTCCTGATTCTAAGCACAGTGCTTTAAGTGCTCTGCCACCTACATCTCCTTAGAGTCAGAGGAAAGAGGTTCAAATTCCACTTCTGATGCTTGCTATCTCTGTGACTTGAGAAAAGTCACAACCTTTTTATGCCTCAGTTTCCTCACCAATGAAATGAAGAGATTGTATCATATGGCTTACAAAGTAGCTTATAACTTTAAGCCTGTGATAATGTGATTTTATGATATGTGAGGAAATATGGATAAGAATCCCAGGATACATTATGGCAAGGTTCCTAACTGAATCAAGGGAGACAGCTGAGTACCAGAATTGACAAAATAGGGAAGCTTTTCAAGGTTAATTCTTAACTCACTGTTTTCGTAGTTTTCTGATTATTACTGGTATTTAATTTAATTTAGAGACAGAAGTGTTGTTTCTGAATGAAGACATGTTAAACGTGTGTCCAGTTCACTAAAAAACAAATAGAAATGAAAGAGAATGGGATTTAGAGGCAGAAAGCTGCCAGAGAACAGCTGTGGAACTCTTTGCTGATTTTTCTTCCTAGACTTCATTAGTTTCATGGTAATTATTTCCTGACAGCATTCCCTACTGCATGATAGCTTGGATGGAAGGAACATTGATGGCATGCTATTCTAGCTAGCACTGATGTTGCTATAATAAAATTGGACAGCAAGAGCCCTGTCTCAACCTTTTCTAAAGGATAATATTGTAACTGTGAAAAATAACAAGGCATAGTGGATATGGAGCCAACTTCATACTCAGAAAGACCTGAGCTCAGGTCCTGACTTTGTCATCTACTAATTGTGTGATCCTGGTCAAGCCACTTAACCTCTTAGTGCCTCCATTGTTGTTTTTCAGTCATTTTTCAATCCTGTCTGACTCATGACCCCATTTGGGATTTTTTTGGCAAAATCCTGTAATGGTTTGCCATTTCCTTCCCCAGCTCATTTTCCAGATGAAGAAACTGAGGTGGTAACATGGTTAAGTGACTTTCTTAGAGTTACACAGATAATAAGTGTCTGAGGCCAGAATTGAACTCAAGAAGATGAGTCTTCCTGACCAGAAGCACAGCATTCTATCCTCTTGCCACCTATCTGGCTCTAGGCTACTATAAATTACAAAGTGAGTGCTAGACCCTATTGGGAGATGAACTTCCTCACAATGGATTCCTTATTCCACAGAAACCACAAATTCTGTTCCCCAAAAAAAAGAGCTTTCCTGGGAAAAGTACCAGATGTGGAAGAAAGGGACCTTAGTTCAAATCTTGGTTCTGATATTCATTACTTATACAAACTTCAGCACATATACAAGATGAGCCTCCTTTAGAGGATCTGTAAAATGGGAGAGTTGTCTAGATAATCTTGAATGTCCCTTCTAGGTATACATCCAGTAAGGTGTGATTTTATGGCATATTAAAACCCATGTTCATGGGCCTTAGAATGATAACTTTCATATTCATATGTATATTATACTTCCTGAATGTTTTGTTTTAAGGTTTGCAAAATTATTTATTTAAAAATTAATTTTTGACTTTTTTGTATCTTTGTTCAAAGGAAGGTGAAATAACTTAATATCTCAGAGCAAACTAAAAAAACAAAACTTGGAGATTTTTGTTCTTTACTCTTATAATGCTTAGAATTGTTTCCTCTGACCCTCCATTTTACTATAGAAATTTCTAAATCACCTCAAGAGATAAGGATAAATTCCTGGGAAGCCCTCCAAACATCTTGTGGAAAAACACATAACCTCAACTTTTCAAAACACTTTTAGAGCATCAGATATTTTTTAGATACATATATGCAAATCGACAAGAATTTTAACACCTTGAAAAATTGTCAAAGAAAGTTATGCGTATATATCAGCTGAAAAATTATATCTATTCTTTTTTCCAAGATGAAAAGTGGCCTTTCAAAGGATATACCCCAAAAGCCAGGAATCAAAAGAGGAGATAAATGAAAACAACTTAATCCTTAACTTTTCCCCTTTGATGCTGGATTACCAGCTCTGATTTTATGAACAGAAAATATATTCTTAAAGAATCTTTGCAAAATAACCAGCCCTTGCCAATCTATGCCCTAATTTGTGCTTCGGAAAAAAGTGGTTATCACTCATTACGATTATAAAAAATGCAGAAATTACCATTTGCATTTAAAAGAAGAATTTATACCACAGCTAGGTCATACAGTACAATACTAAATCTGGAGTAAGGAAGACCTGAGTTCAAATCATCCTCAGATTCTTACTAGCTGTGTGACTCTGGGTAAGTCACTTAATCTCTTACTATCTCAATTTTCTCATCAGTAAAATAAGAATAAAAATAGCACTTACCTCCCAGAGTTGGTAAAAGGAACAAATGAGATAATATTTATGAAATATTTTGCCAACCTTAAAGTGCTATATAAATGAGAGCTATTAATTATAATGATCATTATTATTTGGGTGAAACGACCCCCAAATGCCATTTGTTTCAAAAACAGAAATCCTGACTGGCCCTTCCTCTTCCCTTCACCCCATTCATATTCCAGGAGTCAGGATTCCATTGTTTTATCTATGCTGGGCTATTGAAAGTTTCCAGTTTCTCAGCAAAATAATTATTTATAAGGGCAAACATTATAAAAATAAGTTATTTAAAATGTACTTTAATTATAATCTAAACTTATAAAAATAGTGGATTGGGCAGGGGTGGATCATCTCATCTCTATTTGTTTCCTTTTCTCCTAATAAAGTATAGTGATTTTTTTTTCTTCTAAGAACCAATGAAAAATTTGCAGATCATACCATCACCATCGTCTGTAACCTTAGATTTTATCACAGAAGGCTTTCAAAGGCATATGTCAGGAGCATCATAGAAATACAAGACCCTGAATTAAGGAACACAAATATGAAATAGTAATAAAGCCAAAATAGTGATATTTCAACATTGACTATATCAGCCATGTGCAAGAGTCTGGAATTGGAAAACAAGCCCTTTAGTGATAAATAGGGAAGGGGTTTTGCCTTGTTATCAAGGGAGACTTGGACAGGATCAATTGTTTTGCCTTCAGAATTGGCTTTTAATTCAAAGGTAGCTTTTGATGTCTCTCCTCAGAACTTAACTTGGAATCTACTCATAACTGGCAATGTTTTTTGTTGGTAGTTATGGTAACTATGAAGTAAGGGACTTTGAAGCACCTAGGTGAATTATAATTTGATGAATTTTAAAAATCAAGGGTTATCACAGAATTCTACAGATAAGTATGAGATCAAAGTACTGTTTGAGGAAGAAGCACCCAAGGGATTAAAAAGACTCAATCAATAAATAGTTATTAAGGGCATATTATGTACCCAAGTAGATTATAAAGATGAGAACGAATAAAATGCAGCTTCTAATTTTCAAAAATGGAAAGATTTTTGAAAAAGCTAAGGATAATTAATCATAATGTATTTTGTCTGAAAAAAAAAGAAAGAAACTACATGGAATGGGGGACAGAATGGTGATCTCCAAGTATTTGAAGGACTATCAGGAGGACAAGGGATTAAATTTATTCTGTTAGGTCCAGGGAATAGACATAGGAGCAATGGACATTTCAAAAAGGCAAGTTTAGACTTGATAACAAGGGAATAATTCCTAATCAGGAATTAATTAGGACTGCCCTAATCAAGACTGTGCAAAAGTGATCGATTGGCTATATGAAAAATACTGTGATAGATAACTAAGAAGTGCAGCCTGAGGAGAAACTCAAACATCTCAAAATTAAATCATTCATTTCTATACACAAGTGAAGAAAGCAACTGCCTTTTTTTCACGCTGAAACTTGTAAAGGAAAAAGCAGAAATATTTTTTTTAAAAAATGGATACCCCAATTTTATAGTTATTTGGCATGGATGTGCCAATAGTCCAGACAGTTTATAAAAGACAAATCAAGAAGTTTCTAAGATTAATGGAAAACAAGGTTTGTTCTTAAGAGATGGTATTTTTCCCTTCCCTGGATTTCCTCAAGAAAAGTCTGGATGACCATGTGTAAGCTATATTATTGATGTATCAATTAGATTAGATGCCATCTAAGGTTATTTCTAACCCTGAGATTGTATGATTCTGTGAATATGCACTATCCTGTCTGGGTGAGCCCAACTTGCTCTCATTCTTGCCAAAAGGGACTGTTTTTATCTATCCCATGAGTTTGTGTCTCTGCTCCTAATTAGATATATTCTCTCCTCTTGATATAATAGCACTAATAATATGACTAATGGGAGAGAAAAGATATAAAGTTCCCTATTTCCCATTACCCTGTGCTAAAGGGTAACTGACTTGCCCAGGATCATACAACTAGTAATTATTCATGGTAAGATTTAAGCTAAATTTTTTCTAAGTTCCTAATCCTGTGTTCTATCCATTATGCAACCTGTCTTAATAAAGAGATTGGAACGGCCAAGGAATCCAGTTTACACCTTAAAAACTTCATCAGATATGACTACCAAGAAGTTGTTATTTTAAAAATTGCTTTACACCTACTTCACACTTGTGATTACATTCTGGGCTCCCTGTGATTATGTTAGTCCAAGGTAGAAAGAGAAACATCATCCCATACAGGTAAATAAACTAGAGTACATTTAGAACATTGTATAGAGTCCCAAACCCAATCTTCTGCTACAAAGACTTTTTTTATTCAACACCAAAGTTCTCCCAATGATTCTTTAATGGGTTTAAATCACGAAAAAGTCATAGACTTAAAAAAATTCAAAATTATAGTTAATACATAAGACAACAGGAAAATGGTGAATAGAAGGAGCCTGAAGTACACTTACAACAGATCGTCAGCATGCACCTACAGGTACACCATTTTTCACTTTATTTCCTTTATGATATTTTTCCTTACATAAATAATATATATTTTTTCACAACATGACAAATGTTGAAATAAGTATTGCATGACACCACATATATAATCTATATCATATTACATGCAGTCTCAGGAAGGAGAAAGATGGAGGAAAGAGAAAACATGGATCATAAAATGAGAGAAAACAATTATTAAAAATTGTATGTTCTTGGGAAAAATAATTTTTAAAAGTACCTACTACATATAAGGCATTTCAATAAATTCTATGAATACAAATACAGACCAAAAGAGGCAGTCTTGAAGGAACTTATATTCTAATATAGGATGATAATACAAAGAAGGAAACTTAAAAGTAGGGGTTGGGGAGAAGAGGGGTGGGATAAGAAGAGTCAGAGTCAGATGACTCAGAAGAGGTATAGGTTAGTCATTTCCCATGAGAGCAGGTTATCAGTAGTAAACAGGGAATTGTTTGGGTCACCCAGAGGGGATGCTACACCCTCACAGAACCATACAATTACAGAGTTAAAAATAGCCTCAGACACTATCTAATCTAACTTGGACCTGAACAAGAAAACCCTTAATAACATATTCTATAAGTGGGCATCCAAACTTTTCTTTAAAATGAAGATTCTGAGGAACTGACCCATCAGAAGTTTAGAGGGATCTTCCAATATGAGAGGGCTCCATCACTATTCCTCTATAAGTTTAAGGTCTGTGGAACCATTGGGGAAGGAGGTGTCATTTCCATACCATACTTTCTGCATTGTGAAGAGATCAGAAATGACAAATCCTGAGATGATAAATATATGGTCAAAACTGATCTTGATGGTAATGGTCAAGGGACAGTTAAAGCAGGATATAATTGCAAAGGCAATTTTCTTATTTCTACCATATTAAAATTCACAGGATTGATTCTGGGTCTTCCAATGCTGTGGAGGTTTTTTTAGGTATCTTCATGGAGCCTTCTTCAAACAGTCCATTTTCTAGATTCAAAGAGTTATCCAGTTCTTTTTTCCTGAAATGTTTTTTTTTCTCAAAAAAAATTTTTTTTTGTTTTTTTATGACAATTATACAATCCCCTCGAGGAAGGTGTTGACCAACACTTGGATCAACTCAAGATACATTAATTTTCATTTAGAAAACAGCTTTATATAAAACTTTTGTAGCAGGAACTTCTGTTTTGATCTCTACCTTTAATTTGACATTCCTTTTAGTATATATAAAAAATAATTCAAAAGCTACTAGGCTTCATGTGAAATTCTCCCTCTTACAGGTCATTTAGGGGTACCACATCCCTTAGAAAAACTTTCCCACCTCCTGTATAAGACTATAACCCATCACAGGGTAACTAAACCCTTTGGGTTTGCTCCCTTCTTTGGCATGAGACTATAACGGCTCTAAAAGGTATGTCTTTTCTATGTCCCTTCATTGTAATATGGAAGTGAGGAGTACATTAGTGAAAATCACTTTCAGATTTTCATTCATCATTATGTTTTTATAAATGCAGGGATGGGTAATATTTAGGCACATCACTTCAGAAGGTCCTTTAAAATCAATTAAATTTTTAGATCATTAAATTTTTTTGGACCTTTACAAGGGTATTTTCTTCAGTCTAGTATATGGGGATGTACAAACAAAGACAATACAACAGATCCAACAGCCAAAACACAGCAACTTAAACAAAATTATATCTTAAAACAAAAGATCAACAAATACAATATGTGTGACAGGATACATGTACTGAATTTGAGACCCTTTTTTTTTCCAATTTCCATGCTCCTTTACAGAGACTTCTTCGTTATTTTCCAGTCTTATTTCCAGATCATTCATGTTACTTTCATTTTGAGCTTTTAATGCAGCTCTGAGTTCAACTAAACCATTGTCTTATTTCTTATTAAGGAAGAACATGTAAAATACCAGGCCTATATCACCCACTAGGATCAGTGCTATATGGAGCCTTCTCTTTCAAGTGTAAACTCAAAGAGAACAAAGAATTCCCTTTTACAATACACAGGGCCTGGCACAAAGGAAGTACTTAAGCCATGGTTTTGTTTTTGTTTTCCATTCATTCATAATTAGAAGGCATTCAGCATGTGGGGTGGATATTCCTGTATATTCCATAGCAAGTATATGAGAAGACAGGGGAAAAATTTACATAGAATAAGAAAACAAGAGGAGAAGAATTGGGAGCTGTGTTTTATGGAAAGTTCCTACAATAATATTCATTGCTTAGACTAACATAAGAGGAAATACAATATCTAAACAAACCTATTTTATAAAAAAAAAAAATTGAATAGGCCATAGATGAACTTCATAAGAAAATAGCATCAGGACCAGATGGATTTATACCATCTGGTATTTAAAGATCATCTAATTCTAATGGTAAATAAATTATTTATAAAAATTGGTAAAGAAGGAGTCCTGCCAAACTCTTTTTATAAAATAAATATGGTGCTGACATCTAAACCTGGAAGAACAAAAACAGAGAAAGAAAATTATAGGCTAATTTCATTAATGAGTATAGATGCTGTCAACTTGAAATCTAGAGACCCTAATTCTGCCCCATCCCCTGAGAACCCTTTTGAGGGAAGTCCCAGACTGGACCATTTTAGACAGAACAATAGACCTAAAGGTAGATTTAATCAGATGCTATGTACCCTTTTGTCCTAGTAGTTTCTCCCATTGTATCAAAGTCCTCTTCCAGGTATCCCAGCCCTTGGCTGGACCCTGTGTCATTTAAAATCACTTGGGATACTTGGAACTACATTTCATGCAATCCCCAATGGGTTTCCTGTTTTGGATTACATATTCAAGATGAGGGACTGTTTTAAAATAGGGGGAAGTGACTTCGAACTTCCTCTTTAGCTACCTGAGAGTGTGGAGGTAACAATAATGGCTGGGGCAGCAGTTTTAAATTCTTACCAGTGGGTGGTCTACCCTTCCCTTTTGTATCCATTATAAAACATCAGCCTCTCCCTGATAATCCTGTTTTGGACTTTTCATTTCCTTATAGTCATATAATGTCAATCAATCATACTTCCCTATCTTTAGTTCCCCAATTGGTATATAAGTTCTCCAAGTTCTGTTGTTCCTTGGAGAATCATCTAGCTCTGTGCATTCTCAGGAGGAGATATTCCCAGTGCCTCAGGGTGTTGACTCTGTGTATGTTTTGGTGCTCTGTATTGCAGCAGATTACTGGCCCTATCTCTTTTCTGATTAAAGACTTGGTTTTTCTGACTACATTAGTAGTCGTATGTTATTTCCAAGTTAACAATGCAAAAATCCTAAATAAAATATTAGCCAGGAGACTATAACAATGTATCATAAAGATTATGTATTATAAAGAAACAGGACATATACTAGGTATATAGGGATGATTTAATAAAAGAAAAAACATTAACATAATTGATTACATCAACAAAATGTAACAAACTCATAATCATATGATATGATTATATCAATAGATGCAGAAAAAAACTTTTTCATAAAATACACGCTCATTCCAATTTAAAAATCCCTGATAGCATAGTTTTTCCTTAGAATAATGGGAAATATATATTTAAAACCATTCAGTAAACATTATCTGCAGTAGGTATAAATTAGAAGCCTTCCCTATAAGATAAGGAGTAAAACAAAGATGCCCATTATCACCAACATTATTTAATATTGTATTAGAAATACAATAGCAATAAGGAAAGAAAAAGAAATTAAAGGAATACGAATGGGCAAAGAGGTGATAAAGCTATCTATTTTTGAAGATGATATAAGTAGATAATCACATTCAACTAAAAATTAGTTAAAACTATCACTTAGCAAAGTAACAAGACATAAAATAAACCCACAAAATTATTAACCTTTCTATATATCATCATCAAGGTCAAGAAGAGATAATAAAAGATAAATAATTTAAAATAACCATACATAAAATAAAAAAACTGGAAGTGTGTCTTCCAAAATAAACCCAGAAACTACCTGAACATAATTACAAGCACTTTTTTTTATAAAAATAGTCAGATTGTAAATAATTGGAGAAATATTCATTGTTCATTGTTGTGCAGAACCAATAAAATTAAGATGACAATCCTACCTAATCTACTTATCATCTTAATTAAATTACCAAAAATTATTTTATTAAACTTGAAAAAACAATAATCAAAATCATTTGGAAAAATAAAAGGTTAAGATTATCAAAGAAATTAATGAAAAATGTAAAGGAAGGAAGTTTAGCAGTCCCAAATTCTGAACTTTTTTTATAAGGCAGTAGTTATCAAAACTATCTGGCACTGAGTAAGAAATAGAAAAGTAGATCAGTAAAACAGAACAGATGTACAGCAAATATTTGTAAAGTACTATAGTAACTTTATTTTTGATAAAACTGAAGATTAAAGTTTTGGTTATAAGAATTCATTATTTGGTAAAAATTATTTGGAAAACTGGAAAGCAGTCTAGTAGAAACTAGATATAGACCATTACTCCATTTTATCAAAATAAGATTAAAATGCATATATGAGCTATACATAAAGAGAAATATCAGGCGCAAATTAGAAGAACACAGAACATATGCCCTATCTTAGTTGTGGACAGTAGAAGAATTTATGAATGAACAAGAGATTGAAAGCATTATGACATATAAAATGGATATGGTATACTAAGTATTGGTTTCAAGACAGAAGAATGGTATGGGTTAGCAGGGTCATATAAGTAGGAAGTGCCTGAACTCAAATTTGAACTAAGGACATGCCATCTCAAGACCAGGTTCTCTATCCACTAAGCCACCTAGTTGCTCTGAAATCTTAAAGGTGCAGACAATCAACCAAAAAAAGGCAATCCTACCCACATGGTAGAAGCAGCAGGCTCTATGCTAGACAAATCGAATATGTACAAAAGCCCAGGCTATATCTATATTTCTTATTTTTTATTCATTTTTAACAATTAAAAAAATCCACATTCTTTTTCTTCCTCCTTCCCAACTCACTCCCTGCTTTAGCTGAGAAAGCAAGAAAAAGAAAATCACTGTTATAGACATGGGTAGTCGAGCAAAATTCATTCTCCCATTGGAAATGTCCAAAAAGAAATTTGCCTCAGTCTGCACTCTGAGTCCATCACCTCTCTGTCAGAGGGTGACTGAAATGTTTCATCATGAGTCCTCTGGAATTGGGGTTGGTCATTATTGATCAGTTTTTAAGTCATTCAAGTTGTTTCTTTTTGCAATAATGTTGTTACTGAACAAATTATTCTCTTGGTCCTATTCACTTCACTCTGAAGGGATTCATAAAATTCTTTTGGGTTCCTCTTAAACCAATTTTTTTTTAATTTTAAACCCTTAACTTCTGTGTATTGACTTATAGGTGGAAGATTGGTAAGGGTAGGCAATGGGGGTCAAGTGACTTGCCCAGGGTCACACAGCTGGGAAGTGTCTGAGGCCGGATTTGAACCTAGGACCTCCTGTCTCTAGGCCTGGCTCTCAATCCACTGAGCTACCCAGCTGCCCCAAACCAATTTTTTTTTATAATTTCTTATAGCACAATAGCATCTCATCACATTCCTAGATCATAACTTGTTCAGCCACTCATTGACTGATGGGTTCCCTCTCTATTTCCATTTCTTTGCCACCAAAAGAGAACTGCTTTAAATAATTTTATTTGATATAATTTTTTTTCCTCTTTGGGGTATAGATTTAATAATGCAATCACTGATTCTCAGGATATATACATACTGAAAAACTTTAGTTTCCCCAAAAGCTCATTTATGTACCTATTTTCCCATTGCACTTTTAGCATTTGGCATATTCTTTTTTTTATCAACCTTGCCAATCTGATGCATGTGAGATGGAAACTCAATGTTATTCTCATTTGATTTCTCTATTGTTAGTGCTTTTATATATACATATTGTTATATTGAATCTCTGGGAGCTTGAAGTCCACTCAATGATTGACAGATAAGTCCACTCAATGATTGACAGAAAAGTCGGTTCCCAGGGAGGCATGCTGACTCAGGAGAGAGCAGTTGAGAACCCTGACAGAGGTTCTTGGGTCTTTTACCTGTCTCTGAGGCTAGAGATCAGTGTGTGGATCCTGGTCTTTGGAGATAGAGACTTGCAAACTAAACCCTGCAAGCTCCTCCTGTGTTTCCTGTACCATTATCAAATTGTATTTGACCATCATCTGTTTCTACTGCCCCTAGATATTAGGAGTTTCATCATCTTAGCTATCTAGGCTTCCCAGGGCCTGGGAGGGATCCGGGAAGTGGGCAGGAGATGAAGAAGAGGGTGGAAAGGGTGGATATATCTCAACTGATAAGGCTTAAGATCTGTTGAAGAAGAAGCTGAAGATTTCCCAGCAGTTTACCTACTCTGGTTTAGCCCTAGCCAGGCTGTACCAGAGAAAAGCTATCATCTCGATTATTTCATTGCCTGCAGTTAGAGATTCATTAGTGTCAATTTAAAGTAGGGTCTCCTTTACCTCTATCCCTTACCATTAACCTTCTTACCAAATATATTTAAAGTTTTAAAGTACCTTCCTGAATTGGTTTCCAAAGCTTCTTTGGGAAGGGAGTCACGCAGTCAGATTACCAACGTTACCTCAGTTGAAGAGCCCAATAATTAATATCAGTTAACCCCAGGTGGGTCCTGAAGGGATAAACCACTTTGACCTAAAGGATCCTGCCTGGGCAACTGGTATAAAGGAGAAGTGCCATCCTATCCTCTCTGTACCACAACTTCATATACATCAAAGATAGTGGTGACCTCCTTATAATATAACAATATATGTGTGTGTGTGTGTGTGTGTATCAATACACTATCAATAGCTTGGATTTCTATCTCCAAAAAATGCTTATTCATTTCCTTTGACCATTAATCAATTGATGAATGGCTAAGTGACCTAATTTAAAAAGGACCCTTATTTGTTGAAAAACAAAACCTCCATTCTTTCTTGATTTCCCTTCAACAATTGTTAGAGATCTTTTCTCCTTTTAACCCACCACATATGCTTCTCTACACCTAGGAAGTTTCTTCACTGTTACATTACTGAGAAAATAGAATCTACCTCCTTCTCCTCTTCCTACCTATACAAAAACAAATTCTTAATATACTTTGCTGGATGATCATCTGTCCCCTACCTTGACCCTCCTCCTTCTCCCCCCAACCAACTTTCAATTTTAGTACTATATCTTTCCAGCTAGAGAAAGGTTCAATTCTATGTAGTCTCTTAGCTTAATACACCGATGCTTAAGTGTCAAGACTTCTAGGAAGAAAGCTTCTTCACAGTCTAGTCCCAAAATAGGAAAAAGACCTCTGGTGTTTCTTTTCTTCTCATTAAGTAAGGAAAATCTCTGTTCTCAGAACTATGGATAGAATTATTATCGTGGTTGTTGTTCTCTCCTCCACTCCCCATTCCCCCAAAAAGTCTCTTTGCCTCCAAATGCCAAAATATTTTGGAATAGAAGATAATGGACTAAGTATATCTGAAATAATTTATTGTATCCTTGAATCTAATATCTTTCTTTAAGAAGGAACCACAGTCTTTTCCCAAGCTGCTGTTTTGGGATTAGAAATTCCTTGTGATTCCTGCTCAGTTCCATTGTTTGACTTTTCGAAACTTTATATAGTGACACCTTTCTTTTAAAAACTCACCTTCCATATACTTTTCATCTAACAATAATTATCTTATCTCATATTATAGTCAGTATAAAACTTTTAAACAATTTAATGAAAATACAAACAAATCTACAATAAAATAGTGTAACAAAATAAGGATTAAGATTTGGATTTATTCGTATAAAAATTCTTAGACAAAAAATCTTCTATCATTGCACTTATTCACCTTTTTTGTAGTTTAGATTCCCTTTCTGTCCCAATAAGAAATGACAAGTCTTAGATACATTTGGGAGCATCAAGCATTTAAGCGACTTTCCTAAGGTCAGAAAGTCAGGATACTGGCTACTAATATTATTAAAGATTTATAGCATTGTGTATGATAATAAATAATAGTGATTAATAATAATGTTATAGATAAAGAACTATACAGAAATATACGGGACTTTCCAATGGTCACATGGTAAATATCAAAGCTGAAATCTAAACTGAAGTCACTCCAGAATATGGATCCAACACTTTTTACCCTGTTCCAATGAATAGGTCTTTACTTTCTTTTCTTTTTAATTTGTATATCTAGTATTTTTTTACTGAGAAATATTTCAAAAATGTTATTGTGTAAATTTATTCCATAACCCAATTATTTTCAAAAAAAATTTAGCAAGGAAATAGAAATAAAAGAAATGCCCATCATTTGGGGAATAGCTAAAAAGTTGTGGCATACGAAAATAATGGAATACTACTACATGGTTAGAAGTGAAAAATAGGTTATTTAAAAAAAACATGGAAAGACTTACATGAAGTTATGAAGAATGAAATAAGCAGAAAAAAGAACATTATATACAGCAATAGAAATATTGTTTGATGAATGACTGATGTATATCCCCTTCCAGCAAAAAAAAAGTGATAAATAGAAATAAGCAGGACATAGTTATATATTTATATACATATATTATATTGTCAAATGATGCCTTCTCTATTGGAAGGAAAGAAGGGGAGGAGAGAGTTAACTGGGTATTTTAATGTAACAAATAAATTTCAGCTTAAATATATATAGTCACCTCATCTTTCTTGATCAGAATATGAATTTTAGGAGATAGAGCTCTCCTCACTTTTTCAAAAATATAAATCAACTGAAAGTTTCAGAAGGCACTTTGTGTTTTCAAGTAAATTTACCTCATCTTTATTATTATCACTGAGAAAAATAGCTAATTCTTTTCTAGCATAAATGCTTTTAGAAGTGCTTGATTTCAAAATAGCCCGTGGCTTTACAATAGCATAGAAGCACTCTATTTTGTCTTTCCCATTTTGTCACACAATTTCACAAAGTGCTTTCCATTGTTGCACTATTTTTGAATAAAATCTATCACTCTTGTAACAACCTGAACCACTGTACTTAGAACTTCAATCTTATTTCTTGATATAAATGATTATCTGTGAAGTATGCAATGTGTCCAAATAGCACATAAGGATGCCATGTTTTAAACTACTGCTAATGAAACTACATTTCATATTGACATCAATTTAAATCTACTCTTTCAGAATGCGATGCATTTATCCCACATTATATCATTTTCATTCAAAATACTATCAATTATACCCACAATGTTTCTTAGTAAAGAATTGGCTTTCATATTTTGACAAATAACAAATATTTCCTAATACATATGTAATCAAATGAACATCTTTATCTATCTCTGTTGCTTCTCTGTGTTGCAGTGCAAAATAGAAAGATTCTACTTTCTCAAATACTTGATTATTAAGTTCTACAGATACATGAGTAATCCTTTTCCCCATCATGTTGTTTATAGATGGAATTGCTCAAAACTGTTATGTATACAGCTCAAGAAGGATCATTTCAGGAGGCAGCTGGGTAATTCAGTGGATTGAGAGCCAGGCCTAGAGATGGGAGGTTCTAGGTTCAAATCTGATCTCAGACATTTCCCAGTCGTTTTACCCTGGGCAAGTCACTTGACCCCCATTGCCTGCCCTTACGACTCTTCTGCCTTGGAACCAATACTGTGTATTGGCTCCAAGACAGAAGGTAAGGGTTTAAAAAAAA
>NC_058131.1:88266135-88393818 GCF_016433145.1 Gracilinanus agilis
ATATATATATATATATATATATATATATATATATATATATATAAAAGAAGGATCATTTCAACTTCAATAGTAGTTAAATATAGGATCAATGTTTCTCCTATCCAATGAAACCTTTTACATTTTGCAATAATAATGCAAGCAAAATTAGATAATACTAACAATTCTTTTGATACCATATTATGAAATTTTTTTTATTTTGTTTTTTAAAAAACTTAATTTTTCTAAAACAAATGTTCTTTTCTGGATTAGAATTTCTGTAGGCATACTTTTTTTGATTCATTTTAGATTATTACATTTCACTCTATCTGTAACTAAAGTAAGCAAAATACTTTTTTCTCTCTCTTCATAAATATGAAAATTTGTGAATCTAATAGTATGGTAGTCATATTTTTTTGGATTTGTATTTCTTTCTTTAATTTATATTACTTTTTTATTTGAAAAAAGTTAATTAATTGATTTAGAATATTTTTCCATGGTTACATGATTCATGTTTTTTCCCTCCCCTCCATCTACCACACCCCCTCGACTGTAGCCAACTTACAATTCCACTGGGCTCTAGATGTGTCATTGATCAAGACTTATTTCCATATTATTAATATTTGCATTAGGGTGATCTTTTAGAGTCTACATCCCCAGTCATATCCCCATCAACCCATGTGATCAAGAAGTTGTTTTTCTTCTGTGTTTCTACTTCCATAGTACTTTCTCTGGATATGGATAGTGTTCTTTCTCATGTCACTCAGAATTGTCCTGGATCATTGCATTGCTGCTAGTAGAGAAGTCCATTACATTGGATTGTGCCACAGTGTATCCATATCTGTGTATAAGGTTCTCCTGATTCTGCTCTTTTCTCTCTGTATCACTTCCTGGAGGTCATTCCAGTTCACATGGAATTCCTCCAGTTCATTATTCCTTTGAACACAATAGTATTCCATCACCAACATATACCACAATTTGTTCAGCCATTCCCCAATCAAAGGGCATCCCCTCATTTTCCAAATTTTTGCCACCACAAAGAGGGTGTCTATAAATATTTTTGCACAAGTGTTATGGCTGGATCAAAGGGCAGGCAGTCTTTTAAAGCCCTTTTGGCATAGTTCCAAATTTCCATCCAGAATGGTTGGATCATTTCACAATTCCACCAGCAGTGCATTGATGTTTTGACACATCCCCTCCCAACATTTAGTACTTTCCTTTGCAGTCATGTTAGCCAATCTGCTACTTATGAGGTGCTACTTCAGAGTTATTTTGATTTGCATTTCTCTAATTATAAGAGATTTAGCACACTTTTTCATGTGCTTATTGATAGTTTTGATTTCTTTATCTGAAAATTGCCTATTCATGTCCCTAGCCCATTATCAGTTGGGGAATAGCTTGCTTTTCTGTACAATTGATTTAGCTCCTTATAAATTTGAGTAATTAGACTCAGTAATTGGTGAGAGGTTTTTGTTATAAAGATTTTATCCAATTTGTTACTTCCCTTCTAATTTTGATTACATTGGTTTTGTTTGTACAAAAACTTTTTAATTTAATGTAATCAAGATTATTTATTTTACATTTTGTACTTTTTTTTAACTCTTATTTGGTCCTAAAATCTTTCCTTTCCCATAGGTCTGACAGGTAAACTATTCTATGTGGACCTAATATACTTAGAGTTTCCTTCTTTATATTCATCATTCATCCATTCTTAATTTATCTTGTTGTAGGGTGTGAGATGTTGATCTAAACCTAATCTCCCCCATGCTGTTTTCTAATTTTTCCAACAGTTTTTTTTATCAAATAATAGATTTTTGTCTCCAAAGCTGGGCTCTTTGGATTTATCATACATTGTCTTGCCAAGGTTAATTACCCCAAATCTATTCCACTGATCCTCCCTTCTGTCTCTTAACCAGTACCAAATTGTTTTGATAACTACTGCTTTATAGTATAGTTTAAGATCTGGCACTGGTAGATCACTGCTTCACATTGTTTTTCATTATTTCCCTTGATATTCTTGATCTTTTGTTCTTCCAAATGAACTTTGTTATAATTTTTTCTAATTCAGTAAAAAAGTTTCTTGGTATTTTGATAGGCAAAGCACTAAATAAGTTTATTATTTGGTTAGGATTGTCATTTGTGTTATTTATGTTAGCTTGTCCTAACCATGAGCAATTAATGTTTTTTCCAATTGCTTAGATCTAGTTTTAATTGCGTGGGTAGTGTTTTTGTAGTTGTGTTCAGGTAATTCCTGTGTTTGTCTTGGAAAATAGATTCCTAAATATTTTATGTTGTCTAGGATGATTTAAAATGGAATTTCTCTTTCTACCTCTTGCTGCCTGGATGTGTTGGAGATATATAGAAATTCTGATGATTTTTGTGAGTTTATTTTGTATCCTGCAACTTTGCTAAAGTTGTTGATTATTTTCACTAGCTTTTTAGTTAATTCTCTAGGATTCTATAAGTAGAGCATCATATCATCTGCAAAGAGTGATAGCTTGGTCTCCTCATTGCCTATTTTAATATATTCAATTTCTTTTTCATCTCTAATTGCTACTGCTAGTGTTTCTAGTACCATGTTAAATAATAGAAGTGGTAATAGGCATCTTTGTTTCACTCCTGATCTTACTTGGAATGCTTCTAATTTATCCCCATTGCAGATGATGATTGCTGATGGTTTTAAATATATACAATTCATTATATTTTGGAAAGGCCCTTCTATTCTTATACTTTCAAGTGTTTTCAATAGGCATGAGTGTTGTATTTTGGCAAAAGTTTTCCTGCATCTATTGAGATAATCATGTGATTTTTGTTGTTTTGCTTATTGATATGGTCAGTTATATGGATGGTTTTCCTAATGTTGAACCATCCTTGAATTCCTGGTATAAATCCCACCTCATCATAATGAATAGATTATTTGCTGGAGCCTTTTGCTAGTATTCTATGTAAGATTTTTGGATCTATGTTCATTAAGGAGATTGGTCTGTAGTTTTCTTTCTCTGTTTTTGGCCTGGCTTTGGAATCAGTATCATATTAGTGTCAAAAAAGGAATTTCATAGAATTTCTTCTTTGCTGATTATGCCATATAGTTTGTATAGTATTGGGATTAATTGCTCTTTGAATGTTTGATAGAATTCACTTGTGAATCCATCTGTCTTAGGGATTTTTTCTTACCAAGTCCTTTGATGGTTTATTCAATTTCTTTTTCTGATATTGGATTATTTAAGTATTCTATTTCTTCTGTTAATCTAGGCAATTTATATTTTTGTAAATATTCATCCATATCACCTAGATTGCAATATTTGTTCCTATGTAATAGGCAAAATAGTTTTTACTGATTGCCTTAATTTCATCTTCATTAGAGGTGAGGTCCCCCTTTTCATCTTTGATACTATTAATTTGGTTTTCTTCTTTCCTTTTTTTTATTAGATTAACCAGTACTTTGGCTATTTTATTTGTTTTTTCAAAGTATCAGCTTCTAGTCTTATTTATTAATTCAATAGTTCTTTCACTTTTGATTTTATTAATCTCTCCTTTAATTTTTAGGATTTCTAATTTAGTTTTTATCTAGAGATTTTTAATTTTTTATCTTTCTAGGTTTTTAAAATTTGTATGTCCAATTCATTGACCTCTGCCCTCCCTAATTCATTAATATATGCACTCAAGGATATAAATTCCCCCTGAGTACTGCTTTGGTTACCTCCCATAGATTTTGATAGGACGTCTCATCATTGTCATTCTCTTTAATGAAATTATTTATTATTTCTATGATTTGTTCTTTAACTGATTTTGGAGAATAACTATTTAATTTCCCATTAATTTTTGGTTTGCCTCTCCATGTGCCCTTGCTAATTATTATTTTTATTGAATTATGATCTGAAAATTTAGCTTTTATTATTTCTGCTCTTTTACATTTGTTTGCAATGTTTTTATGTCCTAGTACATGGTCAGTCTTTGTTATTGTACCATGGGCTACTGAAAAGAAGGTGTATTCCTTTTTGTCCGTATTTCTTTTTCTCCATATATTTGTTCAATCCAATTTTTTAAATTTTCATTCACATCTATTGCCTCTTTCTTGTTTAATTTTTGGTTTGATTTATTTAGATCTGATAGAGGTAGGTTCAGGTCTCCCACTAGTATAGTTTTACTATCTATTTCTTCCTTAATCTCCAATAGTTTCTCCTTTAAAAATTTGAATGCTGGGGCAGCTGGGTAGCTCAGTGGATTGAGAGCCAGGCCTAGAGACAGGAGGTCCTAGGTTCAAATATGGCCTCAGACACTTCCAAGCTGTGTGACCCTGGGCAAGTCATTTGACCCCCATTGCCTACCCTTACCACTCTTCCACCTATAAGTCAATACACAGAAGTTAAGGGTTTGAAATTTAAAAAAAAAAAAAAAGAAAAGAAAAAAAATTTGAATGCTACACTATTTGGTGCATACATGTTGAGGACTGATATTTCCTCATTTTCTATATTGCCTTTTATCAGGATGTAATTACCTTCTCTATCTCTTTTAATCAGATCTATTTTTACTTCAACTTTGTCAGATATCATGATTGCAGCTCCTGCCTTCTTTTCCTAATTTGATATCCAATAGGTTTTGCTCTAGCCTTTTACCTTTATCCTGTGTGTGTGTCTAACTGCCTCATGTGTGTTTCTTAACATATGGTAGAATTTTAGTTTCTAATGCACTTTGCTATTTGCTTCCATTTTATGAGTTAGTTCATCCCATTCAGAGTTATTATTACCACCTGTGTATTCCCCATCATTTTAATTTCCTCTCCTAACACTGCCCTTTCTTCTTTCACTAATTCCTTCTATACCAGTGTTTTACTTTTAATCAGTCATAGAATCCCCAACCTTAACTTCCCTTTCCACTCCCTCCCTTCTTATTCCCCTCTTATTTTTCTTTAGGGTTTATTATATTCCCTCCCTGTCTCTTTCCCTCCCTTTGTATACTCCCTTCCCAACTCTCACACCCCCTTGGATTTTCTTTCTCAACTTTCCTTTAGGGTAAGATAGATTTAGTTACTTCAGTGTATCTAGATGCTCTTTCCTCTCAAAATTGTTTCCACTGAGAGTAAGATTTAAGTATTACTTGTTAGCACTCTCTTCCTTTCCTCCTTATAATAGTGTTCTTCTCCTCCCCCTCCCATGAGCCTCTTTATGTGGTATAGATTATCCTATTTTTCTTATTCCTTCAAGTTTCTCTTGGTGCCATCTTCTATTCCCCCATCTTCTTTTTTTTGTACATCATCTTAAACCACTTAGTACCCCAAACTCTATCTATAATACTTCTGTCTACTATAAGAGTGAATACAATTTTTGACTGTTAAAAATAACATTTTTCCAAAAAGGATATAAACAATTTGACCTTACTGAAACTCTTTAAAAGATGAAAAAAAAATCCCCTCTCTTTCTTATTTTTTTATTTATTAACCTTTTCATGTTTCTCTTGATTTTTGTATTTGAACATCAAATTTTCCTTTTAGTTTTGGTTTTATCTTTATAAATACTTGGAACTTTTCTATTTTTTTTAAATGCCCATACTATCCCCTAGAAGTATTTGGTCATTTTGATAGGTAGATGATCCTTGGTTGTAGACCCGATTCTCTTGCCTTTCTGAATATTATATTCCAAGCCTTGTTGTCCTTTAGTGTGGAGGCTGCCAGATTCTGTGTAATCCTGATTGGTGCTCCTTGAAATCTAAATTGTTTCTTTCTGGCTTCTTGTAATATTTTTCCTTAGCGTAGGAGTTTCTGTCTTTTAAACTGTTATTTTCTTTTTTAATTATTTCCCCCTTTTCTTGTCAAGTTTCCTTGGTTCATAATCTCAAATCTGAGCTCCTGAAGATCTTGTGGAAAATTTCTATTTTTTTTGAAGGTTTGGATGTGTTTACTTGTTTGTCATCTTCTGCTATATCCCCTATGGTCTGGAATTTTTCTAAATAAAAATGATCTAAGGTCAAGGTTTTTTTCTTATTTTTTTGTAGTTTTGGATTGTATTTCTTGAGTTTTGGTGGCCATTGCTTTGTTCCTTCCCTGTCATAAGTCTAAGAGAGGAAGGTGGGAGATCTTTGTATTGAGCTCCAGAGAAGTTTTTGCCCTGAAGCTATTTTTGAGTCTCTGCAGTGTCTGCTGTGGGTAGCCCCTCTCTGACCAATCTCCCAGCCCAATGTCAATGTTTCCCTAGCCTTTTGAGGTCCCAAGTCTCGCTGCTTTCATGGATAAAACAGTGAAGTTCTTAGCCAACTCTCCCCTCCTGGTAACTTGAGGTTGCCGCACTCTCGCTCCAACTCTGGTGCTGTAAGTGGAGTGGGGGAGGGGTGATGAGCTCATGCTTTGGTGGGAGTCATTTTGCCCCCTTTTAGTTTGAAAATACCCAAACTCTTCCTATTTTCAATGCTGCACTCTACAGTAGAGCCCCTTTGCTCTCCTGATTTTGGTTATTGTCTTTTTGAGGCACTTTATAGCAGTTGGTGGAGTGCAATGGAAGAGCCTTGCTTCTCCTCTTGGGCCATCCTAAACCTGAAGTCTCTATATTTCGTTATTCATGTTATTTAAACTATCTCTTTGTCTTTCCTTAAACTAGTTTCAACTACTCCAATAGACCTTTTTTTCAACTCAGCTATGACAAAAGGATATTATTTCACTTTGTAAAAGCTAGGGAAATGTGGTTTTTTAAAAAATTAAATTTGAATCTCTGAAGTTTCAAATATTCTAGAGTTATTTCCATTTTTTGAAAGTCATAGCTCTTTTGGAAAACAGCTTTGTACTTACCAAAATGAATGACTTTGAGAAATAGAGCAGATATAATACTTTTAACTTCTACTCAAAGACTATTTAACTTGAGTTTTCACACTTCCCATTTAAATAGAGCTAGCAGCCTGACAACACAGCCCATCTATGTCAGAAACCCATGATGACTAATATTGATGGTGGTAAATTGTGCCTGTGTCAAAATTTGGCTTGCATTGACTCAAATTTGACCTTGCTTATGCTCTATTCACTGTCAGTAGGAGCAAATTAACTTTGTTATTCTCATTCCTGTTGAATTTTTTAACTGAAAAAAAGTAGAAGGATTTATATAAAAGTTGAACTTCTTGATTATTCTGGTCATTTTTATACATCCTTACTCCCCTCCAAACCTCAACTGACATCAAGAAATAAGCCCCAGTTTATGTCTGCTATCTGAGTACCCTGAACTTTGAAACAGGTTTCAGGGAAAGTCTTTGCTAAAGAAACTGAAAAGAAAACATGGATTTCAGCTATTTTGGTTTCCCTTCAACTCAAGATTTCCCTCAAATCCTAATTTCTTGAGAGAAGGAATAAAGAAGTATCTGAATATTATAAATATCTATGTTGACTCAATAGAAACCCCAAGTTTCAGAGTCCTGAAAGTAAGATTTCTAGAGAAAGGATTATACTAACGAACATCTCATATCTCTTGAAGGGAGAAGAGGATCCCAAAATCCAGATATATAGAGAGTTCTTTGTCTGTGTCAGACTCTTGGGGAAAAGCTGATTATACATACTTTCTCTGAGTATAAAGACTCATTAAAGATAATGAATCATAAAGGCTAATGATAAAATTATGAGGGCACAAAATTTGGCCTTTTTTTCTTTAGCTGGTTACAATGAACTTTATGTGTAGTTGCAGGCCCTAAGGAATGGATTTGCCTATGTGGCAACCCCAAATGTCAAATTCCCCTCCAAATGACTTAAAAATAATGCCTCAAATTGAATTCTGAAATGGAAGAGTCAACAAAAGGTGAGTGTTATGCAGGGATTCCATGCTGCCATGTAGAGGATGGCAGCATGGAATCCCTGCATAACATGAGGCTGATACATTTTTTCCTGCCCACGAAAGTTTTGGAGGAGAGAAAAAGAGGCCTATAACACTGGTTTGAGGGCTGGCCATGAAGCCCTATGGAGGCAATGGTATACTTAGAAGTGATAGTAGAAAGAGGTTCTAGATCTCTCAAGTCAGAGGTGGTCTGGTAAGTAGTCAAAAGGAGATAATAGGGAATCTCATACTAGTACAGGGCATAGAACAGGGCTCTATTTATCAACTCCATTTCCTATGCCCACTTCCAAGTAATAGTTTCAGGGAAGAGAGGAGAACTTGCATTCCTGACAGAGCAAGGGCTCTGAAGAGTACTATCATTTTCAGTAGAAGAGAGCAGTGGTTCTGAGAAGTAATAGTACCTGAATTTACAAGATACCAGTGACCATACCTCTGAAGACCACATGTACAGAAGAAAATGACACCTAAAAAACAGAATTGGTGAAATATAAAGAAAGGTACAAAACTTTAGTGATGAAAATAGTGTGCAAAAAGCAGAATTGGTCAAATTGAAAAAGATATACAAAAGCTACCTTAAGAAAATAATTCCTCAAAGATTATATTTAGGCAAATGGAAGCTAATAATTCTATGAAATACCAAGAAACAATAAAAAATCAAAAGAATGAATAGAAGAAACTGTGGAATATTTTATCATAAAAAATAGCTGATGTGGAAAATAGTTGGAAGACAGAAAATATAAGAATTATTGGACTGCATGAAAGCAATGTTCAAAGAAAGAGCTAGGAAATGAAACTTCAAAAATATATATAAAGGAAAACTCTCCTAATATGAGATATGAATGAGATATTTTTAAAAATTGAAAGAATTCTCCAATAACCATCTGAAAGAGATACAAAAATGAAAACCCCCAGAAATATAATCAAATCCCAGAACCCAAAGGTCAAAAATAAATAAATAAATAAATTGAGGATCCAGGAAAAAATAATCCAAACACCATATATCCACAATCAGGGTCACATAAGATTAAGCAGTTACCTCCTAAGAAGAACAAAGGGTTTATGATATGATATTCTAGAAGGCAAAGGAGCTAAGAATAATTAACCCAGAAATAAGTAAATATTATTCTTCAAAGGGAAAAATTGACCATTGAAATATGAAATATATGAAATAGACTTTTAGTCATTCCTGATGAAAAAACCTAAAGATGAACAGAAAATTTGAATTTCAATTATAAGTCTTAAGAGAAGCATAAAAAGGTAAACATGAAAGAGAAATCAGAAGGGACTCAAAAAGGCTAAATTGCTTACATCTGTATAAGAGATGATGATACATTTAACTCCTAAGAGATTTATCATTATTACAGTAGTTAGAAGGATTCCACATAGAGGGCATAGGGTGGAGCATTTGGAATGCTACAAAAATAAAAACAAATATGTTGGTGAAGAAGCAAGATTCACTAAGAGTAAGAAGAAGGGAGAGGAAGAAAGGGGAATATGATCTCATATTAAAGAGGCATGAAAGGAAAAGCTTTTACTCTGGGGAGGAAAACTCTTCAAGGAATTTGTTCAAAGCAAAAAATATTCATATTCACAGTAAATTAGTTATACAAATCTATCTTACTCAACTGGAAAGTAGAAGGAAGAGGGAATAAGAGAAAGAAATGGGATGATAAAAAGTAGAAAAGATAAAGACAGGCAGTGGTCAGACTATTTTTTTAAGAGCTGAGAATTTTTATAGGAAAGCTGGAAAATGTGTAGTTTGATTACAAAAGTACTGATGTACCAAGAGCGTATTTGGATTTCAGATAATTATACAGAAATATACATAATTCAAATATTTTCAGTTTGGGAAATCTTATTATCCCATGAAAATATAAAAATGGTATTTTGAGACACAAAGAATCTTTTTTTATGAAAAACTATATAAACATAAAATAAGCATAAAAACAACTTTAGAATTTATGATACTAACTACCTCACAAAATATTTTCTACATGAATAATTGTTTTTAAATTGCATTATTTTTTAAATCAATATGCCCTAACTTCAGGGTTAAGATGACTACAGAGTAGAAGCAGGGTGCTTAATCTCTCCTAATCCACCTACACATGACACCTCAAAATGACACAAAAACCAAATCCAGATGAATGAAGGGACCCCACAATAAGGTGCAACATTGAAGGTACATGGGATTGGGGCATTTCCATGCTATAAGAGGGTGAAATAGCCCTCACTAAAGAGCAAGATGATCAACCCCTCACACACACACCACCTACCATACCAAAGCCAGAGCATAAGAGTTAGAGCAAGCTTGAGGCATTCATTAAGTTCTTGGCAGCTACCTGGGACCACCAGGAGCTGACTCCTTAGAGTAACAAGTCTTAAGACCCCAAGAGGCTAAAGAACACGGACTTTGAAGGCATACCTTGAGTGTAGACCCTGGGTACAGACTTTGAACACAAACCTTGGGCAGAGACCTAGCACAGAGGGGTGTCTGATTGTGGAAGCAGTGAGAGAGACACCTAAAGGATCCTTTGGCAGAGGAACAAGCAAGGGGATCAACAGGAGGCTTGACCTTGAGAACAGCTAGACTTGAGACCCTGGGAGCCTAAAGAGGGCCTACCTTCGGTGCAAGGATAAAGCTGAGAGGGGCAGCACTGCACTGTGACTCAGGCAAAAACTGCTTCACTGCTTGATAGACAGAGAGCCTGCCTGCCTCACCCAGAATTCTGACTGAGAAAGAAAAACAGC
The DNA here is from genome assembly GCF_016433145.1 of Gracilinanus agilis. Lineage (NCBI taxonomy): Eukaryota > Metazoa > Chordata > Mammalia > Didelphimorphia > Didelphidae > Gracilinanus > Gracilinanus agilis. The sequence continues at coordinate 88,276,668 of NC_058131.1, forward strand.
ATAATAATAATGGCAAGCCATGTACAAGAATCTCCACAGTGAAAGATCAAGAAGAAAGCTTTAACACGTCATAACTTTTACACAGAAAAAATCCAGACAACAGAGCAGACAGCAGAGGAGAACAAACAAGTAATCACATCCAAACCTTCCCAAAAAAATGAAAATTGGTCACAAGCTCTTGAAGAGTTCAAATCTGAGATCATGAGAAAGATAGAAGAGATTTGGCAAGAAAACTGGAAAATAGCTCAAAAGGAAATTAACAGTTTAAAAGACAGAAACTCCCAATTGGAGAAAGATGTCCCCAAATCAAAAGAATTGATAAGCAAATTGGAGACCAAAATTAAAAAGCTGGGAAACAGGATAGATCAAACTGAAAAGGAAAATCAAAAGATTATAGCAGAAAACCAGTCTTTAAAGACCAGAATTGGGCAAGTAGAAGCCAATGATCTCACAAGATAGCAAGAACTAATAAAGCAAAGTCAAAAGACTGACAAAATAGAAGGGAACATGAAATATCTCACTGAGAGGATGACAGATCAAGAAAATAGGTCTAGAAGAGACAATTTGAGAATCATTGGTCTTCCTGAAAAATCAGAAATTAATAGTAATTTGGACACCATACTACAAGAAATTATCCAAGAAAACTGCCCTGAGGTTCTTCAACAAGAGGAGAAAATAGACATTGAATGGATCCACAGACCACCCTCTACACTAAATCCTCAAAAGACAACTCCCAGAAATATAATTGCCAAGTTCAAGAGCTAACAAGTTAAAGAAAAAGTATTGCAAGAAGCCAGAAAGAGACAATTCAGATATCAAGGAGCACCAATCAGGATCATACAGGATCTGGCAGCCTCAACACTAAAAGACCTCAAGGCTTGGAATATGATATTCAGAAAGGCAAGAGAACTGGTTCTACAACCAAGGATCACCTATGGGCATTCAGCAAGATAGAAGACTTCCAAGTATTTGCACAGAAAAGACCAGTACTAAATGGAAAGTTTGATATCCACCCACAAAAACCAAGAGAAATATGAAAAGGTAAATAAGAAAGAGAGGGGAAAGAAAGAAAACTCTTATTTTTAAATTTGCTCCTTTAAGGGCTTCAATAAGATCAAACTATTTGTATTCCTATACGGAGAAATGTTATGTGTAATTTTCAAAAACTGTATTCACGATTATAATTATTAGAAGAATTATTCATAGGGAGAGGATGGAGTACTAAATGGTCTAAGATGATATGGGGGATAGGAAAGAGGGGGTGAATAGTAGAGGACACCAAGAGAAACTTGAAGGAATAAGAAAAATAGGATATTCTATACCACATAAAGAGGGCATGGAAGGGGAGGAGATGAATACTGTTATAAGAAGGAGAGGAAGAGAGCATTAATAAGTAGAATTTAAACCTTACTCTCAGTGGAATTAATCCTCAGAGGGAAGAGTAGGTATATCCATTGGGATATAGAATTCTATCTAACCCTACGGAGAAAGTCAGAAGGGAAAAACAAGGGGAGAAGGGGTGTGGGGAGGTCAAAAAAGGGAGGGGAGGAAAGCAGAGAGGGAATTCATTAGGCCTTAAAAAATAAAAAGGGGAAGAAAAAGGGAGCGGATGGAAAGGGAAGTAAACTAAGGAAGAGGATAAGGGGAACTGATTTAAAACAAACTACTGGTTAAAAGGGAATAGCATAAGAAGAAGGGACAGAACTAGGAGAGGATATTAAAATGTTGGGGAACACACAGCTTATAATTATAACTCTGAATGTGAATGGAATGAACTCACCCATAAAACAGAAACAAATAGCAGAGTGAATTAGAAACCAAGATCCTACTATATGTTGTCTACAAGAAACACACATGAGGCAGGTGGACATATATAGGTTTAAGGTCAAAGGCTGAATTAAAATCTATTGGGCTTCAACTGAGAAAAAGGATGGAGGAGTAGCCATTATGATATCTGATAAAGCCACAGTAAAATAGTTCTGATTAAAAGAGATAGGGAAAGTAACTGCATCCTGAAAAAAAGCAGTAAATCAATACGCCCTACATTCGATTTTGATTCGAAAAACCCTCTTAAAAAAATACTTTGGTATGAATCTTGAGATGATTTTTTTAAATCTCTAAAGTAATTTTAGGGGTTTGTAAACATTTCTTTCTATTATTAAGGCACAGTAGAAAAAGCAATGCATATCAGCTACATATAGAATCAGGACATAGTTTATTAGGATATATTCAGAGAGTTACAGCAGTTAGACTTTAAAGGAAGAACTGAAAGAGACATAAGCAGAGGCAGAGATAAATAGAGGAAAATAAGATGGATGGAAATTCATAATTAATAATCTGTGAATATGAATGGAATAAATTCATATATAAAGCAGAAGTAGGTAGTAGAATGGATTAGAAATCAGAATCCAACAATCTGTTGTTTACAAGAAACACACTTAAATGGAGAGCTACTCAAAGAGTAAAAATAAGGACTATAATAGAACGTATTATAATTCATTGAAATTTAAAATGATAGGGGCAAGGGAAGTTAGGTTGCTCAATGGATAGAAAGCTAAGCCTGAAGATTGGAAGTCTAGGTATAAATCTGACCTCAGATACTTTCTGTGTGACCCTGTGCAATTTAACTCCAATTCCTACCACTTACCATTCTTCTGCCTTAGAATCAATACTTAGTGTAAGTTCTAAGACTGATATTAAGGTTCTAAAATAAAGGTAGGGGAAGCAATCATGATGTCAGAGAAAACAAGAGCAAAAATCAACCTAATTAAAAGAGATAATCAGGGAAACTACATCTTGCTAAAAAGGCACCAGAGGTGACTAAGTAATAACAGTAACAAACATATGTACCAAATATCATAGCATCCAAATTCTTAGATAAAAAGCTAAATGAGTTACTGAAGAAAATAGACAGTAAATCTATATTTGTGGGGGACCTCATCTTTCCTTTCTCTGTGCTAGAAAAAACTAACCATAAAATAAATTTTTAAAAAGTTAATGAGAGGGGGCAGCTGGGTAGCTCAGTGGAGTGAGAGTCAGGCCTAGAGACTGGAGGTCCTAGGTTCAAACCCGGCCTCAGCCACTTCCCAGCTGTGTGACCCTGGGCAAGTCACTTGACCCCCATTGCCCACCCTTACCAATCTTCCACTTATGAGACAATACACCGAAGTACAAGGGTTAAAAAAAAAAGTTAATGAGATAAATAGAATGTTAGAAAAGTTAGATATGTAGACCTCTAAAGAAAGCTGAATGAAAATAGAAAGGAATATACCTTTTTTTCCTTATCTATATATGGCACCTTCACAAAAATTAAAGATGTATTAAAAGATAAAAACTTGCAGAAAGGCAGAAATATAAACAAACCCTTTTTTAGATCATAATGCAATAAAAATTATATTAATAGAGGCTGTGGAAGTAGAGATAAAAAACTAATTATAAATTAATCTAATCCCAAAGAATGAGTGGGTCAAATAACAAGTCACAGAAACAATCAATAATTTCATTACAGTAACAATAATATGAAAACATACCAAAATCTGTGGAATGAAACCAAAGCAGTACTTAGAGGTCCCTCTAAATGTATATATCAATAAAAGAAAAAAAAGGATAGGTCAATAAACTGGGCCAGATATTTTAAAATCTAGAAAAAGTACAAATGAAAAATCTCTAATTAAACACCAAAATGGAAATCTAGAAAATCCAAGGAGGTATTAATAAAATTGAAAAATTTTTAAAAACAGTGAACTAAGATAATATTTTGAGTTTATTTCATTGAAAAAACTAAGTAGATAAATTATTGGTTAATTTGATTTTTTAAAAAGGAAAACAGAAAATCAAATTATCAGTATCAAAAATGAAGAGTGCCTGAGAGACAACGAGGGGGAGGGGAACCACAACTTGGTCTGGCTGCCTCCATCTTGAAGTCAGGCCACCTGCTGTGAAATGGGTGACCATGAAGGGACTCTGGAATGCTATCTGACTAATGAATGTATTTTATTAATATCAATATAGGGATTGGGGAAAGGGGTGAAGGGCAGAGGGATTTGGGGATGTCCTCTTCTCTATTTCTATGGAGTCCATCACTCAGGTGGGAACCATTGGGGTTCTCACTCCTAAGTGTCTCCCCTTGCCCCTTCTACTTCTGTTTCTATTTCTATCCTTTTCTATAATTGTAAGTTTGACCCGAAACGGTCTCTCAGCTAGGTTGGGTAATGAGGGAACTAGTCTAAGAGATTGCTCCCAAAATGGAGTCCAGACACTGAGCTGACTCAATGGTTGAAGTCTTGATGGGTGAGACGTGATGGGATGCCTTTGACTAGGGAATCAGGGTATCAATGTCCAAAGAAAGATTCTCAAGAAGCCCTCAGGACTGGATTTGAGCTGAGATGTTCTCCTTCTCCCTCTCTCAGTACTCTGCCAGAAGTCCTCCTCTTCCTTCCTCTGGAGAATTACCCAGTATTCTCTCTGGTCCCAACTATCAGTAACTGTCACCAACGGCCTTCTTCTTGGCTCTTTTTGTCCCATCCCTCATTCTTATAGTTCTTATTATCCCCATTTAATAGATGAGGAAACTGAAGCTTAGAGAGATTTAGTGACTTGCTATGGGTCATAAACATAGTCAGTGGCTGAAAAAGGATTTGAACAGAAGTTTTCCCCAACTAGAAACCCAGCACTAACCATCTTGTTGTCTAGTTGGCACTAACCTGCCAGGAAGAGCAAATGTAAATATGATTTAAAGACTAGGAACTCTTTAAAGACTAGGCCAATCTCCCATTACATACAAAATAGCACATATAACTACCTACCATACAATGACTTTCCTAGGTGGGGAGGTGGGTGGGGAGAATTATAGTAAATTGAACGATGTCTCCCCATTAAATTATAATTTACTTGAGGAGAGGAACTGTGTTTTGCCTCTTTTTTATCCTAAATCCAGTGCAGTACCTGGCACATAACAGACAATAAATATTAATTGATTGATAGATTAATATCACTTCTTTCTCGTCTTTTTTACATCAAACTCAGAGAATATAATGGAATCAGGGAATTTCTGTTAGAAGAGACTTTGGCAATCATCTTCTTCAGCTCAAAGCCTAGCAAGAATTTTTTCACAACGTAGCTCATCCAGTCTTTGCTTGAGGGAGATCTCTTGCCCTAGAAAGATAATCCATTCCTCTCTTGATGAGCTCTAATTGTGAGGATTTTTTTCATTACATCAAAACTAAATCAGCCTTTTTGCTACTTCTCCCAGTTTCTACTGCGGCCAAATAGAACAAGACTATTCTCTCTTCTATGAGAGAAACTTACAAATACTTGAAAATAACTATCCTGTCCTCAAATCTTCTCTTCTCCAGGCTAAACACTTGCCAGCTTCTCTCTATGAATAGGATATTGAAGATAATTTTTTCTATACTTTCTATGCCTCCCTATGTAGAAATTTCATCCAGTGCTAGTTAGGATGCTTATATTTAGACATACACAAAAGAAAGAATGATAATGAAAGTTCTATTCTAGATGACTTCATTTCAGTTAGAACTTATTAGAATGGCAGCTATCAATGTCCTTTAAAAAACTTACCTTCCATCTTAGAATCAATACTGCATATTGGTTTCAAGACAGAAGAGCAGTAAGGGCTAGGCAATGGGGGTTGTGATGCCCCAAATCACACAGCTAAGAAGTGTCAGAACAGGGATTTTAATCCAGGACCTCTTGTCTCTAGGCCTGGCTCTCAATACATTGAACCACCTAGCTACCCCCTCAATATCCTTTTAAAAGCTTTTATATAAAATAAATCTTTTTATCAAAATAATTTAATTCACTAGGATGACAGCAATTAAAAGTTTATACCTATGAAAGGATAGTTACACTGTTACAATATGATTTGGTGTGTGTTACTGCCTTCACAGTTTTGTGAAATATAGGGGCTGAACGTAGCATTTTCATCTTTTAAACTGTCACACAAATATCATGTTCCCATTAAAATTACATCCTCTCTTAGCCCTAATGAGTCATAAATCCATTACCGTTAAACTCATGACTCTGATTCCAAGTTAAAGAACACAGCTAGTTAATTTCCATTTGATTATGCCCCATTAAACCCCTTTCACTGTGTTCTCTCAGATTTCTGAGTGTGTCTTTCATTTAACATATGGTAATTTTATGGAGTTAGGAAAAGAGACCCAATTTTCTATAAAAGTTGAATGTGAACTTCATAGGATCTTAGATTTAGAGCTGGAAGAAACCCCAGAGGTATTAGAGTTCAACCCTTTCATTTTAGAGATGAGGAAACTGGAGGCCAGAAAAGGTAAAGTGGGTTGACCCAGGTTCCATAAGTAAGAAGTGGCAAAGCCATTGTCCAAACCCAGCAACCTTCCCATTGCCCCATTCTGTCTGATGTGTGTTGCCTTTGAAGTGAAGGGATGTCTGATATAATCAGGACCTTTTTTGTAGGGACTAATATCTTGGTTTATATACTTGACAGTATATTCCTATCAGTCTTCTAACATTACTCTTAGTCTGGCACCAATACATGTTGCTTCTGTTTATTTTTCTCTTTTTCTTTCTTTTAATACAAAGTTTACAGAAAGTGTTAATAAAAATAAGATAAATAGCTGCAGGTGCTTAGATGTCAACAAATATCTTTTTTATTTATTTTTTATTTTTTTGAATATTTTGTATTTGCCAAATTATTTTTTATTTTTATTTATTTATTTGTTTGTTTGTTTTTAAACCCTTTTAGGCAGAAGGGCTAGGCAATGGGGGTTAAGTGACTTGTCCAGGGTCACACAGCTGGGAAGTGTCTGAGGTCAGATTTGAATCTAGGACATCCAGTCTCTAGGCCTGGCTCTCAATCTGCTGAGCTACCCAGCTGCCCCAACAACCATCTTTTAATGCTTAATATGTGCCAGGAACTGTGCTAAGCACTACGGATCTAAAGAAAGGTAAAAATGAGTGATATATGGGCTAGAGTGCTTGTCTTGGAATCAGGAAGACCTGATTTTAAATCCTGACTCAGATGAATACTAGCTGGGTGACTCTGGGAAAGTCACTTCATTTCTGTGAATAAAGAGGTAAATAAAAGTATCTTTTGAACCCTAAATCAGAGGTATCAGACACTGAGTAAATTACTTCTTGTGGTTCAAAATACTCTCTAGCATCACGTCAAACAAGATGAAAATAATTAAAATTTTAATAAATCATAGAAAATTTTAATATGTAGTTTAAGTCAATATACAGCCATAGGGATCTTTAATGTATAGTTTGTTGTTGTTTTTCAGTTGTTTCAATCATGTCTGACTCTTTGTGACCCCATTTGGGGTTTTCCTGGCAAAGATGCTGGAACAGTTTACCATTTCCTTTTCCAGCTCATTTGAAAGATGAGGAAAATTAAGCAAACTTAGTTAAGTGACTTGCCCAGGGTCAGATAGTTAGTAAGAATCTGAAGCCAGATTTTAACTGAGGAACTTCAAACTTGGTACTCTATACATTATGCCATCTAACTGCCCATTGCACAGTTCAGTGGACTCTATTTCTATTTAAGGTTGAGACTACTCCCTTAAAGCAATATGTAGATATTAACTACTATAAAGTCTCAGGAATGGGTGAATCCTTGGTCATTTGCCCCAGAATGCTAAAAAAAATGTCCTCTTGGGTGTTTTAAGTATCACAAGACTCCTAACTGGTCTCCCTGCCTAGATTCACTCTCACATTACTCTATCCTCTACACAGATACCAAAATGATTTTCCTAAAGGGGAGGTCTGAAGACTGGCCACATCCATTCAATAAAATCCAGAGGTTCCTAATAACATCAAGGAGAAAATTTAAATTTCTACTGTCTCTAAAGCTCTTCCCAACCAGACCCCTTCTTATCTTTCCAGCCTTGGTCCACATTTCTCCCCATTGATACTCTGTGGTTTGACCTTATCAGCCTAATTGCTACTGCAAACACTCCATTGACATCTCTTTGTTTTTGCAATGGCTATCTCCCATGCCTGGAATGTTCCTCCTCATCATGTCCATCTCGAGCAGTGTTCTGGTAAATGTTTAATGAAAATCCAGGACATACTCAATCACAGTCAATAAACATTTATTAAGCTCTAGGTACTGGGTTAAATGCTGGGGATACAGAAGGAAGCCAAAGACAGTTCCTGCCCTTTTAAGTCTAATCTGCTTTATTAATATTTTTATATCACCTTGACAAGATTAGAAAACAAAACAAAAATTGAACCATGATTTGTAGCCAACTTTTGAGGGAAGAAATGCCCATACTGAAAATTGGACTCTCAGGAGCCTATTCAGGCTCGTTCCAATATACCCTTGCCCCTGTCTCTTGACATCCCTGTTTTCCTTCAATATTTAGCTTAAATACTATTTTCTGTGGGAGGCCTTACCTTATATAAGCTGCATATTTGTGTTGAATATTCTAATAGGTATTCTTTGTCTCATTCATTAGAATGGAAACTCTTTGGAGGAATTATTTTACTGTTTTCTATTCTAAGCACATACCAAAGTTTCTAACATATAGTGGACTCTTAATAAACGATTAATGATTAATTGAAGAGGAAAAAAAACAACATGAATTCTCAAGAGACATTCATATCCAGAGAATTTTAGTTTCCCTCAGTATGATGGCCATCACCTTTTCTCTCTGTTTAATTTTAACTATTTCCTTGCCTTCCTCTCTGATGATAAATTGAAGTTGTTTCAGTAAATCTTCTAGAAGATAGACTGCCTTTAGAGAGAGAAATAATATAAGAAAGGAATGTATCACATCATGGTAACAGCAGAAATAAATTTAAGAATCCTAGAACCTAAAAACTAAAACATTAGCAAAATCTATAACTATTAACAACAAATAACTGAAATTTAGACTCTTAAATGAAAATATTATGTAGACGTCACCAAAATAATTGTCTTTCTGATCATCACTTGTTATATCAGCTAGAGCAAAAGTTGTGTGAATATCTTTACGCAAGTGTGGATAAATTAATAAAAAAATGAAAGATCTAAGAATTATGGATAAGCAGAAATTGAAAGCCTATCTCAAGAATTTTTTAAAAACTGTTCAGTTAATTAAAAATCCTTCACAATTTTCCTCTAGCCTTCCTTCCTAGACTTCTTTGGAATTATCTATTGCCATGCACTCCACATGCCATCCAAACTGGTTTCCTTGCTACTCTACAAACAACGCAGCATTCCGTCTCTCTGATTCTACATTTAATAAAGGTTCATTCACATGTCTGAAATGCATTTCATTTTCACTTTGGTCTCTTAGCATTTCTTCAAATCTCACCTTAAATGACACCTAATATTCCATCCAGATCCTTTTTTACAAGTACAAAGAATGAAACACTAGGTACACAAGGAGCTGGCATTTTTAATGGGGAAGAAAAGAATAGCTAGCAGTTATTTGTACAAGTCTTTAAGATTTCAGTGTGCTTTACACCCCTCACTCCAGAAAGTATAGTGTTTTTTGTTGTTGTTTTTTAATGTTATGTCATTGTAATGATTGGGCTTGATCTTGGAGATTAGTTCGGGAAATATACTTCATTCCTTTAATTGCATAAATAAGACACCATAGACATGAACCATATGGACATAGTTGCTGCCTTGGTTAGTTCTGCTAAACTTTTTTTCCCTTTTCTTTTTTAATCAATAATACAAGGGATGCTTTATTGAGTTGACAGAGATAGTGATATTCAAAAAGGAATGTTATATTAAAAAACCAAAAAGAATCAATAAACAGAATTTTAAAAGTAAAACTTCTTTTAAAGAATACTTTGTAAACTTCAATACTTCTTTAGTAATATAGAGAAAAATGTAATCATAGATTTGGAACTGAAAGAGACCTCAGAGGTCATGTAATCAGATTCCTTTGTTTTATAGCTGAGGAAACTAAGGACTGCTTGAGTAAAAGGACTTAGCCAAGGTCAAAGAGGTTTTAAGTGACAGAACCAGGATTTGAGCACCCAATCCATTGACTCCAAATCCAGTATTCTATGCAGGGTCCAATGCCACTAGCCACCCTTCACCTCTAAGAAAAGGATATCCTTGACTTGAAATTCATAGGAAATGTCCTTGTTATAAGTAATACATTCATCATGGTTTAAAAGGAATGATTTAAGTTAGTTGGAATTGTCCCTTTGGTGTAGTGGGAGTTGGATTATGTTACCTGGAGGCCACTTTCAGTCTTTTGATTTTTTATGAGCTATGCTTCATTATTTATGAGACCTCCTTCATTATAATGACAAGAGAAGAGCTATGGAGGGGCATTTTAGCAGAGGTTGGCACTGAATCCAAAAAGGGAAGGGCAGAGACATAAGAAAATAAGAGGACCTTCAGGGCCAGGTCACTGACAGAGGTAATTTCATTTGTAATGACATCTTATTTATCCTTTCACTTCTACTTTAGATTTTCTTGACCTCTTTAATTAAAAAAATCTGAGAATAGAGGAAAACTTCATTTCTTGAGCCAGATTACAAAAAAGTAGAGACTAAGGACATTGGGGTCAGTCTCTGCAAAGAGAACAACATAACTAGCTATGTTGTTGCCTCAGACAATACCAAGGATAAGATACCCAGAGTTTCTCTTATGAAAGGACCTACTTTTGCTCTGTTTAGCAAGATACTCAATGGGAGGAAGCTGGAAATTAATTATATAGCTGGAAGAATCTGGCTGTTTAGACCTTTCTCTGGTTGGATAGGTTTAAGACTATAAGCAATATTTGACCTTGCTTTGCATTGTGTTCAGCAGTGCACTGTTTTGTTTGCTAATAGTAAATGCCAATAACAACTGTTCAACACCAGAAAAAGAAGAGTCTCTCTCACCAAGCTATAGAGACTGTAAGTCTGAATCAAAGGAAAAGTTTTCTGTGCCTTCAATCACTTGCACAGTGTACCATTACATTAAAAAATCATTATAATAATGAATAAAAGTCCATCTGGTCAGCCCAAAATCTGGCCACGCAATACCCTAGTGCCTCCGGTACCCAGTGCACCCCACTTTTCCCCCTCCATACCATACTTTCAGCTTTCAGGAGTACTTAAATCAACAACACCATTCCTGGAAAGGCATGCCAATAATTTCCAGGGGACCCAGTCTCCATCCCTATGACTTCCTAGCTTAAAGCATCCCATCCCTCTGGAGATGCTATTGCCCTCTGGGAAAGTAGGTGGCATAGTAGTGAATAGATTATTATACTTGGAGTCAGTTAGATCTGAATTCAAATTCTGCCTCCGACTATAACTCTGTGATACTAGGCAAGTTACTTAATATTTAATCTTTGTACCATATAAATAATAAGAGCACCTTCCTCATAAGACTACTATGAGGTTCAAGTGATATAAAACATGTGAGTTGTTAGTCTGCTATATGCTCAGAGTTCCTTAGAGAGTCTCTCCAGATGGATGGCTAGAAAGTCTTCTTCTCAGAAAATTGTTGTGATGTAGAATAAAAGAATCTTGAAAAGACATGATAGCATGTGTAGACATCTGTAACTAGTTTTAATTAGTTAACTAGAAGCATTCAAGAAGACCTGTCAGCCTTAGCTTAGGCTCCTTGGGCATTTTTCCATCTGGCCATTCTGATTACATGAACCCTTCACACCCATCTGATGAAGGAGCTTCATCTAGAAGCCAATCACAGGAATCTGAGATTCAGAGTCCAACATGGGTTTTATTAGCAGTATAGCAATGATACCCTAAAAGGTGAGGAGTGACTTTCAGGAGTGATCTTCTGGACCTCAGACAGTAGAAGCTGAGAAAAGGATTCACTGGGCAGTAATGCCTGGCATGAGGATAAACTTGGTAAAAGCAATGCCAAATAGCAACTGGGATAAATATTGAGCCTACTACCCCAAAGATCACGCTTGTAGAAGAAAAGGAAGAGGGACAAAGATTGAAGAAGAAAAGGAAGAGGAAGGAAGGAAAGAAGGAAGGAAGGAAGAAAGGAAGGAGAAAGGAGGACGGAGGGAGGAAAGGAAGGAAGGAGAAAGGAGAGAGGGAGGGAAGGAAAAAAGGAAGGAAAGGAGGGAAGGAGGGAGGAAGAGAGGTGAAATAAACATTTATTGAAATAAACATTATTATTACAACAATCCTGAGAAGTAGGTGCTATTACTATCCCCATTTTATATCTGAGCAATCTGAGACTGAAGCAGCTAAGTAACTTGCCCAGCATCATAGGAGCTAGTAAGAGTCTAAGGGCAAATTTGAACTCAGGTTTTCCTGACTGCAGGCCTAGCCCTACCCATAGGGAAGAGATAGTAACTCATAGACCATCTCCTGAAGGATGAGGAGTATTTGATATGGAGAATGTTGGGAAACACTGAAATCTCAGAATCTATACCCTGTGTTATTATGCTTCCTAATACAAAAAAGAAAGATCTTGATAATACCTGGTCAGTTTTTAAATTCCTTTTTAAATCTCTCCTGCCATTAGGCATGCTTCTTGATTGCCTCTTTCTAAAATTGACTGGTGCATTTTCAAGGAAGAAAAACCAGTTTTAATATAAGCAAATCTCAATACAGTTAGGGAATTAAATCGGCTCTTAAAAATAAAATCATATTACAGTTTTCCAAGGGAGAATCTAAATGGGCATTATCTTCTATTTTGAATTTTCCTTGCCACGGGGATCAATCATGAATATAGGCAATCAAAAGTTGATTCATGTCAATAGCTAACAACAAATAATTGCTTTAATTTGTTTATATAACAACATTCCTTATTCTTCCCAAATTATCCATTGGAATAGTTTAGATTTGTTTACTTTATGTTCTTGTAGACCATAAAGAGTGAAAATATTCTCAAATGCTCACTCTCTGTAACAGAATATCGATGTTAGAATAATAAGTACAGCCCTAATTTATGATCCCTATTAATAATTCTTATAAATAGAGTAGTGATGCCTTTTTATGAGTAGAGCACTGACGTAACAAAAATAAAAATAACAGTGGGGAAAACCATAAAATCATGTAAGTAGCAGAAATAGAAAATATCTCAAGTACATTTCATGCATTCCTCAGGAATGTGTGAAAATTAAGTAGAATAAATGTTAACTGCAATAATCCTAAATTATCTAGTGGACATTGAACAGCATGCTGGAATTTAAGTTGGAAAACTCCTTATTCAAATTCTGCTAGTTGTTTGAGCATAGAAAAGTCATGTTGAGTCTAAGGAAATTTTCTAAATACAGTGGACAGAATGGCTGTAAGTAACCATTTTTAAATATAGAAAATGAAGTTAGGTATACCTCAAGTTTTTATTTGTACTTCTATGACATAATAGACTCAGAGTCTAGGGTAGCTAGGAGGTATAGTGGATAAACCACTGAGCTAGGAATCAAATTATGATTTCAAATCCAGCCTCAGAAACTTAGTATTTATGTGATCAAGTCTTTTAACCTTTTTTGCTTCATTCCTCATCTGTAAAATGAGCTGAAGTAGGAAATGGCAAAGCATTACAATATATTCAGCAAGAAAAATGCACAATGTCAGATGCAACTGAAGTGACACAACAACAAGACTCAGAGTCATAAAAGCCCAAGTTTCAAATCCTTCTTTAAGATACTTTCTAGTTATGTCTCTGAAGAAGTCAAAATCATAGGATATTTTTAGAACTAGACTGAATTTTAAAGACTATCAAGATGGCCCATTTTATATATAAAGAAACTGAGGCATAGAGAAATTAAATGATTTTCCCAGTGCTATAGAGCGTGTAAAGGTCTGAGACAAGAGTTGAATTAAGCTTTCCTGATTCCAAGTCCAACAGTCTATTCACTAGACCATCTAGCTACCTAAGTCATAATAACCTTTCTGCATCGCAGCTTTCCCATCTATAAAATGGAGGTAACAATAACATCTCTCACGCAATTATTTTGAGGAAGAGCAACTTTAATTTATAGATGTAAATTGCTTTGTAAATTTTAAAGTACTTTAAAAATGTAAAGCTTCATAGTTTTCAGGTGATATATTTGATCTATGCTGGTATAGCCAAATTGTTGCAATCCTGAAGCATGCTATAAATGTAAGAGAAGTACCCAGAGTAGGGTGGGGAAGCAGGGTCAGACATTAGACACAAACATATCCCATTTACTGTTGTTAATTGGTTTTGTGAAAAATATGTCATTCATAATTATAATGACCAAACTTGTGCATAGAAAAATAGATGAGAAAATTCAACTTCCTCTCTTCTTTGCAGAGGTGGGAGATTGAGTGTGGAGCATCATATATAGAATCAGACATGATTAATGCATTGGTTAGTTCACTGAACTTTTTTTTTCTTGTGACAAGGGATAGCTTATTGAGTCAGAGAGTGAGAAAGCCATATTGGGGGGGAAATGATGATATAAAAAGAAAAGCTATCAATAGACATTTTTAAATAGGCTATTGGGCAATCAGCATTACAGGGAGCAATGAGATTCCCAAAGGAATGATGCTATAAATGGGTAATTATCAAAGGATATCACAGTGGAGTTTTATAACTTTACAATGGGGTTTCTTAATGTACAGGGTGTTTTCAAGGTTATTGTCCTCCTTTGGTGTCCACCTACCATCCAGCTCTTACTTGTGGTTCTAAGAAGCTGGAGCATGTAGAGAAGCTACATCCTGTCTCAACAAGGAAGCTATACCAAGTTGAGGGAAACCAGCAGACCTCAAACCCATTGGTGAATTAGGAGGGTGTCTACCCGTGGCATGAGAAGACTTCCCTCAGCAGGAAAGGTGGGTGAAAATAATTCGTTCCAGTGGTCATGAAGGCATCAGGCATGTGCTTGGTCAGACATCAAAGAAGCCAATGTCAACTGCATCCCAAGTCATCACCAGTCATCCTGACTTTTGCCTTGCCACCAGACTTCAATGACTCTGGAGGAGAGAGTGATGCTGATTACTTTGTGTAGCTCCACCCCACAAATCCAATTAACAAGTGAATCAAAAGACATCAACAGTGATGTTATTTCTGGTCCACTTCAGGTACAAAAGATAATAACCAATATTGTTGTCATGAAATATATCAGTTGGGACACTTGTGTAGGGTATGTTCACCATCCCTGAAAGGAAAAGGTTTCTACGTTATAGCTTCATTATGAGCAAGCAGGCAAATGGTTTACTAGGCAGGTTGCTTAAACTATCAGGGCCTCAGTTTCCCCCTATGTCAAATAAGTGGGAAGATTAAATGATCCTAAAGCTCTAAAACTAGGAGACTGGGAGAAGGAAATGAATACCTAGGGTTGGGAGCAGCAATAAAAGCTATTAATGCATTGAGGACAACTGAGTTTAGAGAGGATAAAAACTTCTTAAACTATATATGTTCTAAAGAAAGAAAAGGGAAAGCTAAACAAAGTTTAAAATCAATTGCTCTGTCTCTGCCTGTCTCTCTCCCTCTCTCAACCCCCACCCTACTTCCCCTCTTATATCTGTAAGACACATCTATGGATCAAAAAAGTATTTTTCATTGATTTGCTTTAAAATGTAACAGATTTACTATGGCACAAGCAAATGTAATGGACTTCTCTCTACTAGCAGCAATGCAACGATCCAGGACAATTCTGAGGGACTTACGAGAAAGAAAACTATTCACATCCAGAGGAAGAACTGTGGGAGCAGAAACACAGAAGAAAAACAACTGCTTGAACACATGGTTCGATGGGGATATGATTGGGGATGTAGACTCAAAACAATCACCCTAGTGCAAATATCAATAATATGGAAATAGGTCTTGATCAATGACACATGTAAAACCCAGTGTAATTGCTTGTTGGCTACGGGAGGGGCATGGGAGGAGGAGAGGGAAAGAACATGAATCACATAACCATGGAAAATTTTCTTAATCAATAAAATTTTAAAATAAAAAATAAAATCACACACAAAATAAAATGTAACAGTTAAAGTTTTGGTGTATACTATTTACATAAGCATTCTATGTAATAAAGATGCTTATATTAGATAATAGGACACTGATTAATACTTGTATAAATGAATGCCTCATCCAAATTATGCAGTATATGATTCTGACTTGATTTCCCATCAGTGAATGTATATTACAAAGAAGAGTTATTGAAAGGCAAGATTAACTCCCTCATTGCTAAAACTGTAAATTCAAAATCTCTTGTGGTCTAATGAATAAGATTCAGCCCTCTTACACAGGAAGCCTGGGCTGTCTGGCAGCTAGCTATCACAATGGATAGAGTGCCAGGCTTGGAGTCAGGAAGACCTGGTCTCAAATAGTACTAGCTGTGTGACCTGGAGCAAGTCAACTAACCTCTGACTCAGTTGAAAAATATAAAAATATTTTTCATATGAAAATATTTTTTTCTCATATGAAAAATAGGGATAGTACTCTAACACTGACACCCAGGGTTCTTGCGAGGACCAGATGAGATAATCATTGTAAAATACTTAGCACAATGTCTGACACATAGTAAGCTCTCTATAAATGTTATTATATTCCCAGGCAGAGAATGTCTTTTAAAGGCAGTGTGATATAGATAGAATGATGGACCTGAAATCAGAAAAATCTGAGTTCAAAACTTACTTCAGGGGGCACAGCTGGGTGGCTCAGTGAATTGAGAGCCATACCTAGAGATGGGAGGTCCTGGGTTCAAATTTGACCTCAGATAATTCCTAGCTGTGTGACCCTGAACAAGTCACTTAACCCCCATTGCCTAGCCCTTACCACTCTTCTGCCTTGGAACCAAATACACAGTATTGATTCCAAGATGGAAAGTGAGGGTTTTAAAAAAACAAACAAACAACTTACTTCAGATATTTACCAGTTATGTATGTCATCATGGGCAAGTAACTATCTCCTCAGGCTCATTTTTTCATCTGTAAAATAAACAGGGCTGGATCCCATCACCACTGAGACCCCTTCAAACTCTGAATGATCTAGAAGATGTATTTTTGCATCCCTAGAATACTAGTGCATTAGGATTTGATTAAATTATTATCTGAACTCCCCAAAGGAATGAGCTCTCAGAGCCTTGCAGAGCTATATCTAAAGGGAAATTCATGAGGACTCCAAAATGGGGAAAAACCATTTCTTTTAGTAACTAGGAGTTAGGAATTTACCTTATGCCTACACATGAGCTCTACCCCTGAGTCCTCTCTCCCTATGGACCTT
Organism: Gracilinanus agilis; assembly: GCF_016433145.1. Classification (NCBI taxonomy): domain Eukaryota; kingdom Metazoa; phylum Chordata; class Mammalia; order Didelphimorphia; family Didelphidae; genus Gracilinanus; species Gracilinanus agilis. Next base: position 88,293,781 of record NC_058131.1, read on the forward strand.
GTGTAGACAAGGAGAGGGTGGGTCCCCAGTTTGCATTTCACTAACTACCATCCTTGCTGTATCAGCTTAGTAAATTCCCTTTCTAAAAAGAAATTAATCCTAGCTAACAATTAATGAGGAGTACATCACTAAAGGTCTTGTGAATGGTAGCACTAGACAGAACTCCAGAATCTCAAAGTCTGTCCTTCCCTAAAGGGAAGAGTCAGCTGCCTTCAAGGGCTCTGGCTCTCCAATGCAAATAGAGATGAGGAATTTGTCTTGCAAAAGAGGTTACCAAAGGATACAGCCTCCTAACAGCACTCATAAAGTAAAGCAGTTTGTTAGTAATGTGGCCCATCATTAGAGATGTAGCTGTGTCATTTGTCCAGCATCTCCCCAAAAACCATTAGATTAAAAACTTAATCTAATTTCTTAATCTAAAAAACTTAATCTAAATCCCAAAAGATAATGGGATTTAAAGTTGTTTGTGACCTTTTAGATCATTTATTCCAACTGTCTTGTTTTACAGACAAACAAATTGAAGCCTGGAGCTGGGGGAGCAGGGAAGAGTGACTTGTCATTAATCATACAGCTGAAATTTAAACTCAGATCCTCTGACTTGATTGCCACTATTATTACCACCAATTATGGTGGAGGACTAAAAACCTTCCTTTCTCCTAGACCAGTAAGCCCACAGGGAGCGTAAAGATGGATTAGTATCACCTGCCCCAACTGAAGAAAAACTAAGAATGTTCCCTTCCCTAAATCAACCCCAAAAATCTCATAACCCACTTGCAACCAGGTGGAAGACTTCCACAGGACCTAAGTACTACCCAGTCTTTCTGTCTGCCATGAATTGAACATGTACATAAATTGTCTTATGTATGCAATATCTCCCAATTAGACAGGAACTCCTTAAAAGGATAGATGGCCTCATTTTTTTATGTTGTACCCCAAAACTTAGCACAGAACTTGGGACATGGTAAACAAACAAGGTTTTTTTTCCCATTCATTCCATTCTGAGTTCGATGCTTGCACCACACCATGTAATCCATGATTCTAGATTTACCAATGTTCCCAATTTTAGTGCTGTTATTTGTCCTCAGAGTAACAGATACGCACAAAAGCATAACCAAGCAAATTACAAAGGGTTACTATATATAAAAGAATTGGGATGACCTTAGTTGTAAATTTGGGTTGATATTAAATGATTTACATGTCCATTTTTAGTCTTAAAAAGTTTTAGCTAATCTATATATCATTTTTATTATAAAATTCCATTTTCATGAATGTGGGTGTTTGATTTTTTATTGTTTTCCTTATTTCATTTGGTCCCAATTAAGAAATTATTTCAATTTTATTCCTATTTCACTATATTCCTTTTAGCATATCTTCTCTTATTTTCCTAGAATCAGAATGACTTGGAGAGTAATAAAGCAAATGTTTTTCTTAATTCATATTAGTGCTTTCCTCCAGTATCCCTTCCCAAAAGATCAGTGGAATAGAAAAGAACTGAACAGAATAGAAGAATATATCCCAAGAGCAAAACCATCAATTCCAGTTACTTATTCATTTGTATGGCTTTTTAAATGGGGAAAGGAGCACTACAGAATACCTAAATGAAATAATTCATCATCAACATGCTAAAAATTTAGCACCTCCCAAAAATGATAGAGTGTAGTAGTATCAAACTCAAACAGAAATGGAGGAAGGGTGCTAAACCATACATAAAGATCTCTGTTGACAACACATTGACTTAGAAAACAGTATATTAATATTGTCTGTTCTGTCATATTTTTATTTATTTAAAAAATAATTCCCAATTGCATTTTAATCTGGCTCAGACCACTATGTAAGGGCCATAGTAGGCTGTATGTTTGACACTTCTGGCATAGTGAATGGAGTTCTAGACTTGGATTCAGAAAGATCAAGGTTCAAATCTTCTCTTTCACACTTACTGTCCTTATAACCATGAGCAAGTTATTTCCCATTTCTTTCTGTTTCCTTCTCTATACAATAAGAATGTTAGATCGGATGACTTTCCAACCTTTAGTTCTATGGTTCCAGAAATATTTAGTAAGACATCTCTGTGGCAAGAAATAACAAAATGGTCCTTATTCTCAAGGAATTTACATACTGTTGGGAGAGAGATGTACATACAAAAGTACATATTAAACATACATGAAATGGAAAACCTTGAAAGAGTATAGTTCTAACAATAGACTGTGCTTACAACCTGATACTCAGTCTAGTTAAGTTGGTCTAGTTAAGTTGAAAAGGATTCATCACCAGCATATTGACTAATGGAGGATTTATTTGGCTATGGCAACCCATAAAACAAAAGCAGTGAATATTATAGAAGTCTCTTCTATTTTCACATTGACTGGAGAATAGTTTAAGAGAACAGTATAGAGGCTGCTACAAATAACTATTTTAAACCCTCTATAAACATTAATCTCTTAATAATGCTCATGTGAGTTGTTTTTAATCAACCAGTCCAGTGCTTAACCAGTTGATAAACGAATGGCAATTGAATTCTATCAATACTGGCATTCTCTTTCTGTTCAGTTGTTTTTGATGTGCAGCTCTCATGACTCTCTGAGATTTTCTTGGCAAAAATACTGGAGTTGTTTGCCTTTTCCTTCTCTAGCTCATTTTAAAGATGAGGAAACTGAGGCAAACAGGGTTAACTGTCTTTCTCAAGATCACACAGTTACTAAATCTGAGAATAGATTAGAACTTTTCTTCCTTACTCCAGTTTCAACACTCTATCCAATGGATCATCTAGCTGCCCCACTCTCTTTCTAAATGAGAAGGGGAAAAGTAAAGAACAATGAAAAATATTCTCATTGAGGAAAATAAAAAGTCTGTGGGAACTGCTTTTATTATTTACCTATAGACACCAAAAATTACAATTTATATGATATTTGGTCATCTCACATTGCAAAGTTCATAAGAACCATCAATACAAAAGAAGACATCAAAGATAATTTTAGCCCACATACTGAAATCTATTTCAGAAGGTGATCACAGGAAATTCCATAAAAAATTCTAATATTTTCAAAAGCAGATCAATTTATACCTTGGTATTTCATGACTATTGAAAATGACTTTATTATTTGGTTAAAGGGATTGGAGGAGGAAAGATGACAAAAAATTTCCTTGTAAATTACAACTCGGCATTAAGAAATTAAGGAAGCCAATGGCTCATTATAAAATTTTAGACTCATGCCTATATATCATGAATACTTTCCTCATAAAGAAGAAAATGTACACGGTGAGTATCAAACAACAAAGATCATGAAACTGACAACAGATTAGAAACAATTGGGTCTAGCAAACATCATTTTAGACTCAGTTGTCTGTGTTTGATCAGGTCAAAATAAACGCCAATTTATAAGGACAAAACATAGAAAATATTATATACAGTTAATACAGCCCCAACACAATCTATTTAAATAAGATTATGGCTATAAATTAGAGTATATATCATTCAAAACATTTATTCTGTCTATTTCTTAGGGAAATCTAACTGATGTAAAACAGTGCCAAAATGAACAGTCCCAAAGAACTCCAAAATGACTAGATAGAAAACATTTACTTTCTTTGCTAAGAAGAATGACATAGTAGACATGGATAATACTAGGTAGAAATGAAATCTCATTGGCAAAAAATGAAAGAGGGATAGTGAAGATATAAAATAAACATCATCTCCCAAAGCATTTAATAACAATGGAGGGAAAAAAACTTTCAAAAGGTTTAGACCCAACTGGCCCAGATCATACCAGATTTTGAGATGAAACTGAAAAGAAGTAAATGCAAAATGAAACAGATATAGAAAGACATGCATAATGATTCTTCCTTGACCAGTGAAAGCCAGATTATCATATTTAAACATTTAATAGTCCATATCCAATATAATACATGATGAAGTAGAAATAACTCTTAAGGTGAATGAAAGAGAGGGGGGGAGGAGAGGAGGAAGAAAAGGAAAGGAGGATGAGGAGAAGGAGAAGGAGGAGGAGAAGAAGCAGGACAAGAACAAGAACAAGAAGAACAAGGACAAGGACAAGGACAAGAAAGAGGAGGAAGGAGGAGGGAGGGAGGGAAGAAGGAAGGAATGAAGGGAGGAAGGAACGAAAGGAGGAAAGAAGGAAAGAAGGAAGGAAGGAAAATTGAAAAATTTATTCAGAAAAGTAAAATCTAACTTTCAGTTACTATTATCTCTGAGTCTTATGTATATGTGATTCTTTTTTTAATTAAGCTATAGAAACAACTTAGTTCAATGTTGGTCAGATAGAACCCCTTCCCCCTTATACTTGATTTTAGTGATAGTGATAAGTTTAAGGTAATCAATATTGTGATACTAAAGTAATTAGTATAAATCCATTATAATCTGAATTACAATTAGTAGAATTCATTATTTTATAAGAATTTCTAACTAAAGTATAAAACTGCTTCTAAGGGGACTTTCAACCCCTCCCTAAGTTTGTACTTCCCCTCTATCATGAGATGCTGAACATCTGAGTTTCATGTCCAGATATGGTGCACCATGTCCCAATATGATGCAAGTATGCACACCCTTTCCTACTAAGAAATAACTGTCCTCTCCCCAGATCAGATGAGTCTGAAGTAATGGTCATCACTATTCTCTAAATAAGGGTATTGTCTTGTGATCTGACCTTAAGACAAATATGGGTTTTCCTAAATGAAGTAACCAATCAGCTGTATTGTTGGGTAACAGTTTCTAAAAAAAGGTTTACATGATACTGTCTTATAATATAAGTCATAAACCTTGTTTGAAATATTTACTTTGTTACTGTCCTAGTATAAAAACCAGGTCTCTGCAGCCAGGCATTTGTCAGTTTGCTGGTTTCTAAAAACATAATGTAAGTGCAGCAACTGGGTTTATCTGGGAGACTTGGCCCTCTTCCAATAAACTCTAAAATTCTACCTTGACTTGGAGAAATTTGGCACTTTGACTTTATTTACCTAAATTGTCTATATCAGGGTGATGGGTAATTTTCCATGACAGTGTTCCTCTGCTCTTCAAAATCAAGCAAAATATGAAATGAAGAGATGTTGACTCAGCAAAGATGTTGACTGTTTTTGTGACACTAACACAAGGACCAAACTGAAAATAATTTCAGCTAATTGAATAATTGACCATATTTTCTAGATCAGTGATGGGCAAACTTTTTAAAGAAGGGGCCAAAGGAAAGGAAATGCTCATCTGTCAGTCTGTGTCTAAGGCAACTCTTTCGAAGTTTCATTGTATTATACCCTACTCATTGTATTCATCAGATTAGGAATAATGTCATGAGGCTGTATAGAACAGTTCAGAGGGCTGCATCTGGCCCATCATTGTTCTAGATGCTTTTCCTTGCAAATGATTTTGTGCTCATTATATGAAACTCCATAGTGCTAGAGAGCTTCCCTAATGAGATTTATCTTAACCTCTCAGATTTCCTAATTATTCCATGTTAAACATAACACATTATTTCAAAGGAAATATATATATATATATCTACATATATATATATACATATATATAATATATATTTAGTAAATGTCTGTTTCCAAATCAATATAATGTTAAGTTTCTATAAATGAGAACCAGATTCAATATAAGAAAAGTTAGCTCATTTTGTTGTTTTTGTATAAACCTATAATTTTATGATGTAGGAAATTTCTACTGGAGAAACTCCCTCTTCTAATGCCAATCAACAACTGCTCTGCAACTTTTATACTTAAGGGTCAATTGAGACAGATTAGGTGATTTAAGTAGGGTTGCACAGCTCTACCTAATACCAAATCCAACTCCCTATTGTACATTTTGAAATGACTGTAAACCCTGGGAGACTACACCCTCCAGGACTCTCTACCTCTGCTTCCTCAGACACATCCCATTTCTTTTGTGGGAGGTGTCTGAGAAAGTATAAAAAGAAGAGAGAATGCAGGTTTGGGTACCTTTTTCTCCAGAGCCTTTTGCCCCAGAGAGCTTTGGTCTGGGCATACCTACTGGAGATCTAACTCTTAGCGTTCCCAAACCTTTCTTTTCTAACCCTAAATAAACCCAGCTAAATATCCCTGGAGTCTAGTCTGATTTTTGTTCTGCTCATAGCCTACCTCTAAAAGGCTGGGGTTAATTACCTTACCAGGGCTGGGGGGACCTGGCTGCCTTCCTTCCCTTCCTTTTCCCTACTTTCTCCCATCATCCTCCTTTTTTCACCACAACACTATTCACTATGCCATACAGCTTCTGATGTTTATAGGTTTATGAGAAAGAGGAATTCATCAAGAATGTTAAAGGGTCATTGTCCATATGGCAACCTCATTTTCAGTCCCCTCAGTTTCATAGTACCATCATTTGGTTTAGGCTTTTCTATACCCCAAAAAAATGCATTGGGGGCTTCTGAGCAATAATAAGATGTTTTATTCAGTCGTTTTTCAGTTATGTACAAATCTTTTTGACATCATTGGGTTTTTTCAGCAAAAATACTAAAGTCATTTGCATTTCCTTCTCCAGTTCATTTTATAGATGAGGAAACTGAGGCAACCATAGTTAAGTGACTTGCCCAGGATTATAGCTAGTGAGTGTCTGAGGCCAGATTTAAATTCAGGAAGATGAGTCTTCCTGACTCAGGGCCCGGGGGCTTTATCCACTGCACCACCTAATAAGATGTAAGAAAATAAAATATTCATGAAAAATGATATAATTAGTTTAGTATCTACCAATCAATGAAACTAATTTTGCTATTACAATGCCAGTCCCCCATTTCAGCCTCTTGCTGAAATGATTCTGTTAGGATTAAATTCCCTACATCACTACATCCCTCTTCCTTGTTCCTCCCTCCTTATTAGGTAATTTGGAAAATATCTTCATTTTACTGTTCCTATAAATAGTAATATAGTCCACTATTGGTATCATATTGACTCTTTGTTCAAGTGATATATAAGGCTAAGCCCTGAAAGTCTCTAGGTTTTCAATCAGAAGATTGATTATATACTACCACCATCTCCAAACTCTGATGCCCACCATGGACTTGGAAACCTTCCACTGAACTTGTCCCTAATAGCATTTGTTTTCCTCCTTCCCTTTGTGAGTGATAATAAAGCTTGCTGAACTACCTCTATGTGGGATAACACCTTTCATTTGGATTCCACTGAACTATAATACCATAAAAGATTTATAAAGAAAACTAGAATTAATGCTTAGCTGTTTTACCTCTAGCGATGACTTAAGTCCTCTTAAGATGAAGCTGTTCATTTCTTTTTTTTTTTTTAATAACCTTTACCTTCCACCTAGAAATCAATACCATGTATTGGTTCCAAGGCAGAAGAGTAGTAAGGGCTAGATAATGGGTGATAAGTGACTTGCCCAGGGTCACACAGCTAGGAGGCATCTGAGGCCAGTTTTAAACCTAGGACCTACCATCTCTAGGTCTGGTTGTCAATCCACTGAGCTACCCAGCTTCACCCGTTTATTCATTCCTAAGAGAAACTACAAAAACAACAGACATTCATAGCCTTAGCTCTAAAAATAATAATGCTTAAATGAAACTCAAAATATAGAACAAATAAAATATGAGGCTAATTTTGGGGAGGCTTATCTTTTTTTAAAACATTGCAATATCCTCATTTTCATACCCACATTCTGTATGAATTTAAATTCTCCATTAATTTGCAGTTTTTTTCCAAGCGATAGCCTATGCGTTTGCTTATCTACATGTTTCTTTTCTGATACCTATTCTGCTGATATTCCAGAATTTTCTGAGCCATTTAGATTTTCCCTGTAGAGAAGCAAAAGTGTTCTAATTCTACACTGACACATGCTTTCCATGTCTGAATTTAGCAATAATAATAGGGTCAAAGGTGTTGTTTCCCCAGGCAGACATTGGACAACCCTTCCTTTCATGGAAAATGAAGAGAAAAGCTTGGAAGTAGGAAAAAGGGTGAAGAATTAAGAAAGAGCCTGGTGCAGTGGAAAGAGAACTGATTCCAAAGACAAAGGACCTGAGTTCAAATTATGACTTTTCTACTTACTATCTATATGACCTTGGGCAAGGTACTTACTTAAACCTTTGCAGGTGTTGTCATTCAACTTTTTGGTCATTTGACCTGACATGTCTCTCAAAATGAACAGCCACCTCATGTTTGTGCCTTGAGAATGAACAGGGAGGGCAGGGGGGAACTGACTGTTTTAACACCAATAAACTGAATCATTAAATTCTGAGTTCGTTTGAGGATTGCAAAAGCAACATCATTTTGGAGGACTGGAACATAAGTGATGTTTTTCAGCCTATAAACTTTTATTTCATTCTTAATGATGCAGTCAGTTTAAGCCACCTCCTCTGAAGTTGAATAATTTTCACTGCTTAATACATAGCATTATTAGTAAGAAAACATACCCAGGAGTTTTACATTGTCTTTCAGCATAGCTCTAGAATTTCTACTTGAACCCCACTTAAATTCCTAAATATCCCTTGTGGGGTGGCCTCTCTCTTGGCCTGAAGAATCTATTCAGGGAAAAACATTAGATAAAAATATATGTGCAAAGTAATACAAGATGGTTTTGATGAGATAGCTCTATTAATTAAAGATCTTATGTAAGAGTAGGGATATTAGACAGGTGATGAATGGATCCTGGGACATTTGGTATCTCTCATTTCTCAAAATTGTAGTCACCAGGTCTCCTTACAAGCATGCAAACTCACAAGGCTTCAAGACATGAAATAATTTAATTTGTCTAGTAAAGGACAAAGAAAGTAGTCACATCCGAGTCCCTAGGACTCAAGAGACAAAGATTTGTAGAGTGGCTGTGATTCATATCACTTTCCAAAATACAGTCTCTGCAAGGGAGAAAGCTAGACTTAATTCGATGTTTTTGTTCCTTGCTGCCATTTCTTCCTGGTTTTAGTTTTACTGTAACTATCTTCCATTTCCAGGAGAGGTATTTATTGTTGCCATGATGGGCCCTTCTTGTGATCATCTTTGTCTTTTGTTACTAGATAGTTCACAACTTTCTTGCTACTCTATCTATTAACTCTTCTTTGCTACTCATTGCTCTTTAGCTCTCTTCCAACAAGTTCTAGTGACTTCCCCTGTGAGGACCAACTATCAAGTAGCTGACCTGTGTAATGATTACATTGGGATCTCAGCTGGCATTGATAGTGCTCTTTCATACCTTCAGGATCCAAAGTGCCGCAAACCCGTTTTTGTTTCCCTTTTTTTCCCCTTCACATCTATGTTATACAGCCCTGCTTTCCATACAAAGGCTTTCTTCAGATGGCTATAGCATTCAGATGATTTTGGAAGCATCCAAATGGGTTTCGTTTTCTATTTCAGGTTGTCAAATGGTAACTCTATAATCACTTGTCTCCTTGCTTTCTACTCTTCTAGTGTTCACCTATTCATATAATCAATCCCATTGAGTCTTCTAGGATTCAGTAAAGCACTCCTCTCCTTTCTATTTTTTTCATTTACCATTTTCCTCCAGGATAGTTGGTTCAAGTTATGCAAATTACCTAGTCTGATCCCCAAAATGGAAGGAGGAGAGGAGAGTCTGGTAACTCTTGGAAGTTCCTCCTAGAGTAGGTACCTGTAATTCAGAGAGAGAAGAATAAATTTTACATGCTGCTCACCATCATGACTAATGAAGATTCAAATGTTGTCATTAGTTCTACTTTTCCTTGTCTCTATAATAAATCTGCTATTATTTCAGGAAGCAGAACTCAAGGCTGAGGTGAGAGAAACCTTAGAAATTTCAATGAAATTCCAAGTTAAAACTTCTCATTTATCCCCATAATTAAGAGATGTGCAAGTATTGTTATTCTCATTTCATGGAAAAGAAAATTGAGGCTCAGATAGTTAAGTGACTTATCCAAGGTCATATAGTTAACACAATTCAGAATCAGAATTCAAACACAGGAGCACTGACTACAGAGAAAAAAAGGATTATTCTTTCCAATATGTCTGATAACCTCTATCTAAACCTCTCCATGTTGTTCAGCAGTAGAATTTTCTAAGACCTAATCCTCAAAACCAAGAACACATTCCCCACTTCTATCTTACCCATCACTACAACACACACTTCATTTTAAAATTTCTACTGTCCATCTGGAAATATCTGAACCTGAATGAACACCAACACCCCAAGGGAGACTCATCAGAAGAGAGAGAACGCTGGGATATGCTTTGGCAGCTATTTCTCCTCACATGGGTGGTTTGACTTTCACAGAGCAGTGATGATTGAAATAGAGCCAGACTCCTCTCCTCCCTCACATTCTCCTTCCCTTTGCTTTGCTCATTCACCTTAAAGGAAAATGTAACCCTGTTCTTGGTCCTGAGTTCCCAGGGGCTGCTGTTGCTGCCCTAGTTTTTGATCTGAGCCCTGCTACCTCCTACCTCCTTTGCCAGGCTGTCTGCTCTCTGAGAGTATCCGTCAAATACAGCAAACCCAACACCAGAAGAAGGGAAAAGCTAGCTTGTAGCATTATAAATAGTTGGACTCCTGCCAATAGAAAACTGGAGGAAATTGTAATGTCTTCTGGAGTATGAACACATACAGAAAAAAAAAGGAAGGAAAGAAAAAGATCTGGCAAACAAAATGGAAGGAGCACATTCCCTAAGCAGTGGCTATGGCCAGAGGTTAAAACAAACAAACAAACAAACAAAAAACAGTGCAAAATGGAATTAAAGGGCACATAAGGGAAGAGAAAAATGACCATGTAAATGACCCCCATGTTGAAGGATGGATAAATAGGGACTATGAGCAGAACTAGAATTAAGAATCTTTGTGTCCAGACAAATTTAATTTGGGGCTGACAATGGCACAGAGGATAGACCAAAGAGAAATGATCATGGCCAGAGAGGGAGAGCATCCAGAGAAACTGGTATAGGTCCCATCAGGGGCCAGAAGGTAATGACTTTGGAACAGAAGGGAAGCATGGCAAATAAAGATGCTGGGATATTGGCAGCTATTGCTGATTGGGTCTGGAATTTGTGTGAAAGCACAGATAAGTAGGAGAGAGGAGATAACAGAGAAGGAAAGAGGTGAAAATGGAGAGGAGGGGAGGAAAGGGTTTGCAGAGGCTATTGTCTGATGACTGGCACAAACTTTTCTTTTAAAAATCAGTATTTTAAAGAGATTGATACCTATGTAACCCTTTAAAACCCTCCCCAATCTACTCCTCCCAGAGAACTCTCTTGAAGAATAAAAAACTGTGGAAAAAGGTGGGGAACAGTTCAACAACACTGTCTGACACATTTACCAAGTCTGAAGTTATAGTCAGTCACCTACCACTGCAAAGAAAGAAGTTAAATGTATTCTCATATCTTCTTTAGGACAAAGCCTGGGCATTATAATCAGTTCAAACAATTGACAAGCATTTATTAAGCAGAAGCTATTTTTGGTGCTAGGATACAAAGACAAAAATGAAACAATCCCCGACTTCATGGAATATATATATATATATGTATATATATATATATTGTATTATGTGACACTTAATTTGTATTTTATTGTTGTTCAGTTTACATGTTTAAGTCACTATGTGTAGTTTCTTTGTCCTCTTTACTTCACTTTTCATAAATTCATAATCCCATACTTCATTGCATTCCTCATAGTCATCATTTCTTATTTCAAATCATATTCCATTTTATTATTATGCCACAATTTGTTTAATTGTTCCCCAAATGATGGGCATTTACTTTGTTTCCAGTTTGGAGTACTATAAAAAGTGCTACTATAAGCATTTTGCTATATGTGGAGCTTCCTTTTTTACCGTTGACTTTCTTGTTAACTATCACTCTGTTCTTAATAGTTTGTGATTCTTCAGAGAACTATCTGATCCTGCCCTTGACCACCAAGCCATTTGGGAACAGCTTTTGATTTTATGTATTTGTGCAGGTTCTCTAAGTGTCTTAGATTTCAGAGCCTTGTCAGAGATATTTGATGCAAAGCTTTTTCTCCAGTCTGTTGCTTCCCTTCTTTTCCTAGTTGCATAATATCCTTCATGCAAAAGCTTTTCAAATTCGTTCATTGAAATCATGTCTTTTGTCTTTAGTGATTGTCTCTATCCCTTATTTGGTTAAGAATTCTATCCCTAACCAAAGCTGTGAAAGACACTTAACTTGACTCTCTTCTAATTGTTTAAAACATGCTATTTACAGGTTCTGTTTTCCTTTATTGTTGTATATATTGTAAAAGGTTCATCTGCACCTAATTTCTATCAAACTGCCTTTTAGTTTCTCCTCTAATTCTTGTCAAATATTAAATTCTTCTGCAAGTAGTTTATAGACTCAGATTTATCTAACACTGCAGGAGAGGGGGGTGGTTCATTTGTCTATGATTCTTCTCTACCAGTATTTTGCGCTGATAAATTTTTCTAATTTTTAACCAGTACCATAATTTTGACCACTGCTTTATAGCATAATTTGAGGTCAGGAAGTGCTTACCACCCTTCATTTCTACTTTGTTTTCATTGTTTCCTTTTAGATTCAAAATGTTACGTTCCTCAGAATGAATTTTGTTATTTTGTCAAGTTCTATAAAATAATCCCCTGAAAATATGATTGGTATGCCCTCCAAATCTTCTTTTCAGGCTAAGCATATTGAGTTATTTTAATCTACCCTTGACCAATAGAGTTTGCCAATCAATCAACAAGCATTTAGTGTCTCCTGTATGCCAGGCACCTTGTTAGGTGACAGAGATGCAACAATGTAAATGAAAGACTCCTGACTTTCAAAGATTTTATACTATATACATATTTATAATATACATAATAAATTATTAAAAGCATACAAAATAGAATCAAAAGTAATTTGAAGAGAGAAGCACTGATATATATAGGGATCAGGCAAGATTAATCTCATATAGAGGGTGGCATTTCAGCTAAGCTTTGAATAATATTAAATCTGTAAATTAATGGAGTATTATCATTTTTGTTTGATTTGTTATTTTTTGGTATGGACTGCTCATTAGTATGTGATAGTCTGAGTCAATCTGTAAATCAACAAGTGTTTACTTAGAGTGTATTATGTCCCAAGAAAGATAATAGTGTCTAGAAAAGAAAGTCAAAAATAAAAGTCTCTACCTTCAAGAAACTTACATGTTTCATAAGTAAGAATACCATGTGTGTGTGAGTGTTTATAAATCTATATACAAAATAAAATATAAGGCAATTTAAACAGAGGAGCACTTATATCTGTCAGGATCAGTCAAGGCCTCATGCAGGAGAGGGTCCATTTTGCTGAGCTTAGAAGAAAGCTAGGGATTTTAAGAGCTAGTGGGGGGAAAGAACACATTGCAGGTATGAGGGATAATTTGTGGGGAAAATCAAGAAGGTTAATTTGACTAGACTATAGAGTATGGGGTGTCCCGAATGTCTTAGTGAAGTTTTAAGCTTTTAGTAATAGAAGATTACACTCTTAAGACTTTGGGGACATACTTTACATAACAAAGCTAGAAAGGTCATTTGGAGCCAGATTATAAAGACTGGTAAATGTCAAATGAAGGAATTTGCATTTGTTCCTATAGTTTATAGGTAGACTCTGAAGCTTATTGAAAGAGAAATGACATGGTGACACATCTTTTTATTTAATTTTTTTTAGATTTTCAGGAATATTGCTTTGGCTACCATATAGAAGATATGTGGAAAGGGGAGAGAAAGCAAGATGAATTAGGAGACTATTGCAATAGTATAGGCAAGAAGGGATGATTTAGGCAAGTGATGATGTGAGTGGGAAGAAGGGATGTATATGAGAAATAGCTCATTGGGGATGATAGAATCAATAGGACTTGGCAACTATTTGGATATGTAGTTGTGGTTTATCCTTCATTTCCAAAGAGGACAAGTGATATCACAGGGTGTTGACTTGTGCATAAATTTGATTTAAGTGAGGTAGAATTGTTCAAAGTCATCAGCCTCACCTTCTCTTTAAAAAAACAAACAAACAAACAAACAAAAAACTACCTTACATCTTGGCATCAATTGGTTCCAAGGCAGAAGAACAGTAGAACTAGGACGTTGACATCAAATGACTTGCCCAGGATCACAAAGACAGGAAGTGTCTGAAATCATATTTGAACCCAGGATTTCTGCTCTCTAGGCATGACTCACTCCACTGAACCATACTTTTCTCTTCCAGAGTCATTAAAGTCCAGTGGCAAGACAAAAATCAGGACAACTGGCCATGACCCATGTAGTGAATGACTTTGTCATCTTCAATGTCTGACCAAGCTCTAAGCACTCCACAGCACCTACTTCTTCTGCCTTCATGGTCATTGGAACAAATTGTTCTTTTTCTTCCCCTTCTACTAGGAGAAGTCTTCACATACATAGGGTGGACTTCCTTCAATTCACCATTCAATGGTTTTATGGCCCATTGATTACCCTAACCTGGTATAGCCCATCTACTGAGATGCTTTATCAAGGTATGGCTGCTGTGTGAACTATAGCTTCTTGGAGACACAGGTGAAAGTTGAATGATGAGCACACACCAAAGGCAGATGAGCAACTCTGAAAGGGGCCAGCTATTGCTCACACCAGAGGGGCTACTCCTCTCAGAACACTCATAAATTCCGTTAGGGGAAGGAAGACGGAGGAACCAGGGTTAGAAGGATGGCAGTGCCCTTAAGAGAAATTGGGAAGTTTTTATGCTGCTCACTATTCTGGATTTGTTCCAAACTTTTCAAAATCATACTTAAAATTTGTGATATAGAAATTAGATTCTGCTCTTTGGTAATCATCTGCTATGAACAGAGGGCAAATCTTAATGTCTTCTTATAGTACTTGACTTCCTTCTCTGTTTTTTTTTTCCTCTTAGGTGGGTCTTTCATTCATCTCTATTATAGAGCTATCATGAGAGCTAAATTAACCTTGTTTTTGTTGTTGTTAAATCATTTTTAGTCACGTATGATTCTTTGTGACATCATTTGGACATTTCTTGGAAAAGATACTAAAGTCCTTTGCCATGTCCTTCTCCATGTCATTTTATAGATGAGGAAATTGAGGCAGAACTAAGTGACTTGCCCGGGATTGCACATCTAGCAAGTATCTGAAGCTGGATTTGAACTCAGGAAGATGACTTCTCACTACAGGCCCACTACTCCATCCACTGTACCACCTACCTGCTGTAAATTAACATTAGGAAAACCTATACAAATACAGCATTTGGTTTACTTTCTTCTAGAAAGCAACCTACTGATTAAACAAGGAATCCAGCTGCCCTAAGTGGACTTTGATCATTTGTTTTTCCAGATGGCCTCATAGAAGCCTGGCAACAATTCTACTCTGTTCTTGAAAGGAAACTTGAGCACACAAGATATCAATGAAACTTCCTTTTCTGTCGTAAATCTCTTATAAAGAAGTAAGGGGAAATTACCAGACTGGGCCATTTTGATGAGAATGATTTTATTTGCCTATGAATATGGCAGCAATTGCCAAGCTTAGAGTATGACTCTAAATAAATCAGGTCATTTTTTCTTAAATTTTAATATGGAAATAACTGTGCTTTCCTAAAAAATGATTATGATTATGAGTCTTGTGCCTAAATCAATGTGCACCACTTTAACAGAGTAGAGCTAGGAACCTTGTAAACACCATAGAACAGAGATGTTCCTGTGTTCTATTCCAGGAGGTAAGTAGCAGTTTCTATTTCTAGTAGGATAGTTTCTTTATCAAGATACTTCCTTGAATCAGTGACAGTTTTTAAAGATTTATCTTGTAAAGGAAGGTTTTAATTTTTCCCTTTTGTTCTTTGAATTTAATAATTTAATTTTTCTAAATAACAAGGATGATAGATCATTATTATATTTCCAAGGTGTATTTTTTTAAAAACCAAGACTCATAATATAATTAGATCTCTGAAAGACCAGTTGTTTGGAACATCATGATTTTACTGAATTTATAATTTATCTGAGAAACACAAATTTCATTAACTTTGTCAGGAGCTTAATTCTTCTCAAGGGTCAGAGGATCTAGAATGACAAGGACTCTTATACAAAGAGCTAACTAAGGCAACTCGTTGGCTCAATGACTAGAGACCTGGGTCTGGGTTCGAATTCCTCTTCTTACACTTACTAGCTCTGTGACTTCAGACAAATCACTTAACCTGTTTACCTCTGGTGCTTACTACCTGTGTCACTGGCAGTGAGTGGGAGCAGTGGATAGAGTGTCAAAGTCAGGACACCATTTTTGTGATTTCAAATCTGGCTTCAGATACTTACTAGCTTAAGTTAAGTTGCTTAACCCTGTTTCCCTCAGTTTCCTGATATATAAAATGAACTGGAGAAGGAAATGTCAAACCACTCTGAGATCCCCGCCAAAAAAAAAAAAAAGTCATGAAGACTTAGACTCAACTGAAAACAGCTGACTGAAAACCTGTGTCACTTCAGGTAAGTCCTTTAAACTCCATGACCTTCTGTTTCTTTACTGTAACATGAACAGGGAAGGTGGAGTAGATGGTTTCAGAGATCCACTCCAGCTCTGGATCTGTGATCCTTATAAAGTTCTTCTCAGTCAACCTTTTCATTTTACAAGTGAGGAAGCCAGGGCCCAGAGGAGTGAATCAACATATCTCACATTTATCCATAGCAACTAGTTCTCCTAAATGTAAAAAAAAAAAAAAGATTCAAATCAAATGATAACCAGATGGTTAAACTGTGCTCTTACTTATGTAACCTCCACAATTATATATCCAAAAGAGCAAAATGCCAATTTGTTATTGAAAGAAACTGTGCCACCAGAGATCTCAGATATGGAAACTTATAATGTTGGGAGACAGGATGGATGAAGGGAGAGGGAGAAAACTGTCCAAAAAGAAAGCATCAACATTGCAATTTTCCAGCTTTTAATTAAAAAAAAGTATTTAAGAAAGGGAAAAAAAATAATATGGCACTTTTCCCCTCCTTTTTTTCCCAATAGATTGCCAAATAATTATACTGTATTGGTTGATGGATCTCTTAAATTTATGTCCTTTTATTAGGCATGGAAGTTCATTTTATGGCTATGCTTAGGAATGTCTAGCCACTATATTAACTTATTTTTCCCCTTCTAATTTAAAAAAAAAGATTAATAACGAGTATAATATTTCTAAAGAACACTCCATGTGGGTAGCTTTCATTTGGTGCCTACCTAATAGGAAAATGACTTTTTGGTAGTCTCTAGAAAGTTTTAACTGTTATTAAACTAAATATACATTCCTTAGATAAATATGTTCTGAATTCCATCTCAGTAGGTTAATACCATCTGAAACACTTAGGTTCTTGACAAAGCAAACAGAATAAACATTCATATACTGCATGGCCACTCTCCACAAAGTGCTTAACCTTCAGATAGTTTTAATCACCTTGAAATACACTTTTAAAAGTAGAAGATTAATAATAACCTTCACGCTTACACAGCCCACACAATGAATTGGCCCCAGGTGTCATGTGCCTCTGTGTCCAAAAACAGTTGGACATCAAAGATTTCAAGGTAGCCTTTTAGTTACATTTATTTCCAGTCCAGGAAACACCAAGGAAGATATAGGAGCTCTTATAGAACTCTTCTGGAGTCATCCTGGGAGACTAAATTTAATTTATACTCTTCTGGAAGTTGCCTCAGAGCAAACCTTTAAGGAATGGTTTAGAATCAAAATAAATACCTCAATAAAGAACCAGAGCCTCAAATTAGTCCTATTCTCATCTAATTTGTCACAATAGTTCTTTATTAAAATCCTCTCATAGTTGAATTATCGTGGTACTAAAACAAAATGAAATATGGTACCTTCTCTCCAGGAGTTTACATTCTACAGGGCAATGGGTCTCCAAAACTGCTTAAGATTGTCGGGACACAATTGAGGATTGACCTAGGACTGGCATTCCTCCTCTTATATAACTACACTAATCAATTAATATCAAGAAGTATTTATTTAAATGCCTACAATGTACCAGGCATTGTGCTAAGCAATGGGAAAACCAAAAAGGCAAAAACATAAACAAAACAAAACAAAGACCAATCTCTGCTCTCTAGTAACTCATAGTCTAATAGAGAAGACAACATGCAAAACAAGCTATAAACATGATGAAATGGAAATAATAATAGAGGAAAAGCAATAAAGTTAAGAGTGCTGGTGAAAGGCTTATCAAAAAAGATGAGATTATAACTAGGTCTTAAAGGAAGGGAGGGAGGGCAGGAGACAGAGATGAGAAGGGAAAGAAATATACAGATATCCACACCAAGAAATTTCCACCCTTAAGATATAGCAGATAGCTTGATCATAACGGTTGATGGGGACATGATTGGGGATGTAGATTCTAAATGATCACTCTAGAGCAAATATCAGTAATATGGAAATAGGTCTTGATCAATGACACATGGAAAACCCAGTGGAACTGAGAATTGGCTATAGGAGGGGGGTGGAAGGAGGGAAGGGAAAGAACATGAATCATGGAACCATGGAAATTGTTCTTAATTAATCAATAAAAATTACATTAAAATATTAATAATTTTTTAAAAAGATATAGCAGATATAGTAAAAAAAGACAGTGTCAAGAGATGAAAAAAGGACACACTCATGTGCAAAGAATGGCAAAGAGATAAGTAGCACTGAATCATAAAGTATGTAGAGAGGAGTAATATGTAGGAAGACTGGAAAGGAAGAGAGGTACCAGATTATAAAGGGTTCTGAAAGCCAATCAGAGGATTTTATATTTTTATTTGAACTCAGAGATGATAGGAAGCCATGGGAGATTTATTGAATGGGGAAGGTAACAGGATCAGACCTGGACTTTTAGGAAGATCAATTCTATTGCAGCTGAGTGCAGGATGAAGCAGAATGGGAGGATACTTGGAAGAGGGAAACCAACCAACAAGAATGGCAGTAGTGTAGACATTGTCTTAATAATGCTTACTGTAGGGTGGTGGCAATACTCAGGAAGAGAAAGGGGGATGTCTGATGAAGATAGAGCTTCACAGAAGGTTGGACTTGGCAACGGAATGGATTGTGGGTGGGGGACTGGTGAAAAAGAATTAAGGGACTACAATGACATCCAGGTTGCCAGCCTGGGTGATTGGGAGGATTGTAGTTCCTTTAACAGGAAAAGACATTTAGGAAGAGAGGAGAGTTTGAAGGGAAAGATGAGTTCCATTTTGGGCGTAGTAAATTGGAGATGACTGCACTAGCATATGGTATATTAAATATACAGTGAAAGCTTCCAGTAACTCCTTAGAGTACCACATACCAAAGGACGAAAACAAAGTGGGAGATTAAAGACATTCTGATCAGCAGTAATGCCCTATGAAGTATTATGCAAAACACAAAGTATACAGATGTCCACACTAAGAAATTTCCATTCTTAAGGCTTTTGCTTATTTTTAGTTATCTATCTATCTATCTATCTATCTATCTATCTATCTATCTATCATCTCTACAAATATACCTTTTGTATATTATGAAAAAGATTTATAATTCCTTGGGATTGGAATTTAAGTCAGAAATCAGGGTAATATGCTGGTAAGTAAGCTAGATTGAGAGTCAGGAAAGCCTGAATTCTAATCTTGGCTTTGCCACCAGCTATGATAACTTACTTAATAGCAGTAGCAATGTAATATACTACATCTGGAATCTGGAAGACTTGAGTTCAAATCTGGCCTCAGATACTCACTATGTAATCTTGGACAAATCGCTTAAGCTCTGTTTGCCTCAGTTCTTTCAAATGCAAAATGGGGATAACAGCATCTACCTGTGAGGCTCAAATGAAATTTGTAAAATGCTTTGCACAGTGTCTAGCACATATTAAGTATCATGCAAATGCTAGTTATTATTAGCCTTGTATAATTAGCCTGGTATATTAGCCATGTAACCTTGAATAAGTCGAGTCATCTCTATGTACCTCAGTTGTTTATCTGTAAGATGAATTGTAGATGATCTCTAATATCTCTCTGAGCTCTAAAATTCTCTGAATTGTTCTTCCTTTTTCTATACCCATCAAATATATGAGACAACAATGCCTTGTACCTAGCAGGTATTTGATAAGCTTGCTAAATAAATAGATAAACTGCTAAATGAATAGAATGTGAAAAGACTCACAAATGATGTGGGAAGGATAAGTAAATAACTCTAGACAGAAACCTAGGAAACTCAGTTTTATCAAATATTCCATTTCAAGTTATATTAAAAGAAAAGCTTAGCTCCAACTAGCTATGTTTTCAAAGATGCCAGTACTTATATTTTAATTCATTAAACTTAACAGAATGCAATTTCTTTATATGGTTTCTTCTACACATAAAAAAGTTAAAAAAATATACACACACTAAAATTTAAGATTTCATAAAAATGAGCTCATAGCCCAGTTACAGCCAAAAACAATAGTTTAGCTGGATTGTAAAACTGACACGGATCCATAGGCTTGTACCATAATTGAGTTGGAATTTATGTTTGAAATTTAATATGCTGCAAGTTTGAATTGGATCCACTTTTAATGTTTGTTTTTTAAAAGAAGAATAAATATAACATCATCTAACAATGTCTTAGAACACATTATTTCTTCAACAAATTTATATTTGACTAAACAAATTTTACCATGATTATATTATAACATGGCCATGGAAATATTCTTAGGTAAAATAGTTTATAAAGGGTTGTTAGGGTATATATATATATATATATACCTAAGCCAATGTAGGTGGTGGAGGGGCTGAAGGTCCATTTCACTTAAGCGAGGCCAAGCAGAACTTCCACGAGGAGCCACATTTCCCCAGTGAATTTGGAGCATCTATAATGGAATCTGAGCAAATCTCCCAGTCATGTTCCTGAAGTTCTGCATATATATACTGTTAAACACTTAAGGAGAAGCAGTTAGTGGGGGGGGGGGAGGAGTGGGTAAAGTGAAAGCCCTGGAAAATGGAAAACCTGTGTTCAAATCTAACCTTAGACACTTTACTAACTATGTGATCCTGGGCAAGTCACCTAATTTCTGTCTGCCTTAGTTTCCTCACCTGTAAAACTGACATAATAACAGTTCCTGGGGTTGTTATAAGGATGAAATGAGATGAATTTTTAAAGTGCTTTGCAAACTTTAATGTGCTATATAAATTCTAGTAATTATTAATAACTTTCTAATATTAACACAAATTAATAAAGGGTTCTTAAAATCAACCATATTTTAGTGAACATCTGGCTACTGGGACAAGTTGGTTTGAAGTGACTTTTTATACCTCTTAATGATGGGCTGAGGCTTTCAAATATAACGTTATCCCCAAAATTAATTTATTCCATATTGATGAATTAGATAAAGAGAGCATTGCCAATATCAACTCAAATGTTATAAATTTCCCATTGCTGACTTCAGGAATATTATGTAAACCCATTTAAACAGTAATTTCTACTTTAAATCAAACAAATGACGAAATAAGTACAACAAATTCCACTTTCTTCTCTATTCTCTCCATATGACTATAAACACTTGTCACTCTTTCTCTTTTCAAAACTGGTTTGTGAGTAATAGACCATATACTTCACTCCTTGCCCAGACAAGAGCCCTATACTTTGTATGAAGTCAAGCAGATATTTTTGGAGGTCATATGTTGTTATTATTTTTAAAACCCTTACCTTCTGACTTAGAATCAATACTAAGTATCATTTCCAAGACAGAAGAGTGGTAAGGGCTAGGCAATGGGGGTTAAGTGACTTGCTCAGAGTCACTTAACTAGGAAGTGTCTGAGGCTGTGTTTGAACCCACAACCTCCAATTCCCAGGTCTGGCTCTCTATCCACTTAGCCACCTAGCTGCCCCTTATGATTGTTGGTAATACCAATAAAAATATACAAGCTTTCTTTCTTCCTTTTTTCCTCTCAACAACTTTTTGGGGCTTCCCTGGACATCTGATACTGACAAAATTTTTATTAAATATATCTAAGTAAAGGGTCCAGAATTTTTTTAATTCATATCTTCTCTTTGTTCTAAGACCATAGTAAATGTGGTGCTCTGAAGGCATATCGGAAAATTCTTAATGTTTCATTCATTTTGAATTATGACTTTAAAGTTTATTATATAACATTTCATAAACTCAACTTCCATCTATTTTCAAATGAACTCACAAAAATTCTAAAAATATGACCTCTTCTGTTATAGATTGTCTTGCCCCAAGCTGGACCATTTAAAGTGATTATGTTGTATGGGTCCTAGGACAAATTTATATCAATCAATCCATAGGCATTTATTAATATCCTGTAGCATTCCAATCTGTTAGACAAAAATAGGATGGAACTTGCACTCACAGAGCTTACATTCTATTGGGGAAGACAATGTATAAAATTACACAGAGAATACATATGTTTTCTTTGTTATAAGAGATGGTTCTCTAAGTAGAAAAGGGTAGGAAGGAACATATTGAGAAATTAAGAAGATTTAAAAACAAGCTAAGATTGAGAGAGAGAAAAAAGAAAAAACATGAAGAGACAGAGAGAAAAGGAAAGAGAGGATAGATAGATAGATAGATAGATAGATAGATAGATAGATAGATAGATAGACAGACAGACAGATAGATGGATGGATAGATGGATGGATGGATAGGTAAATAGAAACAGAAATAGAGATGACAGATAAATGGCACATAATTGAAAAAGTAGGTAAATAGATAATAATGACATAGAGACAAGATTGTTGTTCAGTTTCTTCAATCTTGTCCAACTCTTTGGGATCCAATTTGAAGTTTTCTTGGCATAGATAATGGAGTGGTATGCCATTTCGTTCTCCAGCTCATTTTACAAATGAGGAACTGAAACACACAGAGTTAAGTGACTTGTCTAAGACACTTAACTAGTAACTAAGTCTTTCAACTAATATTTGAGACTTGATTTGAACTCAAGAAGATGAGTCTTTCTCATTTCAGGCCAGAACTTTATCCATCAAGGCATATAGCTGCTAGACTGATAGGCAGGTAGGTAGATGCAGGCTAAATTTGTAAGGGACACACTACCATCTGGAGAACTGGGAATTGCCTCGTGTAGGGGCTAATGCTTGAGCTGAGCTTTGAAGAACAGAGAGGGTTCTAAGAGACAGGGGCAAGGAGGAAATCCCAAGTTCAGAGTTTCAAGCAGCAAGTTACTATTACTTTTATTATATTATTATTTTAACAGGCCTTAATATTTTCCAATATATTTTTATATTCATTATCTCAATGAGCTCTGGTTGTTATTGCTCTCACCTCGCTATCTGTTATTTCTTTGTCTTTTCAGACCTACACAAACTCATAGAAAAAGGATTTGCAATATGCTGAGGGGACATCAAAAAAGACAGTTTAGATAGATTGTAGATCTAACTAAGATTCAGATAACAATGTGCCCTGAAAGTTGACATATTGAGCATATGGAGGAGATAATGTCTACCAAGAGGTACCATGATAAGATCTATCATCTCGAAGACCATGAACTTCATTTTTTAAAGTATTATTTAATCTCAATATAACTGGTTTCCTTTTTTCATTATATTCATTTTACTTTTTGCACAAAAAATGATTTAGAGTCTATAGGCCTTACCAGACTGTTGCAGAAGGGGATCCATGATACAGAATAAGGTTAAGAAGCCCAGATGCAAATCGTACTTAGAAAGGAAAAGAGGTATTTATCATTATCTATGTCTAGAGATCACACATAAAAGGTAGATTAAAATACACAGGCAAAATCCCACTGCACAAAACAGTCTGCTGACAATAGTGATTTTTCAGATCTGAAGCAAAGTATAGAATCTGGTGAGGAAAAAAGAAGGGGTTCAGCGGGGTGGGGAAGAAATTTTGGATGGATTTTTTTTAATGAAGAAAAGGTTATTTTGGTAAGGGCTTCCAGAGAATAGAATCAGCAAGTCTCAGAAACTCTATTTTTTATTCCTCTATCTAAATATCAAACCATATTGCTAAGATATAGACAAAATCAAAAGCAATAAAGCAAAAATCAGGATACGTGCTATGATATCACTCACTGCCCTGTAAGAAGAGAGTCATTCTTGAGCTGAGTCCTTCCCATTAATCACATTCTGGGCCAAGGAACAAGGTTCAGATAGCAATGTGCCCTGAAAGTTGACATATTGAGCCATTTCCATATCAAGACAGGGGCTGGATTGCCGGTCTGTTGAGGAATGGAAGTAAGCATAAAAGGCTTCAGCTGTCTTAGCAAGACTGATAAGATTAAGCTCACACAGTGTCTTTTTTTGCCTTGTTTTATTTTTTTAAAGCAGCCAGAAATCACTTTAAAGATTACTTACCCAGTACCGACTAGTACCATGTGCTAGTCGCAGTCAGCCTGCTATGCAGGACTCACTCACGGTCACCCTTGACAGTGACAGTTAAGGTCATACAGAAGCTGATGTATGTTTAGAAGAGAGTTTCTCTCTGTTTTTTCCCTTTCTTTTTCTTTTCTTTCATTTTTTTCTTGACTTCTTTTTTTAGTTTTATAATTTGGCCACATTCCTCAAAGGAAAAAAAAAAAAAAAAGATCCCACCTTTTTGTATCTATATATACCCCAGAGCAGCAGCATTGTGTACGTGGTCCTTGTGTTATTTTGAGCCCTCATATATCTCTCCTCTTCTTGCCCTGGATTTCCCGAGACTATAAATAGCTCTTTTCAGAGTAGGTCTTTGAGTGCCAAAAGGAGGGCATGCTTTGTGGAAAGCCTCCCTGAAGCGTGATCAAAGCTCTTGGGACTGGAGTCACTAACTCCCAGATCACCTTTTCCCAGTGGATAGTTAGATGAAAAGACATCTTCCAGTATAGGAGAAAGAAATAGGTCCCAGAAAAAGAAATTTGTCCAAGGTCATATTAGTCAGTGGCAAAAATAGGACAATACAAGATACCTAATTCCCAGGTTTTGATGCTAACTAAGCTTTGAAGGAGGTCTGTGATACCATTGTGTCCAGTAGAGAGATCACGAAGCTAATAACCTGGTTAAAAAATAAAATAAAATAATAAAATAATAAAATAAAATAAAATAAAATAATATACATTTTAAAGCTTCATGCAAAAAGTACTCCAATCAGGGATTCAAAGACTTGTAGAATGAACATGCCAGAGCTCTCGTCACAGATAATTTGGGAGATCCCAGGCAAGTGATTTACCATAACTATAATCCACAGTCATATAATTCCTGAAGACACAAAAAAACCTTAAACTATAGCCTTTAATCCTCAAAACATCCCATGAAGTGGATGCTATTGTAATATCCATTTTACAAATGTGGAAACTGAAACTCAGAGATTGCAGGACTGATCTCTATTCCATAGAGTGAGAGCAGGAGACAAGATTTGAATACAGACCTTTCTGATTCCAAATCCAGCACTTTATCCCCTATGTAATACTATTTCAGAGAACAATTATGTATGAAGTCTAAAAACAATAATGTTCTTAACTTCTTACTTTTTTTCTCACCTTAATAAAATTCTCTCATATAATTTTATTTCGTTTTAAAGGTTATCACAAGCCATAATACTAGACTAGTTTATTCCAGTTGTGGATGAAATTATTATTTTACTATATTACATATATATATTAACATATCATGTTATATATATATTAATATAGTATAGTTGTAAAGTAAAATTGATTTGGGACTTTTGATCATGAACCTCTTAAAATGGTGTTCATGAGCAGTCCAGCAGGACAAGAGATGCTAGTGAAGATGTACAGCTTTAAACAAAATAGGGCAATTTGGGGGGCAAAATGTGGATTTCTTCAGTTTGCATTGTGGGTCTTTAACCTTTGCTTTTGGTTCCCCTTTCCTCTTCTATAAAATCCTCTGCCTCCTTTCCAAAAGAAAAGCATCTGACATGATATTTGTACTTTGAACTGAATTCATACTCATTTGTACCCTTCCAGGCTTGGCAACATTTAATAACCTTTATGTTTTTATTATTAAAAAAAGATTCAGTCTCCAACTAAAAGTATTTTCAATTGACAGGAAAGGCTGCACTATTCTTTAGCCATAAAATATTTTATACCTAAAGTTAGTCCTATGTTCGCCACTTTTAGCATATTATATGAAGGTTGGTTCTAAAGGGATTGTGATTGGTTTTCTTTTTCCCTTTAAATGAGATAATAAAGTGCTTCCCACATTGCCTTTTACATAATATAGGTAGCTAATTACTGCTTGTTTCCATCTCTCTCATCCTCTCCAACTCTTATCCTTGCTCCACTGAAAGGGATGATCCTTTGATTATAGCTATGGAAGACCTTAGAAGTCATTGTATGAATATTCTTGGCATGAATATTTTTTGCATAGTTCCTCTTATTTTCATGTCACATCCCCAATGGGGTGTTCCCCAGGGTTCTGCTATTGGTCCCTTCCACTTTTCACTCTATATTCAGTGATCCCATATACTACCATGGCTTCAATTATCATCTCTATGCATGTGACTCCCAGATCTATATACGGAGCATTATTCTCTCTGCTAAATTATAGACATGCATGTCCAGTTGCCTCTTGGACAACTGGTTATCCCATGGTCACCTCAAACTTGACATGTCCAAAATATTGTCTGTTATTCTCTTTTCCTCAAGCCCTCACCTCCCTCAGCTTCCTTGCTTCTTATAATTGTGAAGGGTATCACCAACATCTCAGGATCCCAGATCCTCTCATGCTCATATCCTTGATTCCTCCCTTTCATTCATTCCATATATTAAATCTAATGTTAAATCTTGTTATGTTGACTTTAACAACATCTCTCTGCTCAGCCATCACCCTCTTCAGTTTCCCATGGTCTTTTGCCTGAATTACTGCAAAAGTCTTCTGTTTGGTGTCTTTGATTCAAGCCACTCTTTCCCAGTTTTAATCCATTCTCTACACAGCTGTCAGTGTTTTGTTTTGTTTTGTTTTGTTTTGTTTTGTTTTGTTTTGTTTTTCTAGACAGCAAGTTTAGACAATGTTACATCTCTGGCCAAAGTGATAATCTGTGACTTCCACAATAAAATAAAATCTGGCACTTAAAATTCTTGACAACCTGGTGCTTCCTACATTTTCAGTCCCCTTACACCTAACTCACCACCATACATCCTTTAAGTAAAGCTGCATAACCTATTTGTAGTCCCTTAAACAGACTCCAGCTCCCCTTCATGCCTTGTCCCTGACTATCCCCCAAGCCTCAAATGTTCAACAGTAAAATGGGCATAACAAGCACCTAGTTCTCAAGGTTGTTTTAAGGAACAAATAATAAAAAAAGAAAAGGACTGCGTAAACCTTAAAGCACTATGTATGTACATGCTAGCTATTATTATTGGTTCCCCTTTTTTCCTTCAAGACTCAGACAAAATCTCATCTTGTGTGGCTGGCTTTCCCTGGTGCTTCTTCCTCACTCTCAGTTCTACAACTTCTAATACCTTCCCCTTTCCTATTTCCTTCATTGGCATTGTAAATATCATATGTGGACCTAGATATTTGTACTGCTTTAGGGCAGTGACTATAATTTTTTGCCTTTCCTTTTATCCCTAAAATTTAGAATAGTGTCTGACACTGAGTAAATGATAAAGCTTAAATGTTTGTTGATTGATTGACTGAATGCCCATCTTCTCCCTCTCCTTTCATCAAAGAACTTAACTCTAACCACCTTACTACCCAGATTGCTTTCTGCCTCATCTCTCTGTGTCATTGTCTGTTTTCTGTCTCTGCCTTTGTTTCATTTCTGTCTTTGCTCCGTCTTTGCTTCACTCTCTATTTCCGTCTCTCTCTCTTTCCCTCTCTTTATGTCTCTTTATCTCTCTCTTATACACACACACACACACACACACACACACACACACACACACACACCCTTCAGGGATGAGGAAATGAGTAAAACTAGACTATATCTGAGCTCCCCTCCAACTCTGTGAGCTCAAGTGTGAGGCACAGCAGTACAGTTAAAAAGGCATTCTTTTTCCAGATTAAAAAATGAGAAGGAACATTAATTCTTATCACATTCTTTTATAAAAAAAATCAATACCAAGAATTTCTGCAGTGTGAAATTGACTAGTGAAGTTAATATTATTCCCTTTCCTGAAGATCAGATCAATCCTTGAACCATAAGTAAAAATCAAGCCTGTGGAAGTTGTTTTTCATCTTATTAATACTGCTTTTCAGCTGAAAGAGAAATGATTTGCTCAAGATCAAGTATCAGAAGACTGTTAACATGTCGACACTATAAAAATAATTGTTGTCATTTCCCTATATTGGAAAGTGCAAGCTCAAATCATAAACCTTTGTACCTGCCTTCTTTCTCTGACAATGGTTTTTTCTGCTAAATTAAACGTCTGGAAATAGAAGCACAAGAAACGTTTCCCCGTGTCAAGTTAATACAGAGTCAGCTCCAAATTATTGTGATATTTATGCAGCAGGAGGGTAGCATATTGGACAGCTTGTTAGTATCTCTTGCAGAGATGAGATTCACCAGTGACATTTAGAAAAGATATTATGTATTTAAGATATTTTAAAATATTTAGTGTGAAGAGTTTTAAGGGGAAAAAAACACTAAACTATCTTACCAGTGGTCTACTTTTCTTTAAAGGCTCACAATGAGAGAGAATTCAGTCCATTAACAGAAAACATCATCCTCCTCCCTCAGGTCTTCAGGACCAGAGTAGTCAAGCTTGTCTTAGGTTAAAAGATATTCATTGCAGATAGACTGATTTACCCTTTTAACTTAAAAACACTTGATATGTTTGCAGTGTCATAATTATGTAAACCAGCATGGTTTAGTGGAAAGAATACTGGAGATGGAATCGAAGTCCAGCTCTGCTACCACCTATGACGAACCTGGGTTATAGTTATTATATAACAAGCCCCACTGGATTAGCAACCAGTGGTTAGTGTTCTAGAATTAAACTCAAGAAGGCCTGAATTCAAATCCAGAGCAAGACTTTTTTTGAGTGGCATGACTCTGGGCAAGTCACTTAACTTCTGTCTGCCTCAGACTCCTCATCTGTTAAATAAGGATGATAATAGTACCTACCTCCCTTGGTCATTATAAAGCTCAAATGAAATGATGTTCTCAAGACAGTACTAGAGAGCCAGGACAAGATGGTATAGTGGTCAAGGTCTTGGACTTGTAGGAAGTATCTTTCTGCCTATGCTTGCTGTGTGGTACAAGCCAAGGTTCTGTGTCTAAGTTTCTTCATTTGTAAAATAAGGGAATTGAACTCAAAGGTCCCTTTTTCAGTTCTAGATGTCTATGATCTTATTGTTCACTTCTCTGCTACTGGCTTGAATCTCCAACAATTATGTTCCCTCATTTTAGGTGCCCAGTGACTAGCATCCCAATTCCATTCAACCCCTTAATGTGAATCTAGTTTTTGTAAAGGGATAATTACTTCAAAGATATAGTAAGAACAAATGTATAGAACATTTCTCCAAGATACTTTGGAGAGATTATTTCACGTTACCCACCTCCCTGCACTTACCCATCTCCCTACACCATCTTGGTCTGTAGATAAGTAAATGGGATTCGCTTCACAGTTTACATAGAATTGGAACCATCAAGTGTGAGCTGAAAGCCCCACTGGGCAAGCAGCCAGGACCCTTGATCCTTTGAGTTTCCCTACTGGTCTGGCTGAATCATCCTGCCAGGATTCCTAGACAACCAGATCTCTGTGATTACCAGGTCAGATATTCCACTGTCTGAACTTAGAAGTGAAAAGAGCTATTGAAAAAGGCCCAAACCCCAGGATAATTTCTTGGGGCCATATGGTCTAAGTAAGTGATGGGGAGGTCAGGTCCACTTCCCTTAACTCCTGGTATAACCTGCTGTGTGTGAGAATGCCTCACCCTCAGGTGCAAAATACAGGAAAAGTCCAGATTGTGCTCAGCCAGGTAGCTTTAAAGATGCAAACAGATCCATCTCTTCAGCCAACGGAAAAATAAAAAGGTTCTCAACCATATGGAAGTCAAATAGAGAATGTCAACACATGCACTGGTTCCCCTGAGTCCCAGAGGAGCAATCTCAGCATGTCTGACATGGGTAATGCCATTTAGGGTGGTCTAAACATGCACCAAACCTCCATCACACTATGATCCAATGACTAGTGACAAAGACTAGGGGAGAGGTCAAATGTTCTTACCCCTCTGTACCATGACCCTTAGAATAAAAAATAGGAGGGAACCTAGATTTCCAAAAAGATCAAAGAAAGAAAAGAACCTACATATGCAAAAAATAATGATTGCAAATCTTTCCATAATACCAAAAAAAGAAGTTGCCCATCAATTATGGACATGCTAAATTATTGTATCTGAGTGTTGTGGTGCTATAATAAATGATGGGTAGCTAA
The DNA here is from genome assembly GCF_016433145.1 of Gracilinanus agilis. Classification (NCBI taxonomy): domain Eukaryota; kingdom Metazoa; phylum Chordata; class Mammalia; order Didelphimorphia; family Didelphidae; genus Gracilinanus; species Gracilinanus agilis. The sequence continues at coordinate 88,324,029 of NC_058131.1, forward strand.
GTGATACGGTGGATAGTGGATAGGAGTGCCAGGTCTGGAGTCAAAAAGACTTGAGGTCAAATCCAGCCTCAGACACTTACTAGATATGTGATCTTGGGCGAGTCGCTTGAGCTGGAAAAGAAAAAGGCAAGCCACTACTGTATCTCTGCCAAGAAAACCCTCAATGGAGTCATGAAGAGTTGGCCACTACTAGATGACTAAACCACAACATAATAAATCATGAAAAGGGCAGTTTCAGTGAAATGTGGGAAGATTTGTATGAACTGCTGCCAGGAGAGTAATTTATACTATAACAACTCTATGAAAAGAAACAACTTTGAAAAACTTAAGAACTCTAATCATCCAATGATCAACCATGATTCCAGAAGACTCATGATGAGCCATGCTGCCCACTTCCTGCAGAAAGGCAAAAAATTTTTAGACCTGACCAGTGAAGGCATTTGTTTTATCAACTATTCACATTTTTGTGAGGTTTTGTCTTTTGTTTTTCTATGAGTTGGAGGGTGGGGAGAAACCAAATTTTGCTATTGGAAAATGATGAAATAAAACTTTAGAACTTACACAAAAATGAAACTAGTGTTAATTTCTCCTTTATTCCCTACAGTCACTACATAATAGAAATTTACTCCAAAACTAGCTATCAAGGTAATGCTATTAAATGGACTTCTTATTCTTTTGCTTCTATCTATATGTGGATGAATTTATGTTTTGAAACTACTGCATTAAAAACTCTCTGAGACTTCTGAATATCTTGTTATTCTGCAGACCATTTCAGTCAATATACCTTTTTTCCTCTGGTGATACTGCCTTGTCCCTTTTTAATGGGAAATAATATAATGCTATAAAATTTAAATAGTCTCAGGGTACAGAACAGACTGCAAATGGACAGTGATATAGACCCAGAATTATAGGAAAGAGGCAAACAGGTTGTATTGCCTCTGGAAAATTATATGCTTCTTTTAATAACCCAAAGCTTCTCATTGAAACAAAATGTCCATCTTTTTAGCATGACTATTCTTTTTTCTGGAAATATTGCATAACTTTAAGTCATTGCTCAGAGAGGCATATAGTGGGCTATAAATAAATAAGGGATTGCGTAGGAGAAGCAGCATCAAGAATGTCATCAAAGAAATGAGTGACTAGGAAAAAAAAGATAGCCTGATCACCTTTTGAGAAGGAATAACCAATTGTTAGACTGCTTACTCAAATACTATCCATAAAAAATCAAGACTATTTCAGGAAGGCTGCTAGTGCATTGAGAGGACTCTCTGTGGCAGATTTATGGGAAGACCTGGACAAGAGTAGTAAAGGTTAGACAAGTCTAAATGGTTTGTGTGATCTGAATCATTAGAGTATGAACCTACACCTATCAGACCACAGATCCATCAAAGTATCATAGTATTATACAAACAATAAGAGCACTACTTGGAAAAACCATCATATTATTCTCATCTCCAAGTTCTGCCACTTACTAACTATGCAAGTCTACGCAATTCATATCACCTCTCTGAACCTCATCTGGAAAGGGAAAAGATTGAACTAGAAGATTTTTAGGTCCTTTCTAGCTCTAGATCTAATGATAATAAATTATCATTTTCTCTCCTTCCTTATCTCAACATCACACCTTTAGTATCTCCCAGTGACCAGGTTCACCATCACCATAAACTTTCAGGCACACTTTTTTTTTCTCCTAGTAACTCTGATTTGAGTTACTTAACTTTAAAGTTAAATAACTTTCTTACTTGAAAGAGAGTGAGAATCAATCCACCAAAGAACACTTTTAAATACCTACTATGCGCCAGGCACATAGGGAAACAAAAACCTAAGTGTCCCTAGCCTCACATTTTTCTGACTTCAACTGAGGAAGAGTTCTGAACAATTATGAGTAATTATAAATTAAATAAATTAAATGGGAATGGGGGACACACATCTAGGGGGAGAACTGAGGAAATGCTTCATGTAAAAGATTTCACCTGAGTAGAGTTTTTGAAGGAAACAAAAGAACCTAAGAGGTATGTGATTGGGGGATGGCATTTCAAATACAAGGACAGTCAGTAGAGAGACATTGAAAATAATAATAACAATTAATAAAATTAATACTAATAATCACAGCAACAACATTTATATAGCACTTTAAGGTTTGCAAAGCACTTTATATTTACTATCTCATTTGATCCTCACAAAAACCCTGGTAAGATAGGTGCTATTATTATCCTCATTTTAGGGATGAGTAAGAAGAAACTGAGAGAGGTTAACTTGACTTGCACAGGGTCATAAAACTAATCAGTATCTGAAAAAAGATTCAAACTCAGGCCTTCTTGACCCCAGCTCTTATACTTTATTCACTGAGCCACCTAGCTTACCTAGCTGGAGTCCAGAGATGAAAACAATGTATGGAGCAAATATCATGGCACTCTTTTATTTTTAAAAATATCTTTACTATACGGAGTGATTTCTAAAGTATCTACTACAGTATTCTTCATAAGTCAGTTCTTGTTCCTTCTCTTCTAATCTCAGTGGCCTTTGACTTGCAATGTACAATAGAGTTGTTGGTTTACTAATAAACAATGTCTCTGAGAAAGCCTGCATGTCCATTTGGAGCCAATTCAAACAGGATAATTCAGATTTTAGTCTAGAACATATTTTTAGTAAACAATCTAAATCCTAATAATAGTAGCATCAGCACAAATTCCTGCAGCAGAATAGGGAAAATGTTGTATTTTTGTATTTATTACATCTTTTGTATTTTATTACATTTTATCTTAATCTTTTATTTCATTTTATTTTATTACATTTTATTATAAACTTACATTTTGTTGTTTTTGTTTTAGTACATTTAGAATGGTAGTAATAAATTGAATAGTTACTGTATCAAAATCTTCACATATCTGTGTCTCCAGCTCTCCAGGTTTCAACCAGTTGGTTGTTTTTGTGCCAGTAATGGAATTCTCCCTTAGCATTGTCAATGCCTTAGGACTAGAGCTTCTAGGAATTGAAGTAATGAACTGACTGCTTTAAAAACTACCTCCACAACCAAGTTGGGTTTGGAAAAAAAGGCAACTTGATTCAGTTTATTTCCATATCAATAACTACTGCTAGCTCCTTCTCTGATTATAAGTAATTTGATTGGATAAGAAATATCTAAAGCTGACTGATAGCAAGCATCAGCCAGAACTCATGATATATAACATCACAAATCCATAGTGAGTGGAATACACATCATATGACAGTGTCATCACTACAAGGAGCTAATGGGTGACATTTGTTACAGGAACACTGAACTAGTTTAAGCACTTTAGGCAGCGAGGTGACCCAGTGAATAGGGTCCTGGGTCTGGAGTTAGATAGACTGATTTCAAATCTGGCCTTAGATCCTTACTAGCTGTGTGATCTTGACAAAGCCACTTAACTTTTGTTTTCTTCAGTGTCTTCATCTATAAAAATGGCTATAATTTTTATTGATTTTTTTATTTTTAAAGTATAATGTACTTTATGTTTATTATTTAAATATTTTTCCATGTTTACTTAATTCATGTTCTTTCCCTCCCCTCTTCCCTCCTCCCTCTCAGATTCAATAAGAACTTCCACTGGTTTATACAAATTTTATATTGATTTATTTTTAACAACTATTTTTTTAAAATTTTGAGTTCTTAATTTTCTCCCTCCCTCCAGGCCTTCCCTGATCTATTGAGAAGGCAAGCAGTATGATACCAATTATATCTGTGAGGTCATGCAAAGCATATTTTCACATCAGCCATGTTGCCAAAAGAGAGAGGGGGGGGTAAGGGGGGAGGGAGAGAGGGAGAGAGGGAGAGAGAAAGAAAGTAAAATAAAGTGAAAAAAAAAGTATGCTTCAGTTGCACTGAAATCATCAGTTCTCTCTCTGGAGGGGAACAGCAATTTTTATCATAGATCCTCTGAAGTTATCTTGAATTGGTTCATAATATTTATAATATTATTGTTACTGTATACAATGGTCTCTAGATTCTATTCATTTTGCTTTGCATAGTTCATATAAGTTCTTTCCAGGTTTTTCTGAAACCATCCCCTATCATTTCTTATAGCATGATAGCATTCCATCACAATCTTATATAACAACTTGTTTAGTCATTCCCTAATTGATGGGCATACCTTCAATTTCCAAATCTTTACCACCACAAACTACCATAAAGATTTATATATGTCTTTTTCTCTTTTCTCTTTTCTTTGATCTTTTGGGGATACAAATCAAGTAATGGTAATTATATTCTCTAGAATTGTTGGATCAGTCCACAACTTCAACAACAGTAATTTTTAGTGATCCTATTTTTTAAAATCTTTTCCAGTATTTATCATTTTTTTCTGTCTTTTTAGTCAATCTAATGGGTGTAAAGTGGTACCTCAGAGTTGTTTTACTTTCATTTCTCTAATCAGTATTTTAGAACATTTTTATACAAACATTGATAGCTTTGATTTCTTCCTCTGAAAACTCTGTTCATATTCTTTGATGATTTATTAATTAGGAAATGGTTCTCATAAAATGGAGATAATAATAGCATCAACTTCCTAGGGTTGTTGAGAGGATCAAATGAAATAATATTTGTAAAGCACTTAGCAGTGTATAATTTACATTAGGTGCTATATAAATGTTTATTCCCTTTCCTTCCCTCTCTACTTACTTTGTGTAAAGCTCTGTACTAAGTAGTGGGGACACAAATAGAAGTCAAATCAGTCCCTCCCCTCAAGTAGTTCATATTCTTTTTTTATTCTTTTTATTTTTTCTAGATTACATATTGATCATGATTTTTGATATTCATTTTCTGATATTTTGTAATCCATGTTCTCTTCCTCCCTTCCATCTCTTCCCCCTCTCTAAGAAGTCAGATAATATGATATAAGGTTGTGCATACATTATCATACAACATGTATTTCCACATTCCTCATGTTATGATACATAATGCTTAATGCCAGAGAAAATTTCAGTGAAGAAATAAAATGAAAAATGCTATGTTTGAACCTGCATTCAGACTCTCCTATGGTGGTGGATATCCTTTTTCATCATGAGTCCATTAGAGTTGTCCTAAATTCCTGCCTAGTTGATAACAGTTAAGTCATTCATAGCTGATCACCATACATTATTGTTATTACTGAGCACAATGTTCTCCTGGTTCTGCTCGTTTCACTTTGCATCACTTCATATAAGTCTTTCCAAGATTTTTTATCAATATCTTGTACATCATTTCTTATGGCACAATAGTATTCCATTACAACCACATCCCACACCTGGTTTAGCCATTCCCCAATTAATTGAGATATTTTCAATTTCCAGATCTTTGACATTACAAAAAGAACTGCTATAAATATTTTTGTACAGGAGGAGTTTGCATTCAAATGGGGAGAAAAAATGGGGAGAAAGTTTCATCTGCAAGACAAATGGAAAGGCCCTTAGAAAGCAAGAGATTTCCATTTTTTTAACCAGTATTCTTCCTGATGATTGTGATGTTAGTTTCCTTTAGGAATATCTCTCATTCCAGAAGATGTAGCAAATAATGTGATATACCTATACCGTTCCACACTGATCAGATGAGAGATAAGAACACTGTTGTCAAGAATAATAACAGTACAGAACTTCTATCAGTCATCTCAGAAAGAGAAAGCTGGATAAATTAGTCATATACCTTGTTGGCATGGCTGATTAAACTCCAACACCTCACCCTCTGAGATGAAGAGAAGTTGATTTCCTTCGAATTCCACCTACAATCCATTCTTCCTCAGGAAGTCATTTCCAATCCCTCTACTAATTACTTCTAATTTATTCCATAAGTAATTTGCTTGCACACAGTTGTTTCCATATTGTCTCTCCATTAGACTATGAGCTTCTTGAGAACAAGAATTGACTTTTTGTCTTTCTTTGTATACCCAGTATTTAATACAGTGCCTGGCACATAGTAGGTGATTTGTAAATGCTTATTGACTGATTAATGGGCTCTACACATGCAGCAGCTATGGCTTTGTTCAGGACATACTAATGAGTTTCATGATTCTCTTTAACAATTCTCATGTCCTCAAATCTTTCATAAGAAGCTTGTGATCTAATCTTCTGGATAAATTTCTTTCCATAAATTACAATAGTTGCATTTCTGACCTTCATGAGAAGAAATGATATTAGCCCAGAGAGAAAAACAAGTGCCCAGGCACACAGAGGTCTGAAGTCATGGCTCAGACCAACATTTAAAGAGATGCAGTTACATTTTAAAAAGACTAACCATGAAAGTGAAACATATAGAAATATATAGCTCCTTGAACAAATTTTTCCCATCATTTAGGTAGATTTTTCAGCTAAAAGTTTGCAGACTCAGTTAAAGGTTTGCAGGCTCTCAAGTCTGTTCACAGATCAGGAACAATTCTTTTGTTGAGGTCACATAGAGCGCATGCTCATTTCCTAGATCTTTGAGCCATATTTTAAATTTCTTCTTTAAAAAGATACTTTTGCTTGATGTTGCATAATAAAAGTTCATTAGACAAGATTGGTTCTCATATTTCAAAGTTGGGAAACACTGTTCAAAAACGACATATGGGCTTATGTTCTTACTGTGTTCATTCATGTCTTGAGTCCAAATCCTTCTTGGTTTCCCAATTCAATTGATTTCAGAATTTTCTATTATAGTTAGAAGATCAGTGCATAAAATGGAGAATGCATGACAGGAGATTAATATGAAATAAGAAAGTAGCAGGGAGGGTGGAGGATGAACCATATCACTAAGGACTTTAAATGTCAGGCTGAGGATTTTGTAATTTATCCTGGAGGCAATACTGAAAGAAGAAAGAGACATTGCAAAATCTGTTTATCAAGAATACCAGTCTGTAGCTATGTAGACAGAGGGTGGGCTGGGAAGGGGAGAGTCTTTAAAGAGGAAGATGAAACAGGGCTGGGCAAACAGGTATGGTTGCTGTACTAGTGTAGAAGCTACTGGAATGAGCAGAAGGAAACAAATAAGGTACCAATAGAATATGAAGGAAGAGGGGGAGGAAAAAGTCAAAGATGACTCCAAAGTTACAGAAATATGTGACTAGGAAGATGAAACTTTGGAGGAGGAATGGATTTAAGGGAAGCTGAATTTCATTTTGGATACACTGATATGATATTCAGATGACGATAAGAATGTAAAATTGGGATCATGCCACATCTAGAATTGAAAAATCCAAATTATCATATCTTAGTCACTAATTTATCTTCTTCATTATCTACCATTAGAAAACTAATAGCACTTTCTTTGACTAAGAGTTTGCTATGTCAAATGCAATAATCATCAAAAAGTAGTAAAATTTTAAATAATTTCAGGTGACATGGGTTTTAGTTTTGTCATTTGCTTAAAAAGCTACTTGAGGAAATAAAATTACTTTAGGAAGATGAATTTTTTTGGTTCGTTTTCATATTTTTTCATCCTTAATATGCAGAATCAATTCAAAATACCATGGGAATGGAAGGTTAAAAAATCAGTGCTCAGAGCAACAGTAATTCTATTTTTAACTTTGTAGCTATTTAATCATGTATTTTGATTTAATCCATCACTTTCACTTGTAACTCTTGTGTTAGAAATTCATAACAAGATGGACTCAGGAAAAGTTTGGGGAATTTTCTCTATCTCTTGGTTCGTATCCCACCCCCACTATACTCATGGAATCTAGAAAAATATGCATAGAACTTTTTTTAGTATACTGAGAATGATTCTCCATTTGGAAGCATATAGTTGATAACATTACAAAAGAAAATTTTACAAAAAAATGAATGAAAAATGAATGAAAAAGAAAATATTTAGAAACAAACAAAACTATTGCTATAATGAATTCCAAAAGATTTCTGTAAATTTCCAAACAGTAAATCCCTGACCTCCCTTTTGACTAATTGCTGCACTTGTCTGTCAATAAACATTTATTAGGTGCCTACTATATTCTAGGCATTGTGCTAAATCCTGTATATATAAAAGGTGCAAAAGACAATCTCTGCCCTCAAGGAATTTGTAAATTAATAAGAAAAACAACATGCAAATAAATATATACAAATATGCTACATATATATGACAAATAGAAAATAATTTGCAGAGAAAAGGCACAAAATTAAGATGGATCAGGAAAGGCTTTTTGTAGAAGACAGAATTTTAGTTGAGACTTAAAGGAAACCAGAGAAGTCAATAGGTAGAAATGAAGAGAGAGAATTCCAGGCGTGAGATACAGCCAGAAAAAATGCTTAGAGCAGAGGTCTAGATTGTCTTTTTCATGTAACAACAAGGAGGTCAGTGTCACTGGATCAAAGAGTACATTGCAGGAACTCAGATGTAAGAAGACTGGATGGGAAGGATGGAGTTCATTAGGGCTTTGAATATCAAATAGAGTATTTTGTATTTGATTCTGGAGATGATGGGAAGCCACTGTATTGGACCAAAGAATACTGATTTGAGGAAGAAAACATTGGTAGGTTAATTTTGTGTAAGAAAAGATATAAAAGTCATTAATCCAAGACTAATGAGTGCATTTACCAATGATAGCAACAATAAAATATCCTCAGAAAAAAAGTAATTATTTCATTTCAGCTAAACAAATTAAAACTCAGCGAAGCAGGACCTTCAAAACACTAAATATTTATATAAATCACAAATAATACTTTGTTGTAGTCCTATAAAACATCACAAGGAAGATAATTTATTTTGTTCATTACTTTAATTAATCAAAATTTTTCATTGTAAACGATCATAAGCCACTAAGAAAAAGACATTGTGCTTGGTCTTTGCTATGCAAAGGTGAATATAACAGCATCTCTGCATTCAAGACTTTACAATCAAATTGGGGAAATTAGAATGATTATAGACAAAAATCAGATTCTTATATAATGGTGGGGTTTCCACCCAATTCCAATTAATGTGAATATAGAAGGTCAGACTTCTAATTCAATCAGTAAATTCTGATTGGCTAAAGAAAGTCATGCCCTGAAGGACTATGGATAAGACAGCAAGCTTGTCCAGTCCATGAATTCAATCATTCCAACAACCTACCAGTCTAATGGTGGTTCCTGGAGATGCCTTGATGAAGGGGAAAGAAGAGACTGAGGGAGAAAAAGGATTGAATTTCTCACAACTCCACCAATGACTTTATGATCTTTGAAAGAACTGAAGATTTGAAATACCCATTATGGTTAATAGCAGTGTTCACAGAATAAAGACAGCTGATGGTAGCATCTGCATTGGGAGCTAAGAGATACACTGGGAGCAAACTAGGCACAATCAGAAAAGAATTCAAGGGTACTACTAATCCTTGGAGCCAAGGAGAATTACACCTAAGAGAATGTGAATGATGACTTCACAAAAGGAGGGAAAGGACTTCTAGTAAGCAAGAGCTAAGTTTTTCTCTTGGTCTCAGAACTCTCTAAGCTTTAGCTCACTCTCACCAATTATATTCCATTAAAAAAAAACAGTGTACCCTGAGGTTGGGAAGATTGTTTTGTAACCTGCTTTTGCTATATTTTCTCAAGAAATACCCTTGATTATGCAGTGGCTGGAGCACTAGCTCAAGTCAGAAAGACCTGAGTTCAAAGCCCACCTTAGATTCTTTCCTATGTGACCCTAGTAGGTCAATCACTTAACTTCTGTCTGCCTTAGTTTCCTCATCTATAATATAGAGATAATAGTAGTGCCCATCTCCCAGGGTTCTTTTAAGAATAAAGTGAAATGGTTAAAAAGCACTTTGCAAACTTTAAAGGACTATAAAATCTAACTATTAGAAATAATAATGATAAAGGTTAATTTATTAAACCTAATTGACCAATAGTAGAATAAGAGTTTGTGATTAATGGTACTAAAAGCTACAACTCCATTAGGTAATCCTTAGAATGCTAAGGGGATAAGTAGACTGCCCTCTGGAATTTTACTGCTAGTGTAATAGAGGCTGGTTGAGAGACAATAGGAGGGGGGATGCTACAAGTAGATGACAGAGGCATAGGAGAGATACAAATAATGAACTCTATACAGAGTGAAAAGGGTATTTTGAGGGTAAGGGTGTTGAGGAGAATTTTTTTTTTAAACTTGTAACAGGCTCTATACAAATTTCTAAAAGATTACTAAGAAACATTGAGAATTCAACTCATTTGATAACAGGAATTTGTAGCTTTCTATAACAGTGGCAGTTTGTGAGCAAATAATGGGGTAGAGAATTAGTAAGGTAAGTATTAGAGAAACATTTGCATAAATGGTTAATAACAAAGTTGAAAACAGATTAATGAACCGGAAAGATAGGAAGCAGCCATAGCATTGTTTGCTTCTTTGCAACCTTCCTTCATCATTTCTTCCTTTCTTTCCTTCTTCCCTCTTTCTTTTTCCCTTCAATTCCTCTTTTCTTTTTCCCTTTCCTTTCTTCTTTCTTTCTTAGTTTCCCTCTTTCCTCCCTGCCTGTCTTCCATCCTGCCTTAAACAAACATAACAGACAGACTATTATTTCTTGGCACTATGTTGGGTTTTGTGAGTACAGTACAAAAAGAGCCTCCGCTCTATACGGTACATATAAACAGATAAGTAAGTACAAAGTATTTGGGGAGAAAGAAGGTCACTGGCAAATCAGGGAGGAGGAGGACCAAGATAAGCCTCCTGTGGGTAGTAGAAAATGAACTGAGCCTTGAAGAAAACTAAGGACTTGAAGAGGTGGCGATGAGAAAGGTAATCATTCAAGCCAGGGGAGACAGCATGTGCAAATGTTCAGCACATGGGACAGTTTGTCCAGAATATAGAGTGTGTAAAGGATATTAATGAGCAAAGATTACAGAAAATTGGCCTGGAGCCAGATATTGAAGGACTTTCAGTGCCAGAGAAGTATAAAATTTTAAGTGACATCTTTTATGCATGAGAGAGAAAGAGAAATCACAGTGTCTTGTTTTGTTTTTTAAATATTCCAATATACCTTGCAGTCAACTGAGAAAGATATTTGCATACAAGTATAAAGTTTCACAAAGTAAAATTTGTATAGTATTTTTAATTTAGACAATGGCATGGGCACTGTAACCCCAAAACCATAGACATGTTTCAGGTAAACTATAAGCAGGGACATTCCTTTGCTTTCTTCTATCCTTGTGACTCCTAACCCAAAACATCTGATAATTCAGATAAGATCCTGAGAGGATTATCCTCCTTGGATCATCTTTTAGATTTCAGATGAACAAAGAGAAACACCTCAAGCCTATGCCTTGATACTATCAGGTTGTATCTAAGACATTTACCTGTCATGTCCCCTAAACTATGAGGGTCACCTCCCATGTCTTCAGGCAAATCCTGGTCAGATGACCAACCCTCACAGCCCATGCCTCAGTGCATACCTCTGGAGAGTCACATATTCATTGTTGTAAAGAGTAAAAAGACCCCAGAAATCATTTCATCTGGGAATAGCTTTCCACCTATGCTGTTTCCCCTAGAAGGCAGTCTTCCTGGCCAGATTTAACATTACTTTGTAAATTAATGAATTTTTATTTTTATTTTTAAGCTAAGTTTCAGAGTCTTGCATCCTTGCAAAAGGTACCCTTCCTGAACCCCAGGGGTTTGCCTCAAGCCTCCCACAACAACAGGACTAGTTAATAGAAAATAAAATATTTCAATCAAAAAAGTAAAACAGTATAAAATTAATGCCTTTTCTTTTTTTAATTTCTGCCTGATTTCATTTTTTATTTTATCTTTATTTTATTCCAGTAACAAATTTACACATAAGTTTTCCAAGGTTACATAATTCATGTTATCTCCCTCTCTTCTTCCCTCCCCACTCCCATAGTTGATAAGCAATTCTACTGGGTTATACATGTATTATCACTCAAAACCTATTTCTACATTATTCATTTTTGTAAGAGGGTAATCTTAGAAAAACAAAACCCCAAATCATATACCCAAATAAACATGTGATAAATCATATGTTTTCTTCTGCATTTTCTACTCCACAACAGTTTTTTCTCTAGAAGTGGATAGCATTCCTTTTTGTAAGTCCATCAGAATTGTCCTGGTTCGTTGCCATGCCTTTTTCTTTAAGCCCAAATATATTGAGGATGCCACATGAAGCCAAGAGTAACCATGGAGTATGTAAACCTAGAGTGACAAATTGTCAACCTTTTCTGAAGATATTCTCATTGCATGACTTGACATGGATCTCTATCTCTCTGTCTCTTTCTATCTATCTCTCTGCCTCTGTCTCTATCTCTGACTCTGTCTGACTGTCTCTCTCATTTGGTCTTTGTATTTTGGGAGAATGCTATGTTAGAGTTATCTCTATGATACTCTTGTTCTGTGGTTTTATAGAAATGCTTTGTCTTCTCACTCCATTGCTGCAAAAAGAGCCTAAGTTTCAAAGTTATCCTCCAACAGCCATTGTTTTATATGCAATTTGGGAACACATACACTCCTACCTCGATAAGATTACATAGATAACCTAGAACAAAGCAGGCTTACATATTTTGGTGACTCTGGACAAGTCACTTCACCTCACTTTCTTCCCTTTTTGAAACAAAGTTAAATCTATGCAATCCTTACCACCCTTACAAGATTGTCATGGTTATTGTGAAAGAAGAACATTTGAAATCTAAAAGTATTCTAAGAAGATGAGCTATTACTATTACTCAGGGATATCTATTCCCTCACAGACCCTCCTCCTCCAGCATTGTCCTTCTATAAACATCTCATTCTTCACAGCTTTTTTCCCTTTTTTGCCTCTGAGCACTCTCATGGCTGTTGGGAAAGCTGTCTCATTCTTCCTTCTCAACCAACTCCACCCACACCAGAAATCTCCAGCAGTCATTCTCTTTAATCTTTCCATCATCACCACCAAGAACACAAAACAACAACAACAAAAATCAGGCACCATATTTCACATGTCTTATATTCCACTTTACTTTTTAATTAAGTTTTATTTTCTTCAATTAAAAGTATTTATTTTCTCTTCCTCCCACTTCACACACACACACACACACACACACACACACACGAACACACACACACACACACACACACACACACACACACACACACACACACACGGGAAAAGAAGCAAAGAAAATCACTGTAACAAATATCTCCACTTTTCTCTGTTTTTAACTAATCACTATGAGGGGAAATAAAGGCAAAATTTTTCCTTAATAATTTCCTCTCCTCTTTTTTCTTCTTTGAAATGAAAACTACTTCTATCTAACAAAGTTTCTTTTTTCTGTTTAGTACAGGAGAATTCCCAATAGGTTAAATCAAAGGATCTTCAAGCTTGTGGTTTTGGAAATTTGGGGGTCCTTCAACTAATTTTGAGATCTCTGATCTTAACTTCCTCTGGAAATTTAGGGGTCTTTCAAACTACATTTCCTATGATTCCTGGCTTGCATAATCATGTAGGCAGGAAGCGTAATAACGTAGAGAGAAGGATAAAGACTGAGGACTGGATTGGGACTTCCTCTTTGGTGATTTGGAGAGGAGCCAGGATGGGGAAAGGAGGTAACAGGGTGTGTCTTTTAAACTGACTCTTAACATGGCACATGGCTTCATTTTTCTATTAGCTACCTATAAACCTTTTAAAACCATAATATTTTTAAATCTATCCTTTTATATCCATTTTATTTCTTACAAGCTGCTGGCCACATACTGCAAAGGAGAAAGGAAAGATAGATTCCTGCCTGGAGCTGGTACCTCCATCTGGCCAGCTGTCTATCTGCTCTCCTTCCTCCCATCCCTAGCTCCCTCTCACTTCTCATGATCAATGAGCTATAAGCCTATTGTTACAACTGTCACTGGCAGTGATTCCTCATAACCACCACTGGTTATCAGATCTGATTAGTTTACTCTGTGACTCTTGGCAATGCTTTCTTTCCCTTCTCGCTGTTTTGGCTGTGTGAAAATTTGGAACTAATCACATTTATACGTTTTTCAGTGTCTTAGAAGAAGATGTAAACTTCTTTGGAAAAAAATCAAAACATGAGGTAAAGCAGAAGCAATATTCTTTGAACACAACTCTTTGGTCCAGTGACACAGATCTTGTAATCACAGCAGAACATCTATCATTATATTTTCTAATAGCAATGTAAAACATATTTCCATAATAACCATGTTGCAAATTTTTTAATAAAAATAAAATAAGTGAGAAAAGTATGCTTCAATCTGCATTCAGAGTTTATTAATTCTCTCTATAGATGTAGATAATATTTTCTTCATGAATCTGTTGGTCTTATCTTAGATCATTTAGTTGATTACAGCAGCTAAGTCTTTCTAAGTTGATGACCATTACAATAGTTCTCTTACTGTGTATAACTTTCTCCTGGTTCTGCTCACTTCACTTTGCATCAGTTTATATAAATCTTCCAAGATTTTTCTAAAACTATTCTTCTTAACATTTCTTATATCACAATGTCATACTGTCTCAATCATATACCACAACTTGTTCAGCCATGTCCCAATTGATGGCTATCTCCTCAATTTCTAATTCTTTGCCATGAAAAAAGAGCTGCTACAAATATTTTTATACAACTATATCCTTTTTCTTCTTTCTTTGATCTCTTTGGGATACAGACCTAGCAGTGGTATTGTTGAGTCAAAGGGCTGGCACAGTTTTATAGTCTTTGGGGCATAATTCAAATTGTCAGAAAGCTAGTTGTTAAACATTTACTAGCACATCACTGTGTTTAAGTATGAAGTAATGTGGTAAATGTTTAAACAAAAACACCAGATTTGGAGCAGAGTCAACATAGTGGAATAGAAGTTGGGAAAGCTTAAAATCACCCTGAGAACCATTTGTAATCAACCTTAAAATTATGGCACAAAACAAATACTGCAGTGAAAGAACCAACAAGGATACAGAGTGAAGCAACTTTCATGCAGAGAATGACTTGAAAGGTAGGCAGAAAATATTTGGTTCACTGAGGTTTGAAGGGAACACATCAAAGCCAACAGGCTAGGACAAGGAGTTCAGGTGCAAGGCAACAGCAAGCCCCACCCCCCCACTCTATTATTCCAGATTTCAAATCTGGGCTCAAGTCAACAGCTAGACCCTGAGACCCTGACTGGGCCAACAGCAGTGCAACTAAACACAAACTCCATAAATTTCCAAGTAAGCCTGCAGTAGGGTTTAGAATCCCAGCACGAAGTAGTCTGTGCTAAGCCCCTGATCTATATAAGCCCAAAATCACTTCAGAAACACTAGCCCAAGCTTGTAGTGAGGATCTGAATCCAAACTTGAGACAGTCTATGTGGCACTCTGGGTCTCTATAAACCCAGAGCAAGCCCCACCTCCCCTATTCCCAGTGAAGACAATCCTCAGGGTGCTGGTTTTGTAGAAGCCCTTAGCAAAACTCAAGATGAAGCCCTAGGGCAAGGCATTCCACAATGTGCCTGACCCAGCAAGCCCAGAGTGAGACCAAAAACCCCTGCCAAACCTGAGGCTAGACTTTGAGCCCCAGCATAGGATAGTTCTCAGTGCTCTGAGCTCTGCTAGTCATCAACAGTCTCGGGGGTGATTAAATCAGCAGTGGCAGGTGGCTTTTGGAGCTCCCAGGCTACAGGCCATCATACCACCTTGGAAGAACTGAAATTTTCAGAAATCCATAAATAAGGCTAAGTGTAGCATTAAGAAAAAAATGAAGTTTAATAGAGTGCCCTCTCTTCCCTGAGAACAGAGCCCACCTTTAAAATAAAAGTGAAAGATTGGGAAAGAGAAAGGCTGGGAAAGCGAGCAAAATAAAAACACTTAACCATAGAAAAATTTTATGGTGAAAAGAGCAAGACACAGATACAGAAGAGGACAGTGAAAACAAAGCAAACACATGCAAAGTTTAAAGGGAAATATGAATTGGCCTCAGATTCTGGAAGAATTCAAAAAGGATTTCAAAAATCAATTAAGAGAGGCAGAGAAAAATGAGTAAGAGAAATGAAAGCAATATAATAAGAAATAGGCCAAATTAAGAAGGTAACTCAAAAGCTCATGGAATAAAATTGTTCCTTAAAAATCAGAATTGGGCAACTAGAAGCTAATGACTTCATGAGACTTCAAGAACAAAGCATGGGTCCCTTAGGAATCACTAGAGATCTTCTTTCAAATCAACATTGACCCATTTATGAATACTCTTTGATATCATTCATATTTGGGATTTGCAAAAGCTGCCAAAGAACATAATGATCTCTTGGTGCTATTGGCTGATCAAGATGAAAAAATTCATTAGAAAGCAAATTCAAGGACTTCAGTCAGTCAGTTAAAGATGGAGATGGAGATGAACTTGGATCTAAAGACAATACTGGAGATGATGTTGATGATGTTTATGCTGATGTAGATGAGGACAATGATGATGATGTGATGATGAAGATAATCATGATATAATGAAGTAGTGGACAGGTGAGACTAAGTTTTAAAGTATCTCTTGGAATAAAAGATACTGCTATGCGATTTTTTTTATATGGGATCTCAGAGACAATACTTCAAACTATCTCCACACATAATAAAGACTTTTAGGAAGCAAATAAAAAAAGGTACAAATTCTCCCATCTACACAATAGTGCAATAGTTCAATCCACATTTCTCCATCTTTTCCACAAAAATAGTTGGAGAAATTTTATCAAACATTTCGCTAAAACTTAGGTAAATATCTTTATATGTTGCTATTCAATCATTCAGTCACATCTGACTCTTCATGATGCTATGAACTATATAGTATGCCAGGCCTTTCTATCCTCCACTATCTCACAAAGGCTGTCCAAGTTCATTTTCATTGTCTCCATGACACTATCTACTCATCTCATCCTCTTCAATCTTTCTCCTTTTTTTTCCTTCAATAGTTCCTAACATCAGTCTTTCCCAATGAGTCCTGTGTTCTCATTATGTGGCTAAAATAATTAAACTTCAGCTTCACTATTTGACCTTTCAGTAAATTGTCTGAATCAATTTCTTTAAGCATTGACTGATTTGATCTTTTCATTGTCCAAGGGATTCTCGAAAGTTCTCCCTAACATCATAATTTTTAAAATGTCAGTTCTGTGGTACTCAGCTTTTGATATAGTTCAACTTTTATGGTAGTACATTCTACTGGAAAAAACAAAGCTTTGCTTATATGGATATTTGTAGGCAATGTGATATCTCTACTTTTTATTTTGTTGTCTAGATTTACCATAGTTTTCTTTCTAAGGAGCACCTTAGCATTGCCCCCAAATCTGACAAAACAGTGAATGAGGTCAGTATGGCATGACCAGGTCTTGATAATACTATGGTGACTGTGATTATTACTCCTCTATATAAATGTTCACTAAACATTTCCTTAATAATCTGCCTAGATATTTTACAGGAATCAAAACTGAACTCATTGATAAAATAAACAGGCTTATTTTCTTCCCTTTTTTTTCTTTTTGCATTTTTTAATTTTTATTTAATTAATTAATTTTGAATATTTTCCTATGGTTACATGATTCATGTTCTTTCCCTCCCCTCCCAATGGAGACACCTATGCTTCTCAAATCCTGTAGTATTACTGACTAATTCAATAATAGCATCCCTAGTTCTTTCAGTACCAGAGGATCTAATTCATGAATTAATCAAAGGCAACTAGATGCTCTCTTACTATCTCCTTATTTAGGTTAGGAATCAACTCCAAAAAACTCCTAATGTTCTACCCTCTCCAGTCTGAAAAATTACATGGAATAATATATAAAAAGAGAGCCTTACAGGCAAAAAATCCGAGTTCAATTTCTACTTCTGACCCACACTGGCTCTATTATCCTATCATCTAACCTCTCAATGCTCTGAATCAGTGGTGTCAAAAAAATATAAATGTCACTAATCCATACTTAAGGATCCCAGTTTTGAAGAATTAGATTACTTAATTTCCAATTTATTTTAAATCTGCCTTTCAATAAGCCCTTCTTGACTAAAATTTTTATTGCATTATGGTCTGAAAAAATTGCATTTATTATTTCTGCTTTTCTACAATTGTTTGCAATGTTTTTATGCCCTAGTACATGGTCAATGCTGCTGAAAAGAAGGTATATTTCTTTATATCTGTATTTATTTTTCTCCAGATATCTATTAGCTCTAATTTTTCTAACATTTCATTCACTTCCCTCACTTCTTTCTTATTTATCTTTTGGTTCAATTTATCTAATTCTGATTGGGGAAGGCTGAACCCCCCCCACTAGTATGGCTTTAACTATCTATTTCCACCTTAAGCTCCTTTAGTTTTTCATTTAGAAATCTGAATGCTGTACCATTTGGTGCATATAAATTGAGTACTGATATTTCTTCATGATTTATACTGCCTTTTAATGAGATCTAGTTTTGTTATAGCTTTGTCTGAAATCATGATTGCTCTTCCTGCCTTCTTTGACTCAGTTGCAGCCCAGTAAATTCTGCTCTACCCTTTTACCTTTACTCTGTGTATGTCGACAACATATAGTAGGATTCTGGTTTTTAATCCATTCTGTTATCTGCTTCCTTTTTATTGGTAAGTTCATCCCATTCACATTGACAGTTATGATTACTGTCTGTGTATTCCCCTCCATTTTGACTTCCTACTTTGATTCTTCCTTTTCTCTTATCCCTCTTACCCTCCCCTCCAACTTTTCACTTTTAGTCAGTCTCTTCCCCACCTTCTGCTTCCTAATATTACTTCCCTTCCCACCCCTCCCCTCTTATTATTCCCCTCTTACTATGGCACCATTTCAATGACCCCTCAACCTCTCCTTCCTTTGTACTGCTTCCCTTCCCACCAGCCCATTTATTACCTTCTATTTTTCTATAGAGCACAACACAATTCTCTGACGCAATGGATATGCTGATTCTTCTTTCTCTGAATCAATTCCAGTGAGTGTAAAATTTAAGTATTACCTGTTGACTACCTCTTCCATCCTTCCATTATATTGGTCTTCTCCCTGCCTCCTGCCATGCACTTCTCTATAAAATACATATTTCCCCAATTTTTTTTCTCTTTTCCCATTTCCCTTAGTATTATCCTCTTTTTTACCCCAATTTTTAAAAATATTTTTGATATATCATCCTATACCAGTGATGGGCAAACTATTCCCCATGGGCCAGATCAAGGCTGTAGTTTTCCCATCACTGGCTTAAGCAATTCCCTAATCACTATGCCTCCACATCCAGATGTAGTGATTAGGGAAATGCTTAAGGCAGTGATGGGAAAACTACAACCTGGATCTGACCCATGGGGAATAGTTTGCCCATCACTGTCCTATACAGTTGGTTACTCTACCCTCTAAGTATACTTCTTCTAGCTATACCAATAATAATAACAACTTTTTAGAGTTACCAATATCATCTTTTCATATAGGAATACAAATCATTTGAACTTATTGTGTCCCTCAATTTTTTTTTCATTTCTTAATTACCTCTTAGTGATTCTCTTGAGTTCTGCATTTCAGCATCAAATTTTCTGTTTAACTCTGGTTTTTCCTCAGGAATTCTTGGAAATCCTCTATTTCATTAAATGACCAAATTTTCCCCTGAAAGAATATAGTCAATTTTGCTGAGTAGTTGAATTTTGGTGGTAGACACAGTTCCCTTGTTTTCTGGAATATCATATTCCATGCCTTCTAGTCTTTCAGTGTGATTGCAACCAGGTCCTGTGTTCCTGACTGTGGCTCCCTGATATTTGAATTGTTTCTTTTTAGCAGTTTTTAATATCTTTCCCTTGGTCTGGAAGTTCTTACCCTTGGCTATAACATTCCTGGGTGTTATCAATTAAGGATTTAATGCAGAAGATAATCTGTGGATTCTTTTCATCTTTACTTTGGCCTCATGTTCAACAATATCAGTGTAGTTTTCTTGGATAATTTCCTGTAGAATGATGTCCAGGCGTTTTCTTTGGTCATGATTTTCAGGTAGTCCAATAATTCTTAATTGTCTCTCCTGGATCTATTTTCCAGGTCTATTGTTTTATCAATTAAATGTTTCATATTTTCCTCAATTTTTTCATTCTTTTGATTTCTTTTTATAGGCTCTTGCTGCCTTGTGAAGTCATTTACTTCTAGTTGTTGGATTCTAATTTTTAAAGACTGAATTTCATCCCTGGATTTTTTATCTTCCTTTTGATCTATTTTTCTTTGTAGGTCATCTTTCACTTTCTTTGCCTTGTTTCCACACTGTTCAATTCTGGCTTTTAAAACACCATTTGCTCATTTTAGTTCGTGTGCCTCTGTTTCCAGATGACCTATTTTGCTTTTTAAGTTCTTTTCTCAATTTTCATCAGCCTCTCTTAACTGATTTTTGAATTGTGTTTTGAGTTCTTCCAAAGCCTGAGTTCAATTCACTGAAGTTCCTGAGTTTTTCTTGGTGTTCCTTGGTCCTCCTCTTTTCCATTTGTTTTTTGTTCATTACCCAAATAGAAACTGTCAAATGTAATTTCTTTTTTTCTTTTTCTACGATTTACTGATATTTTTAGCTTCTTTTCCCGCTCCTTATTGGCTATAATCTTGCTCCTCTGTTTATTTGCTGGATCTATGAGTTTGGGCTTTTCTGCCCTGAAGGGGCTTCTTCTCTGTTCTTCTGATTAACTGGATTAGGCTGATGGAGCTAACCTATTTTATTAATGTGCCCTGAGATCAGTTCTTTCCCAGCTGTCAAGAGAAGCTGAAGATGAAAGTGAAGATGTGAAGGCTGAAGGTAGTTACACTTTCATCCTCCTCTCTTTCTTTCTGCCAGCCACCTCCCTGTCAACTACCCAGTCAGAGCCCTGAGCTTCCCATTGTGGTACCAAGGTACTCTGTTGCTAACCTCACCCTGGGATCCCAATCAGCTGGATTCTTACTGCAGTTCTCATTGTAATAGAATGGGTTAGTGGTGTTGGAGATTAAGTTCTTCTGCCCTCTGCAGGCTTCTTTTTTTTTGCACTGTTGATAGAATGGATTAAGCCAGTTTAGCTCTTCTGCAGAGCTGAATGTGCGCTGAGGTCAAAACTTCCAGAGGCAGAGGCCCAAGATGGAGGTGGCTAAAGGCCATGACCAGACTGCCTTCCTCTCTTCCCCTCTCCTCCAGCTGCCTCTCTGCCAACTGTGGTCAGAGCCCTGAGCCTTGAATCCCTGTGGTAGCAAAGCACTCCCTCTGGGCTGGAGCCCTCACCCAGAGATCCCACCAACCACCTGAGTCTCAGCACAGTAGGTGGGAGAGGGGTTCTGTAACTTCCTTCTTTCTTTTCCTTAAACATGAGAATTCAACTTTCTCTGTGTACATTTTAAGTTGAATCAAGCACTAGAGTCCCTCAATTCTGTCCTGTTGTTGTATTTGGTTTTGTATCCCCCTGGAAGCACTTTGCTTTTGATTGGTGTGGAAGGGTTTTCACAGAGGAATTGATTTTTGTTGCTTCTATGCTGCCATCTTGACTCCATCCCTGAATTAGCTGGATTCAATTTGTTGTCATTTCTCCCTAATTTTCAAGGTATTATTTTCCCTTTCTGATTTCTACTATACTGCCCACCTCTCAATTATTGTAAATGTCCTTTTCAAGAAGATGCTTTAAATATGTTTAGAAGACTGTGAAAGTGATACCATCACTTGAATTCATTACCATGCTCTTCTACCCCTTAAAGAGGTGAATAAAACAGATGCTGGGATAAGAACACTTTGAAAAAGCTTGCATAGCAAATCTTTCAAATGAGCAGCCTGTGCATGTAAAAGTCCTTTAGAAGGCAGTTATAGCAAGCTGTATTCAAGGTCAATGCAGGGCAATCTGCATAATGTTGCTAGCAAAACATACAGCCTGTATTGTTCTAATCAAGTTGGCGCTAATTAAAAATAGATTTTTCTTGTGGGCCAAAGAAGATTGTTAATGTACTAAGAAAATTAATGTTCTTTCTTTGCTTTCATTTTACTACTTAGAAATAGCATGCTTATGGAAGATGCTAACTTAAAGGGAGGGAAGAGGTCCATTTGAATCTTAGAAATGTTGGGGTGAGATTTTCTTACTGCATTTCTAACTTTAGTAGTATCATTTGGTGCCAAAAAAATGTTCTCTGGGTAAAGCACACCATGAAAGCCCACATTAGTTTCCAGAGGCCCACAGAGGAGTGGAAATTCAAGGGAGTTTTTACAAAAGGTCATGGAAAAGAGAAACATTTTGGACTAAATTGCTATGAAAAAAGATATTGCATTATGTGAGAACTTCTGTTTGACAGATTCTGGCTGAGAAATTACAAGGTATACATGTTATTTCTTAAGTATTCACTTTCTTCAAATTAGCTATTGGCTCATGCAACTCCCTTAAAAATTCCATTGCTTTGAGGTCTGCTTTCTGAACAGACTGAAAAAATAGTCTGCATTTGACACTACCTTAAGAATGTCCATCAGAGCTGCCTACTCACTTAATGGGAATAATTTGAGGCAATTTTCATGCTGGCTATTTTTGCAGAAGTAGAAAGGTGGGAGGTAAGGTTGGGGAGGAAAAAGTATGGGAGTTAGAGAAGTAACTTACTTACACTCTTTGAAAAAAACCTCAATGATCCAGTACCAAGAAGATAATAAATCCATGTTGTATGCAACAAATATAGATATTTCAGGTTGGCAAAGCACTTTGCAAATGTTGTCTTCTTTTATCCACTCAGTGGCCTTGAGATGTGTCAGTCAATAAATATTTTTAAAGTATCTACTATGTGTCAGGCACCGTGCATACTCTAGAGATACAAAGAAAGGTGAAAGAAAATCCCTGCTACTAAACTCACAGTCTAAAAGAGACAGTAACACACAAAACAACTATGAACAAACAAGGTAAACATAAGAAAAATTGGAGATAAACAATAGAGGTAAGGCCCTAAAATTATGAATAATTGGGAAAGGCTTCCTGTAGAGACTGGGATTTTAGCTTGGATTTGAAAGAAATCAGAGAAGGCAGAAAAGAAAGATGAAGAAGAAAAGCATTCCAAACAAGGGGGGACAGCCAGTGAAAATGCTCAGATTCAGGAAATAGGGTGTCTTTTTGAGAAATGGCAAGGAGGATACTGGCAACTTGATTGCAGAGCACATGGGAAGATGTAAAAATGTAAAAAGACTAAAAAACTGGAAGAGATGGAGAGATTCAGGTTATGAAGGACTTTAAATGACAAATAAAGTATTTTATATTTTATCTTGGAAGTGACACCTTCCTAGATGCTATTATCATCTCTATTCTACAGATGAGAAAATGGAATCAAGAACATAAAAATACTATATAAATCTTAAAGTACTATGAGTGAATTATTATTATCCTTCGAAGAGATATGTAGAACCTTCAACTAATTGATATATAGTTAATTCTACAAAGGCAAAAAGAAAATTCTTTCACCATGAACATGAGCACAGCTTGACAGACTGCTTATACTTTCTCTGACTCATGTTGTTTTGTACATAGCAGGTGCTCAAATTGATTAAAATCAACTGGTAATATTTATTAACTTATGTTGCCCATAGAGTTTCATTAGTAGATGTGGAGAAAAATTTATTTTTGCTTATGGCAATTATGACTTTTTTTGTGGTTACATGATTAAAATGTGCCATTATCTATTGCAATGGCAAACTATGTTGCCATTAAACATTATCTTATTTATTAAACATTATATTTTATATATTGGTTGTACATATGTTGAAGAAAACCTAGGAAAACCTTCAGGATCTGTAAATATGATCATTTGATCTTTTTTTATTGTTATAATCTATAGAACTCCAATGAGCACAATCTATGATACTTTTTATTGGAGTAACTTACCTGATGAATTTTAAAACCTGACAAAAGGGTCTAACTGGAGAAGGAAATAGCAAACCACTCCAGTAACCTTGCCAACAAAACCCCATGGGTAACTACATCCATAATGTCATGAAGAGTTAGATATAACTGAACACCACCAACACTACCATCACAACAACATTTAAGTTTTTACCTGACATTAAAGGCCCTCTATAATATGACAGCACTTTACTTAGAAAGGATCTAGGCTCATCTCACATAATTCTTTATTATGTACAAATTTTCTAGTTAAACTAGGCTACCTTCTGGACCCAGTATAATGCTTTCTTAGTGTTTCTGTAAAACGTTTTGCAAATGATAAATGAATAATAAAATTGCTATTTATTATAAATATGTTAGGATTATCTCCCAACTTTATACTGCTATGAATCCCTGAAATAGTCTCCTTTCCCACCTCTGTTAATTGAATTCCCAACTATCCTATAAGGCTGAACTCAAATGGTCTCCATAAAACTTTCTCCAATTCTCTATCAGTGACCTTGTGCTTGGACCTTAGATAGTCTTTGTTGTAAAGCTCGTCCCATAATGCTATTATCATTATCTGAACATGTGTCTTACTCACAGCTGGAGGCAGTTAGAGGCAAAATGGTTGGAGTGCTGGCCTAGAGTCAGGAAGACCTGAATTGGAATCAAGCCTTAAATACTTTATAGTTGTTACTCTGGGCAAGTCACTTAACTTTTGTTTGCCTCAGCCTCCTTAAATGTAAAATGAAAATAATAATAGCACTCTGCTTCACAGGGTTCTTGTGATAATCAAATGAGATAATATGTTTTTAAGTGCTTAGAATGCCATATAAATGTTTTCCCCCATATTTATTCAATTTTTGTCTCTGTCAAGAACCTAACAAAATGCTTGAAAAAGGTTTATAGAATTGCATATACTGCCAAATCCAGCTGATGTGGTAGTTGGTTTTATGAATGCTTTTTTTGTTCCTTCTTTTTTATTTGATGTTACCATCAGAAGGGAAGGGAATGAGAAAAGTTGCCTATTCTGTTTTACAATTAAGGAAACTGAGATACAGAGAGGTTAAATGACTTGTCCAGGGTCACCTTCCAGGAAATATCTGAGACTGGTTGTTTGGCTTGCAATAGTTAAGGAGGTATAACTTTTTAAATGAAGAGATTTCAAATCCAAATATCTCAATTAAAATAGAATGTTTGTTAAGTTAAATTACCTATAGTTAGGGATCAAATTGGAAAATATTTGAGCCACTTGTTCAGGTCACAGTATGAGTAGAATTGGGTCAAATGAGCAACAAAATTAGGATGAGCTTTTGATGTTCCTTAGGTTACTCTTTCTGTCTCCATTTGTCTCTGTGTTATCTTAGCATTCAGAGAGGCTTGAACTTTATCCAATTTTCATATAAATTAGTAATAATATGGTGGCTGAAATCTTCCAACTTTTTCCCCCATCCAGCAAAGTTCCTGAATTTATCTCACTGACAGCTTGAAGCTTTTATCTCTCCTTTTGGCCTTAAGTCATTCACCCTCATCTGGGTCTACAACAGCAATTTTCCCATCTTTTCTACTTTCTTCTGGGAAAAGGGCCCAGGATCTTTCCTTGGGTATTTTTAAGAGTTAGGGGGAAAATACAAATTTTAAAATAACCAAAGTCAATATTTACACCTTTCAATGGATAGTTGAGTCCCATGTATAGTTATAAAAGAACTTGATTTTAAACTTTCATAATTCCTCTTCTCTTCTCTGTCTTAATATGTTATTCAAGATCTCATCTACAGATTTATCCCTACCTATTTCTCTTTCTTTCTTCCCTTACTTTTTTTCTAGTGGCTATGGAAAAAAATTTATTCCACATTACTCCTGTGAGACTTAAAAAGGGATGCATGGAACAATGTATCAGTCCCAAGCCCCTTTGTATATGAACTATATAATATAAAAAAGATACTTATATAAAGGAGAAGAGTACCCAGGGTTGAAGAAATTCCTAGGGCCAGGCAATAGTGGGGAGGTTGGGTCAGGAAAATCTCTTGACAGAAGAAAAGAGCTCCCTTCTTCTCTGAGAGAAAGTGCTTGACCCTTCCATTTCCTTTTTAAATATCTCTTTCTAGCTGACTTCTTCTTGATTAGTTTCATTTTTATACTTTTGACTCCAACTCCTAACAAAATGTCTTGAACACAGTACATAATTAATAAATCTTTGTTAATTGATTGGTTGGAAATGTCAACACTTCAAGACTCCATGTCAAGATTTTGCTTCAGGTAGCAAATTATAATGTTATATTTTCTTACCATTCCATCCAAATGCCAATCAATTCAAATGAGAAAATATTTCTAAATGCTTAGTACAGTACCTGGTACATAGTAGTTGCTTAATAAATGTATGCTCATATCCCCTTCAAATCTAATCAAAAAGGTCCCAAACGCTGCAAAGAAAATGTTATGAAGATCTTGTCTAAAGTATTAGAAGGAAGTAAATAGTGAGGAATATACATCCTCAAACACAAGAGGTGAGTAATAAGGAAGCATTCAAATAATCAAGTTGAGCAAAAAAAAATTATAAAATTTAACAAGATACCCATGAGTTAATGAAGAATGATGGGCCAAAATAGAAACGCTAAAGGCTGGGCTATATCCTTAATTCAGAATTATGAAAAAGTAAAGACTAGCTCCATGTATACTTGCACTTAGAATCTTAGAACTAATGGTTTGGACTTTTCTAAATGTTTTCCTTTGCTTATTCCTTGTAGTTCTTATAGTAGGAAATATGGTAAAGGAATATACGATGCAATGATACCATGCACCAGGTCCCTAACTGTGTGCAAGTGACTGAAGGACCCTGCCCCATAAGCAGAGAAATTTTAATGAAAGAATTTGGCTGGGAGTCAAGATGGACACTTAGACACAGCAAAAATCCAGACATCTCTGAAAACCCTTCCAAACCAGTAAAAAACAAAGTGTTTCAAGGGGACAGAACACCAAATCTAAAAGCAGAACAGAGCTAGGAGCCCTCCTGCTAAATTCAACTTAAAAGGTACACCAAAAAAAGCCTAAATTTTTCAACTCCCTAGTTCAAGAGAAAGGAAGAAGGAAGTTCCCAGGACCCTTCCCCCACCTATAGTGCTGTGTCTCCAGCTGTAGCTGGAATCTCTGGGTGGGCAAGGGCTCTAGTCTGGAGGGAGTGCCTTGCTGGCACAGCTGTGCCAGACTCAGGGTGCTGAACACAGGTGGCAGGGAGGCAGCTGTACGAGAAGCACAGAGAGGACTGCCTAGTCACAGCTATAACACTCCATCTTGATGCTCCCCCCTTTCTCAAGGTTTTGGCCTCAAAGCATATCCAGCTCTGCAGACCAATTCCACCCTGGCTCAATTTTATAAATAGAGCTGATAAGAAGCCTTCAGAGGCCAGGGAAGCTCAGTCTCCAAGACCCCTCCCCTACTGACTCCACTGAGAGCCTTGATGAATAAGCTCCTAGGGCAAAGGCTACAACCTTGATAACAGGGTGGGAAGACCAGCTCCCTTTAGACTCAACACCTCCACCTCTACCTTCAGCTTCTGCTTCCATCCAGGGAAGATCTGACCTCCAGGCTCATTAATACTACATTAGCCTACTCTAGTCAATCAGCAGAGCAGAGAAGAAGCCCCTTCAGGACAGAATAGCCTAACTCCACAGATACAAGAAATAATCAGAGGAGCAATATTACTGCCAATGACAGGGGAGAAAAAAGGAAAAAAATATTAGTAAACCACAGAAAAAGAAAAAAGAAATTACAATTGATAGCTTCTAACTGGGTAATAAATAAAGAGCAAATGGAATAGAGGAGGACCAAGGAACACCAAGCAAAAACTAAGAAATTCCAGCAAATTGGACATAGGCATTGGAAGAACTTAAAACATAATTTGAAAACAATTAAATGAGACATAACAATTTGAAAAGGAGGTTAAAAAGCAAAATAAGTCATCCAGAAACAGAGGCACATGAACTAAAAAGAGAAAATAGTGTCTTGAAAGCCAGAATCAACCAACTTGAAAATGAGGCAAATGTGAAAGATGACTTACAAAGAAAATCAAACCAGAAAGAAAAGAATGAACAAAAAGCCAGGGATGATATTCACTCTTTAAAAGTTAGAATTCAAAACCTAGAAGCAAATGACTTCACAAGGCAGCAAAGAGTCTATAAAACAAAATCAAAAGAATGAAAAAATTGAGGAAAATATGAAACACCTTATTGACAAAACAACAGACCTGGAAAATAGATTGAGGAGAGACAATTTAAGAATTATTTGACTACTGGAAGATCATGCCAAAAGAAAAAGCCTGGATATCATTCTACAGGAAGTTATCCAAGAAAACTTCCCCAACACTCTCAAAAAAGAGGAAAAAGTGGAGATTGAAAGAATCCACAGATCACCTCCTACATTTAATTCCCAATTGATAATGTCCAGGAATGTTATAGCCAAATTCAAGAACTACTAGACCAAGGAAAAAATATTACAAGCTGCTAAGAAGAAGTCACAATTAGGATAACACAGGATCTGGCTGTAAGTACACTAAAGAACTGTAAGGAATAGGATATGATGTTCTGGTAAGCAAGAGAACTGGGTCTACAAAAAAGAATCAACTACCCAGCAAAACTTTATATTCTTGAAGGGGAAAGTATGGTCATTTAATAAAATAGAAAACTTTCAAGCATTTATAAAGAAAAGACTGGAGTTAAACAGAAAATTTGGTGCCCAAAGACAGAACTAAAGAGAATCACCAAAAGTTAATTAAGAAAAGGGAAAAAAATTAAGGGACCCTATAAATTCAAATGATTTGATTTCCTATAAGAAAAGATATTGGTAACTCTTAAAATTGTTATTATCATCAGGGTAGCTAGAAGAACCATACTTAGAGGGAACAGTGATAAAAGTTATAGGATGAAATTTCAAAAATAATGGTGGAGATTAGGGGGACTGATTAAAAGCAAAACACTGGTGTAGAAGGAAACAGTGAAAGAAGAAAGGGCAAGACTAGGAGAGGAAATCAAAAGGATGAAGAATACACAAGTTATAATCATAACTTTGAATATCAATGGGATGAACTCATCCACAAAACAGAAGCAAATAGCAGAGTGGATTAGAAACCAAAATCCTAACATATGTTGTCTACAAGAAACACACATAAAGCAGATAGAAACACACAGGGTAAAGGTAGAAGGCTGGAACAAAATCTATTGGACATCAGATGAGAAAAAGAAGGCAGGAGTCACAGTCATGATATCTGACAAAGACAAATTAAAAATTAATCTGATTAAAAGAGATGGGGAAGATGATTATATCCTGATGAAAGGCAGTATAGACAATGAGGAAATATCAGTACTCAACATATATGCACAAAATGGTAAAGCATTCAAAATTTTAAAGGACAAACTATTGGAACTTAAGGAAGAAATAGATAGTAAAAAAATACTAGTGAGAGACCTGAACTTTCCTCTATCATATCTAGGTAAATCAAACCAAAAAATAAATAAGAAAGAGGTAAGAGCAGTGAATGAAATCCTTTACAGAATTAGTAAAAACTGTAGCAAAGTTCATTTGGAAGAACAAAAGATCATGAAAATCAAGGGAAAAAATGAAAAAAAAAACCACGAAGGAAGGTGGCCTAGCAGTACCAGATATTAAACTATACTGCAAACCAGTGGTCATCAAAAGAATATGGCACTGGCTAAGAGACAGAAGGGAGGATCAGTGGAATAGACTTGGGGTAAGTGATCTCAGCAAGACAGTCTATGATAAACCCAAAGAGCCCAGCTTTTGAGACAAAAATCCACTGTTTGACAAAAACTGCTGGGAAAATTGGAAAACAATATGGGAAAGATTAGGTTTAGATCAACATCTCACACCCTATACCAAGATAAATTGAGAATGGGTGAATGACTTGAATATAAAGAAGGAAAATATAAGCAAATTAGATGAACACAGAATAGTATATTTGTCAGATCTTTGGGAAAGGAATTATTTTAAGATCAAGTAAGAGTTAGAAAAAATTATAAAATATACAATAAATAATTTTGATTAAATTAAATTAAAAAGATTTTCTACAAACAAAACCAATGCAACCAAAATTAGAAGGGAAGCAACAAATTGGGAAAATATCTTTATAACAAAATCCTCTGACAAAGATGTAATTACTCAAATAAAAAGGAGTTAAATCAAATGTACAAAAAAATCAAACCATTCCCTAATTGATAAATGGGAAGGGACATGAATAGGCAATTTTCAGATTAAGGAATCAAAACTACCAATAAGCACATGAAAAGTGCTCTAAATCTCTAATAATTAGAGAAACGCAAATCAGAACAACTCTGAGGTACCACCTCACACCTAGCAGATGGGCTAAAATGATAGCAAAGGAAAGTAATACATTTTGGAGGTG
Source organism: Gracilinanus agilis (assembly GCF_016433145.1). Taxonomy (NCBI): domain Eukaryota; kingdom Metazoa; phylum Chordata; class Mammalia; order Didelphimorphia; family Didelphidae; genus Gracilinanus; species Gracilinanus agilis. The sequence goes on from NC_058131.1 coordinate 88,354,141, forward strand.
ATGTGGCAAAATTGGGATATTAATGCATTCCTGGTGGAGTTGTGAATTGATCCAACTATTATGGATGGCAATTTGGAACCATGCCCAAAGAGCACTTAAAGACTGCCTGCCCTTTGATCCAGTCATACCACTGCTGGGTTTATACTCCAAAGAGATCATAGGAGAAAAGACATGTACAAAAATATTTATATCCTTGCTCTTTGTGGTAGCAAAAAAATTGGAAAATGAGGATATGCCCTTCAACTGTGGAATGGCCGAACAAATTGTGGTTTCTGTTGGTGATGAAATACTATTGTGCTCAAAGGAATACTGAAAAGGAGGAATTCCATTTGAACTGGAATGACCTCCAGGAATTGATGCAGATTGAAAGGAGCAGAACCAGAGATGGAAACACTGTGATAAAATTAAATGTAGTGGACTTCTTTATTAGCAACAATGCAATGATCCAGGACAACTATGAAGGACCTATGAGAAAGAATGCTATTCATATTCAGTGGAAGAACTGTGGGAGTAAAAACACAGAAGAAAAACAACTGCCTGATCACCTGGGAGGATGGGGATATAATTAGGGATACTGACTCAAAATGAGCACGCTAGTGCAAATATCAATAATATGAATAGGTCTTGATCAATGACACATGTAAAACCCAGTGAATTTGTGCTTTGGCTATGGGAGAGGATGGGAGGAAAGGAAGGATAGAACACAAATCCTATAACCATGGAAAAATGTTCTAATTTGATTAAGTAAACAAAAATCTTAAAAGAAAATAAACAAATTATATATATTATATCATTGTTATGTTACATATTGTATTCTATTATATATTTAAAATAAATGGTAATTTAAAAAGAATGTAAAGACCACTTGAAATCTATGGGAACTCAGTTCATATCTGATCTCAAACCCTTCCTGGTATGTGTTCCTGGACAAGTCTCTTAACTTTAATTGCCTAACTCTTACCACTCTTTTTTAAAACTCTTACCTTCTCTTGTAAAATTGCTACTAAATATTGGTTCTGTAAGGAATTAAATTAAGGGACTTGACTAAATATATGAGAATTCTAAGATAATACTGTGGTTGCCAATTTAAAATATTATAGCTCCAGCCAAAATGACTTTTAGAAGCTTTATTTATGAAAAGGTGGAAAGAGTGAAAGTAGAGGAATACAAAAATAGGGTAGAGAAGATGCCTAGCCTATCAGGGCTTGTTAACCCTCCACCAAAGGACCTGGTGTTCCACCTACACTGTCTCCTCAAAGAGGGGAAGATCTCTCTTGAACTAATCTCTCCAGAAGCCAGGAAAGGAAGGCCAGCTACTCACTCACCCAAGAGGCAGGTCACCTGTCAAAAAGGACTACCAAAGACTATCTCCAGAAGACTGCTTGCAGAAGAACCCATAGTGGAAGATGATCATGACTTTTATGGTCCTTTTTGTCCCTTCCCCTATTCACAGGGGCCAATCACAGCTTCCAAATTGCTTAGTACTGACAAGGGGGACAGTGTGTGTGGAATTCACACCTCACGTCCTCTGAAGGTATAAACTTCTATCAAAAGATTTACAAGTTTCTGACTGATTGAATTTCTGAGGATATGAACTCTTTAAATAAGTGATTTCTGAATTCTCTTACTTGTTGGCTAACAAAGTGTTAAGTAGGAGTGTTTTCAGTTTCTGGTTGATTAAATTAAAAGTTGCTGTTGCTAGACAAAGAAAGTCTGATTCACACCTCACAGTTCAAGTGGAAGAGTGGTAAGGGGTGGGCAGCTGGGATTGAGTGATTTGCCTGGGGCACCCAACTAGGTAGTATCTGATGTCAGATTCAAATTCAAGGCTTCTTCTTTTTAGGCCTGGCTCCCCCTTACCACTCTTAAAAATGTAAAAGTCTTTAAGAAAAAAAGAATGTAAAGACCAAAAATTTGAGAATCACTGGTGTAGACAATGTTGCACTTAAATGTGTAAAGAATTAGTTCAATTACTGGACCAACAGAGTAGTTATTAATGGTTAAATGCCAACAAGGCATGAGGTCTCAGGTTGTTCCAAGTATTTCTGCCTTATGCTATGCTGGCTAACATTTCTAGCAATGACTTAGATAAAGGGTTAGATATATCAGATTTGCAAGTCACTTGAAGTCATGGATGATAGCTAACAAACAAACTAGCCAAATCAGGATCCAAAGAACCCCAGCAGATTAGAATATTGGGACAAATTAATATGATTAAATGCAATCGAGGTAAATGTAAAGTCTCCTTACTGAGTTCAAAAATCAACTTTTTTACAAGCATCACAATCAGACTAACAAATGACATGAACATGGACATCAGTAAAATGACCATAGGATACATAATTCCAAAAATTTTCATTAGATAAAATATCTGGCCTTATAGTTAAGCCTCCATATTCCAAAATGCAAATACAGATTAAAAAACTTTACTAAAATATGGTCTGCTTATTGAGTATATTGTCATTTTAAAGATTAAAATGAAATAATCCACATACTTCTGTTTTCCTTTTTGGAAATAACAGGTTCCCCTTTCACTTAAGCCTCCTGATTCCTAACGCTCTCTAGAGATGAATATCTCAGACACAGCTGACATTTATAAGGCTCTCTAATGTTTACAAAATGCTTTCCTTACATTAACTCATTTGATCCCCTCAATAGCCCTGGAGGAAGGTAGTTCAAATATCATGATCTCCATTTAATAAGAAACTGAGGTCAAAGGTGAAATTACTTCCCAAGGTCAAAGAAGTAAGTACCAGAGTAGGAAGTGTCTGAAAAAGTCTTAAATCTAAGTGTTCTGAGTAAAGATCCATTGTTCTTTCCTTCATATGTCAGTGATCTCCATGGCAACTAGAGTCCTAATATGATGGGCTGACATGGGACCAGTGAATGTGAGTTCTGATCAAAGCCCTTCTAGGTTCACAGGAACTACTGGAGTTAAAGAAGTCATCATCATTTGTTTTGACTTTCCCATGCAAAATTTTCACAAGGATTTTCTTCTTTGTTCAATGGGTAGAATTAAAAAAGAGAGAAAATAAATATTAATTAACCTTAAAATCATGGAGCAAAACTGACAGAAAAACAAAATAAATCCTATTTTTTTCTATTTTTTAAGATTAGACTCTTCTGGTCCACCCCAATTGAAAGCAGTCTGGAATCTAGTTAGGTGATGAAAGGAAGGAGATCATAAGTAGGAAAACAATGTGAGCCCATGGGTTAAAGGGTTGGCTGTGTTTTCAATGTGTTGAGAAGAGAAGAATGAAAAACATATCTATCTACCTATAGATGTGCCTATAGATAAATATATGGATCATGTGCAGAATAAATCTCTAGACATGGTAATCTTCAGATGGTAGAACTTGGAATTAGAGTCCTTAACTGAGTTTCAGATCCAGATCCAACACGTACTACCTGTATGACCTTGGATAAGTCATTAAATTTTTCTGAATCTCATTTTCTTCATGGAGTCATAATCACAATTACACAACTTACCTCTATGGTTGTTTTGAGGAAACCACTTTGTAAATCACTACATACTTACAAGCTACTAATATGTTCAATAAATATTGAGGTCTCTTATTCAAGGCAAGAAGGAATCAGTGTCACAGTCTGTAAAAGTCCTGAAATCTAGATTTTTCATCTGTCCCAGAGTCTAGCACAGTGCTCTGTGGACAGCAGATGCTTAACACAGGTTTTTAGCAACATTCTTTTCTTCCTATGGTGGGTGTTAAACTAGGTGTGAAAGATGGATCAACAGAATCAGGGACACAGTCTATGACCATGAAAGAGATAACTGGCCAAAGGGTGACGATCAAATCTTTATATCCATGTTTCCATTTTAATGTCATTTTAATCAATTAAACCATTTTATATGAAGTGGGTGCTAGGATACTTACTCTTTCTCTCCTCTCCTCTTCCATTTGAGTAACTTGGAGAAAAAAAAGAAAGCAACCACAAAAATTGGCATATGGTTCAGAAGACTAAGGACTGATAATAAGTCAGAATAAATGAGGAGGAGAAGAATACTACAGGTGAAAGAATGATTGGAGTATTCCCACATCATACAATGGAAGTAGGGGGCAATTATAAAAGAGTTGAGAAATTTGGAAAGTTTTCTTTTTCTTGATTTTTCATTTTTATTTTGTTGTGAATTTAACAAACATAAACAAGTCCATAAACAAAGAATAGGGGAAAATGCATATGAAACGTGGATGGACATCTTATTTTCAGTATGTATAATGGCAACAAAAAGGGGTAGCTAGGTGGTACAGTGGACAGAGACCAGGTCTAGAATTAGAAGATTCACCTTCCTGAATCCAAATCTGACTTCAACTACTTATTAGATGTATGACCCTGTTTGCCTCAGTTTTTCCAACTATAAAATGAACAAGAAAAGAAAATGGTAAACTACTCTAGTATCTTTGCCAGGAAAGTCCCAAGTGAGGTCACAAAAAGTCAATCATAACTGACAAACAACAGAATAATAATAGCAACCACAATGCCCCTACTTGTCTGTGTTCCTTCTGAACTTCATTTATCTTTTGAATATTATTTTGTGTGTCAATATAATATTGCCATTTTTTAAAGTAGCATAGTGCAACCAAGAAGAATTATTGTCTCCAATTAACTTGTCTTCTTCTATGTCTCCAAAGAGTGTTTTGGAGTTGCGTTCCTATAACTTTTTATGTGTCTTGGTAAATGAACTCCCAGATAGCCTATCTATTCTATAATTACAATATTTTGAATGGAATTTCTTTTTCTGTTTTCCTAATTTTTAGTTAAACTTCTAGAGTTCTCTAAGTAAGTGTATCATTAGAATTTGGCTCCCCAGGACTCTCTTTCCCAGCTTCCCATGTTCCTTTTCACATTGTGTACTAATGTAGAGAAGATATAAGTTTTGTGTAGCTTTGCCCTTTCTCTCTTTTCCAGAAAGCTGGCTTTATGCTAAGCAGGAGAATCTATACACATGGTTTTACTTTTCCTTAGATAATTGGATTTGAACTATTTCTTTTAGTTTATTTTTTTTCTACTTCAGGTAATTATTAATAAATCTTATAAAATATAATACTTAGAGTTTATTGGATATGAGTTTAAATCTTACAGTAGTTTTCTGAAAAATTCATATTTTGGCTTTTTCTTTGTTTATGCTTTCAATTACTCTTTTTCATCATGTTCCTATAGCCAAGATATAATTGCATGAAAATGACATATATGAAGGGTAAATAAATTTCCCTCACACATTCCAGAGCAGTAGGAAAAAGTTTCATTAGTGAAAAAGAATTTTCTTTATCTTTCATCTTTTTGAAAAGACCTCTAGTATGTTTTCATTATATAGAATATAATAATTTTATATTTATTCTATCAAGGAAAAGTCCGTGCTTTTTAATTTTGTAGCATAAAGAGGTACTATGTTTACTCAAAAGCTTTTCCTTCACCTGATACAATCATGTAATTTTATTGTTTTATTAATGATTGTGTTTATAATTTTTGTAGTATTTAAATGACAACTTTGTTTTATAAGACCCCCAGATTCACCTTTGTCCCTTGGGAATTTGCCTTCAAAGAATTTTCAGATTTACCTTTGTCTTAGACTTAACAATGGGCCATTAAGCATCCATTAAACCTGAATAGGAGTGAAAGAGATTCTCAAACCTTAAGAACTCTTTTTGTTTTAGAAGTTTCTCCCATTGTATCTAGGCTTCTCCCAAAATCCTTTTTCCTTAGCCTCCACATAAGCCAATTAATTGTCCTTCCTTTCTTTTATTCCCCAAAAGACTCCCAACTTCTTCAGTTCGTTGGAAAATCCCCTTCAAGGTGCATTTTTCCAGAGACACTGTTCCCAGAGTCCAAGACTTTGTCTTTGTGTGGAATTTTGTGCATGTCTCGGGGTGGCAGCCATTAGAGCATTGTCTCCCTTTTCTTGAATAAAGGTTTTTTTTTATTTCTAACTACTTTTGTGGTCCTTTGTTTCTCAAGATTGACAGAAGCAACACTGGTAATAAATCCAATGTAGATTTAGTGTATGCCACTTTTACTATCTTGTAGCGACCTTGCTAATATTTTATCCATTATTTTTATTTCAATATTCATTAGGGCTATTGGTCTATATATGATTTATTTCTACTTTGTTTTGGTTTTAGGATCTTATCTGCTTCATAGAAGGAATTTTGTAGGGTACAAAACTATTTCTTGATTTTGTAAATAATGTATTTAATAGCACAATTAATCTTCCTTTGACTGCTTGATAAAATTCACTTATAAATTCATCATTTGAGTATATCTCTTTTTCTCCTGGGAATTCTTTGATGGCTATTCAATTTCTTTTTCTGAAATGGTACTGTTGAAATCATTCTTCATTATTTTCATTTTATCTGTCTTTTATATTTTTTGTAAATATTTATCTATTGCATTTAAATTGTCAGATTTTTTGCATATAATTAGGTAAGACTAATTTTAGTTTTTTTTTAATTTCTTCTTTGTACTTTATAAACTATTTATTTTCATTTTTGAGCGTTTTCCTCTTTTGTGATGAAATTAGCTAGTAATTTGTTTAATTTCTTTCCCAAAAAATAGTTTCTATTTTTATCAATTTAGTGGATTTTTAAATTTTTTCCATTTTATTTCTCTCTTCTCTGGTATTCAAAATTTATTGATTATGATTCTATCTAAGTTTGATATTGTGACCAGTAAAGGATGTGTTTACTTTCTATAAAAAGATCTTTCTGATTTTCTGTATTTATACAATTTTTATGCCCTTATATATAAGAAATTTTGTCAATGTGGGCCTTATATAGCTGGAAAATAAGCACATTCCTTTTATCTATTGAGTAAACACTAGAGATATGCTATATCTCCCTTTTAAAAAAAAGCTCTTAAGGACTTCGTCTTCTTTGTCTTGTTGTTGTTGTTGTTGTACTTGTATAAGTCTATAAAAGTCACATTGCGATCTTAATCCACTATAGTTTTTCTTTTTTTTTTCCAATAATGTCATTTTAATTTCCTTTAAGAACCTGAATACTTCATCATTTAAGAATCTTTCTAAGTACTTCCCCAAATCTCTGAAATAATAGTCATGCACTGTGATTTAGAATAATGAAGAAAATAGGAAGCTAGAGAGAGAAAATGGTACCACTGCCACTAACACCCTGGCTCTCTTTGAGGGAATGGGAGTCGTGGGACAAGAAAGAACTTGTAAGACAAGGCAATTGCTTGAACCTTGATTTTGAGGCTATTGTTGACATTGGGTACTGACATAATGGTTACTCAATCAAGGATTTCAGTGTACTTTCCCCCTTTTTAATAAATTTTATAATTTTTTCACTTCCTGACAATTTATATGTTCCTAATCTTCTAACACTTGGGGTTATCTAAAAGTGAAATGGACTTTCTCTGGAGGTGGTAGATTCACCAACATGGATGGCAGCAGTGATTTAATGACCTCTTGTTGGCTATATGGTAGAGGGAATTATTTTCCAAGTATAGATGTATCAGAGTCCATGAGATCTTAGCTCTAAAATTCCATGATTCCATGATTTATTCCGTAATTCTGTAAATAATGAATTCCTGCAATTAGAAAATATTTTAATCATTTTAGTACTTTAATTTTGATATCATTCCAGATTTCCTGGAGATGGGTCTACCCAAGAGAGTGAGAAAATCTTCCACATTGTACCTGATTATTTTGTGTCATGGAAGAGTCTCCAAGACATGTATTTCACATATAAATTACCTCTTAAGATTTGCCATACAAAACATCCAAACACCTATCAAATTGCTTTGGTTAATATGACAACAATTGCTTCTGATGATTGTTTCATGTATTGCTAATTTATTATGAGTAATTTCTGGATGACTGCTCATAGAATGGTCTCAAAACGATCCACTTCTTAGAAGAGTGTAGTTCTTCAAAGAGGTTAAACAGCCCAAGAACAGTGATGTCTTGATGAACTAGGCTTGTCAGCACCAATTATCCAGCCTGAAAGACCTGTAGAGAAACTGAATTCAGGTGTGATAGTTCTGATTGCAATAGGTGACTGGAAACATCTTCCTTTAGAAATGCTCAGAAACAGCCCCCAGGAACTAAACCACTAAGCAGCGTGACATCAGTAGACTGTTTAGTGCACTATCATTGCCATCTACTGGATCAAAAACCAATATTGGATGTAATAAGAAACTCCCTGAAACCCTCCTTTGATCTGAAGGCTCTGTCTACATATGCTTAGTTGCCCAGTTTTCCAGAGCAGCTTGCTCCTCATTTGTCATTCTCTCTCCTGATTTGGGGGCACAAGCTTCAGAAAACATTTTGTTTTTCAGGTTTGTAGTACAATGCTCTTTTCATTTGATTTCAAAGGAGGAGGAAAAGGGCTTTTGGCTGGAGGCAGTGGTTGCAAGGAATAGAGAAAGAGCAGCAGGTGAATCTTGTCAAGGGGGCAGTACTTTGGGTTGGCAATTGAGGCAGTAAGAAGCATGCTGGTTAATCTGCTTTTCTTCTGTTCAGCTCCTTTGGTGCTTTTGTCCACAGTCGTCCAGACAAAGCTCATGAAATCCTTTGTAGAGGAATGGAAGAACATAGCTTCCTACTTATTTTCTTTTCCTCTCAGTCCCAGGCACTTTATGTAGGAGGCTCAGGGGGCTTCCAGCTTAAATTCTGAGTGCTATGATTTTACCAGCCCTCATAGAGCAGCCTTCTAAAAAAAATCCCATTTTCACTTTCAATTGACTCACAGCAAGGAAATTATTCACCGCATTTGAGGTTTGTTCAAATTTCAGGCTTGTATTGCACATGTTGATTAGGGCTGATCCTTAAATGCATTTTCCTTTCAGATGTTATATTGTTACAACTCTTGAGAATACAAGGAAAGAGGTCAGAGAAGAAAGTACATGGTTAGACTCTCTCTTTTACTTTGTGGGGTCTCTCAATTAGCCATTGCTAAATCAGGGCTCTCCGAGGGGGCCATTTTACATTTTGTAAGGGAACCAGTTGAATGGTTCATTCACTAAAAGTTAAATGACTTGCCTGAATTCACAGACTGTATTAGGAATAAAAATGGGCACTGGAACCCTTCCTATCCCAAGTTTTTGCATTTCCTGTATGGCTCATTGAGCCATATTGCTTTCACCGGCAGAGTTGAAATGTATGGACATCATGACACAAGAATGGGTCAGTTTCCATAGCTGCTTTTAATTTTGCATATATTTAACAATGTTTTCAGAGAGTTATGGGTAAAGTCATTTTCCTCAGTACTTGGAGCCTATATTCAACATGACCTCTTGGCTCAGCCCGTATGTCCCAACCATAACCCCCACCCACTAAAAATAAAATCTCTTTCCTCCCAGATCCAGATGATGCTAACAAATCACGTAAATGTCATATAGTTGAATAGAAAAACAGTTTAATTTGAGAATGAGGTTATAAATTATTATATTGATTGCTGGAAGGGACTTCAGAGGTCATCTAATCAACCATTCTTATTTGCATATAAAAAACTTTGGGCCAAAAAAGCTGACTCACCCAAGATCATACAAATAGTAAGTAGTTTATTGAGGATGTGAGCCCCCCTAATCAGATTCCAAATCCAGAAATTTCTCCACTGAGCCACACAGTCTTGGGAAGAGCTTGGTATTATCAAAACCCATTAAGTAAGGTATTCAATAATGTACAGGCTTTAGTTTTATCTCAATCACATAAACCATATACCTGACTGGAGTCTAGCTTCTCTCTCTACTTTTTCTTCTAACATTCAAGGCATCTTTGTCCACTCCCTTCTCTTCTAAATCCACCCTAAGGTCCAACCTTTCCCCATTTGCAATACCATTTTTAGACCAAGAAATAACTTTTCTGGAAACCAGACATGGCCATCACTCAAAGGTCCAGCAGCTAGTGACAAGTTTTGCATTATCCTGATCACTCTGAATGTTTGATATATTTGCAGGACCTTTGACCACTCTGCACACTACATCCTGATAAGGTAAGAATTACTCTGGCATGGAAGGGTGGGAAGAAAACTTGTCATCTGGCTTCTCTGAAGTCTTACAAATATGGGAGATCACTGTCTAACCTATTCTGGATGGGTATAGAGACAGAAGTTCATCTAAAACCATATCTGAGACTTTTGGTAGACTGCACATGCTATGGATTAACAAACTGACATGACAGTCAAAAAAATTCATAAGGCTTAGACACTCTAAGCATGACCATGGCTTCTGGAAAAGAGGAAGTGATTGTTGCATTAGTCCCTACTCTCAACTATTGACACGTTGAGTATTATGTTTATTACCTGGCATTACAATTTTTTAAGAAAAACACTGAAAAGCTAGAATATATCCAAAGGAAGACTGCTAGCTAGGTGGCACAGTGAAGAGAGTGTTGAGAAGTCAGAAGAACTGAGCTCAAATCTTAACTTGGATACTTATAGCTATGTGACCCTGAATAAGTAAGTTAACTTCTCTTAACCTCAGGTTTCTTTCCAGTAAAACTTGGATAAAATCACATGCCTTGCAGTATGACTATGAGAACTAAATGAGATAGTATGTGCAAAGTGCTTTGCTGACCTCAAAGTGTTTTTGTTGTTATTGTTACAAGAATGATAAGAAACTTCAAGATAAAATATAACAGAATAGGAAACAACCAACTAATCATCAACGTGAAATAAACTCTAAATGCATGCCCATAATCTTGTGTCTCCCAGTTCAAGGATTTTTCTACTACATCGAAACATTAGAAATAAATGGATTCACACACAACAAAAAATCTATAAAATATTCAAAGAAAAGTATCACTTTATCTGTAAAATTAGAATAACAAAAGCACTATTCTCATAGAATTATACCCTATGTGACCTGTTTTCAGAAAAGATATAGATTTCTGTATAATGGTTTCTATGGACTACTGATTATTTTCTAAATCTGAAAGCAAAAAAAAACAAACAAGAAATGAAAACCATAGGCCAATATAAAGAAATTCCAAATAGAATTTTTACTGGAAATTAGCATTATATAGTGCTATATCAAAATAATTACTAATTATGATTAAATTGGACCAGATGGTTCAATATGAGGAAAGTAATCAATATGATGAATTTTACCAATAATGAAAACACAAAAAAAATCTCGATTCTATTTAAAATGCTGTAAAAAGTTTGATATTTATCTATGTTTTTAAAAAATAAAGGAGTAAGTTATTTTTCTTTAACATAATTAAAATATAACTGCCTGAAAGCAAGAGCTAGCATGATCTATAATGTAAATGCTTTAGAAGCTTTCCAAATAAAACAGAAGTAAAGGAGGGCTATTAATTTTCACCATTAAAAAAATTCTCAAGATTGTTATTTAATATCATTATCAGCTTATGTCAAATAATGAAATATGAAAAAGTAGCACCAGAGAATGACAATAATCACACTGATTATAACCATGTAATACATTAATAACAATAGCTATAAGTGAAATAGTTCAAAAATATAATAATTCCGATGGTAATATGGGAGGAAATGAAGCTTGTTGTCATTATCTTCCTAGAGTTAATGGAAAAGGATTCCTATAAAAAGAAAAGTCCATCTAACGCTCTTCTTATAACTAGGAGCAAATGTGAAGATTGATCCAAGCCCCAGAATAATATAAAACTCTTTCAATGAAATCCATAGTCTTCTAAAGAAATCAGCTGAGCAAATAAAAAATAAAATAGAATATTGACCATGTTATGACAAGTAGTTCAATGGGCAGCACATTAAATTAATCCATAGGGATCTGTGTCTTAGGCACCATCTATGGACAATGAACTGGACCTTGAATTATAGGAGAAAATGTCATTTCACTAACTCTTCTCCATTCGGGGAACATTACTGTGCTTACTGTGCTTCATAGAACCTCTCCTCTATCAAGATGCAACTCAAGTACCACCTTCAGGGGAATCCTTCTCTGATCCTCTCAACTGCTCATATTCTCTTTCTCACCCCACCTTGTATTTAGCTATATTGTTCTTATTTACATTTATTTTCTTTACGCTTGTACTTTATATACTTACATTCATTTATTTTACATTATATATTTGTCATCACAAAATATAATGTATCAAAATAATATATAAATATAAATAATAAATGTTTTATTTATATTATATGATTACATATTTATTTGCATTCTTGTTGTCTTTCTCATTAGAATCCTTGGGAGTAGGAATTGCTTCAATTATTTCATTGTTTCCACAGCACCTAAAATTGGTGCACAGAATGTAGCATACAATAAGCACTTAACAAATGTTTATTGATTGCCTGGACTAGGCAAGAATTGTGTAGCATTTTGTTTAACCCAAATTCCTATATTAAACATAAAAACCCATGTTTATAACAATTTAATTATCTTGCTGATAGTAGATGGCTGTAAGTCTTGGAATAACATAATATCCAAGTAGTTTTTTAAAATGGGTTATAATCAAGAGAGAAGTCAACAGAGAAAGTCATGGTAGAGGTAAGTAGACCAAATAAATTTAACAATGATTTTCATGGATCCAAGAAAACTCCAAGGGACTCATGATGAAAAAGGATATCCACTATCATATAAGGAAATGAGTCTAAATGCCAGCTGAAGATACCATTCTTCATGTTATTTCTTCCATAAATTTTTCTCTAGTACAATTAATGTCTGTCCTCTTTCACAACATATTGAACATGCAAATATGTATTATAGGATAACACATGTATGGGAAGAGGAGGAAGTGGGAGGGAAGGAACATGGATCACAAAAAATCAGAAAATGATTATTAAAATTGTGCCTATGTGTAACCTAGAAAAATATATTTAAGAAATGCATTATCAAAAAACCCACTGATTTTCACATGAAATCGAGTAGAAAAAGTCAAGAGACCTTGATATAGAAAAGAGAAGAGAAATAGATAACTTTGAATGTTAAAAAACTATAAAACTGACAAGAACATATAACTTTTTTTCTCTAAAGAACTAAAAATCTATATACTATTAGTTCAAAAGAAAAGAAGAAAATAAAATTATTAAAATAAAAAGTGAACACCATAGATTCAAAACATAAAGGAATTTAAATCCTTTAATTCCTTTCTATTGTATAAATGCATATTTATATATTTCTTTAATTCCTTTCTATTATGAATCTTCTTTGTATGATGGATGTATATATAGATATAGATACAGGCATAGAAAGATAGATAGATAGATAGATAGATAGATAGATAGATAGATAGATAGATAGATAGATAGATGTATACAGAATTCGGGAGAAAAGTGGGCTCAGGCTTAGCCCTGGTAGCAAAGGAGTAATTCATAGCTCTTGCTCATTGCTCCCATTTGTGGGATGCTCAGTTAGCTAGTTAGCCTTAAGTATGGTGGCTCTCCATAAAGTCTTTCCTTGTCTCCTGATGTAGGTGTTGCTATCAGCTGATCTGAGCAAGCAGCTAGGACACCAGTGGGCATATGGGAAGTCCAAAATTCTTCAAATCTTTCAAAACTCAGAAGGTCCTCCAGTCCAAGATACATGTTTCAGAGAATGGGAGCTGAGGGTGGTATAGCGGGGTTAACTGAAACTGAGGCTCTCCCCCATATAACCTCTTCCTTTATTAAAATAGGGAAAAGGAAGGTAAGTTTGCAAAGGATACAGGTTGCAAAGTAAATGTGGCTCATGGAGCTTACAGATGAAACTCAAGGAAAGAGTTCCGAAAAGAGTGTCAGAAAAGAATAAAGAAAGGACTTGAAGCCTGGAGGAGAGGGGAGTTCCTGTCTTCTTTGGAACTTGAAGGGAGCACTTTCTGTGAGGAGATAACTGACTTTTTCTAGGAGAAGCTGTTGGACCTAACAATTGAAGCCCTCTGACCCTCTTTCCAGACTCTGGCCAGGTACTACATCTAAAGTAACATTGGCTTCTACCTCTGTTCCTGCTCTGCTTATTGTCATTTATTGCTGTTCCTGTGAGCCAAGCCAACCCGAAAGAGAGACAGTACCTGTCTGTTTCCAAAGAGACTTACAGCCTCTTGGCTGTAAGACCTTGGGTGACTCTGCCATTATGTCACCACCCTATCCAGAAAAGCTGAACTATTCTACCCTTCACCCAGACTGTTTTGGGAGTGGCCATAGTCAGGGAAGCTAGTTAGGGATTTGGGGGAACAGATAGTCAGTGTAGGATGACAGATAGCTTCAAGCAAAAGAAGCCAGATTCTTGAGAATATGTTATTCTGGTGGGAGGATTAATAGTATTATAGGGCTAGGGAAATTCCCTTGGCCCTCCTTCCCATTCTCTTTCCTTGTTTATCTTTATTATATTAAACCCTTTTGTAATATAAATATAGTAGTCAGATTGTGTTGTTCACAGTTTCAAGTCTGAGGTCTTCCATCTTGGGCCTATCAGCCTGATCAGACAGAGACACTGAAAGTATCAACTTGCCATCTCTAAAAGTGTTACAATCCACTTTTTTNAGAGAGAGAGAGAGAGAGAGAGAGAGATACAGGCATATGTATATATATTTCTATATATGTATATATATATATATATATGTATGTATGCCATCAAAACAAAGATACTTTTATATCCAAGGGAGATGTACTGAAAAATACAGCACATTTTCCCTGTCTCTAATGTTTGAGATTTGCTGGATGACTCAGAAGATTGAGTGCTGGGCCCGTATGAAGGCAGGAAGACCTGAGTTCAAATCTGGCCCCAAGCATGAACTAGCTCTATGACTCTGAGCAAGTCACTTACCCCTGTTTGCCTCATTTTCCTCACCTGTAAGATGACCTGGAGAAGGAAATGGCAAACCATTCCATTATTTTTTGCCAAGAAAAACCCAAAAGGGGTCACAAAGAGTCAGACACAACTGAAACAACTGAAAAACAGCAATGTTTGAGAGCTAACGGTGTAGGTACTTTGATTTTATTTGTTAACTGGTACTTCTATAAAAATACTATTTTTTTTTTAATCTAGGTCTATAGATCTTGTCTCAGAGTCATGCAAAGTGCCAGCATCTTCTGATTAGTTCTTTCAAGATTTCCCTTTATAAATAATAATAATACCATTCTTGATGCATATTGATGCTACTTCACCTGCTTCTTCATTTCCCAGGAATCCTAGGGAAATGTTTGGTGGGAAGATAAGGTGTTATCTGTTTCTTCTATTCCCTAATCTATTATTTGTGCATTAAAATTCATTGGCAATTTGAAGGAAGAAGAAAAATGTTATTTTGGGGAAAGAGTGGGAATGAGCCTTGTATAGAGAGAGGGGAGACAACAATTGTGGCCTTGGGCTAGGATCTCTGAGACATTTCTTATCTGTGTGGTCCCAGATTTGAGAGTAACAAATAGCAACAAAAGAACAAGGATGCCACTAAGTTTGTCCATGACCTATTTTTAAATTCAGTCCATCTAAGCTAGTCTCCAAAGTCTAAAAATGTGTTATATGGATGAAGGAAGCAAATTAATATTCATTCAGGGACTTTGTCCACTATTTCATATATTAGGGTGTTTCACATTCAAGAAATGGATCCATAGCCAAGTAGGAGGCAAAAAACAAAACAAAATAAAAAATACTACCTTACTAGATGTCATAGGAAAATCAGATGAAGGAATTAGGAATGTTTGACCTGGAGAAATGAAGATTTAGTAAAGATAGGATATCTGTCTTTGTGTGTTTAGAGGGTTGTCATATGTAAGAGAAATGAATATTGTTCTGCTTGTTCTCCCTCAGAGAGCAGGATGGGCAGTAGACATGGAAACTAGACAAATTTAGATGATATAAGGAAAAACCTCAATAATCCACATTTCAGTTGAAATGGTATCTTCCAATAATAGTGTTTCCCCTCATTGAAAGTCCTTAATCCAGGGGAATACAATCATTTGTTAAGAATGTTGTACAAAGAATTTTTATTTAGATACAGGTTAGCCAAATAACCTCTGAGGCTCCTTCCCATTTTGAGTTTCTGGAATCCTCTGATACTCTTGCCAGAATCCCTAATAAAAAGTTACCTATTTTGGATATCAGGCAAGGACTATATGTTGCTTAGATGAATAGAAAGGATGTCTATAATAGGAATGACAGGCATGTCTCTCAATTTTGACACAATGTAATGTACAGGACATGATGAAAAGTACAATGATAATAAGTGTACAATGACCGTAGTTCTTGGGTTTTACAGAACAATTGCATTCTCAGGAAGGAAAATTCCATTTTAATAAGACTTTGCAGAGGAATGTCAACTGTTCTAATCTGAACTTAGGAAACATTGTCTTAATAACAACATGATCCATCTACTAGGGCTTCTTCTATAATACCTGTGCCTATTTCCTCTGTGAAGACAGTAAATGACCAGAAAAGTGTGTTTCATAACAGTAGCTCATACTTATATAACTCTAAAGTCCCCAAAGCTTTTCATCTATATTATCTCAATTGATCCTCAGAATAAGCTTATGAAGTTATATTTTTATTATTCTCTTTTTATAGATGAGGAACCAGAGAGTAGGGGAGATGAAGTAAATTGCCCAGCATCACATAGCTAAGAAGAATCTGAGTCAGCATTGGAACTCGATTCTTCCTAACTTTAAGTCCAACATACTATCAACTGTGCTCTAAAATTTTGTGGCAAAATTGGGACGTTAATGCATTGCTGGTGGAGATGCAAACTGATCCAACCTTTCTGGAAGGCAATTTAGAATTATGCCCAAAGGCTTTAAAAAATACCTGCCCTTTGATCCAGCCATACCACTGCTGGGTTTATAGATAATAAGGAAAAAGATAATAAGGAAGAAGACTTGTACAAAAATATTCATAGCTGTGCTCTTTGTGGTGGCAAAAAATTGGAAAATGAGAGAATGTCCCTCAATTGAGGAATGGCAGAACAAATTGTGGCATCTGATGGTGATGGGATACTATTGTGCTCAAAGGAATAATAAACTGGAGGAATTCCATGTGAACTGGAAAGACCTCCAGGAATTGATGCAGAGTGAAAAGAGCAGAACCAAGAGAACCTTATACACAGAGATGAATACACTGTGGCGCAATTGAATGTAATGGACTTCTCTACAGCAATGCAGTGATCCAAGACATGTTTGAGGGACTTATGAGAAAGAACACTATCCACATCCAGAGAAAGAACTGTGGGAGTAGAAACGCAGAAGAAAACATATATTAGATCACATGGCTCGATGGGTATGTGATTGGGGATGTTGACTTTAAAAGATCACTCTATTGCAGTGATTCCCAAAGTGGGTGTCACTGCCCCCTGCTGGGTGCTGCAGTGATCCAGGGAGGTGGTGATGGCCACAGCTGCATTTGGGGACAGTGAATAACTTTAAGGGGACAGTGATAGTTTGTGACAGGGGGTGCTAAGTAATATTTTTTCTGGAAAGGGGGCAGTAGGCCAAAAAAAGTTTGGGAACCACTGCTCTATTGCAAATATTAATGATATGGAAATAGGTTTTGAACAATGGTACATGTAAAACCCATTGGTATTGTTTGTTGGCTCCAGGAGAGGGGAGGGGGAAGAGGGGAAAGAACCTGTAACTATGAAAAATTATTTTAAATTAGTCAGTTAAAAATAAATAATGAATGAATAAAGGATTTTTGAACAATACTAACCCTCTAAAGAGAAAAAATTTTGATATAAAAACTTTCAGATAAGCCATCAGAATTCTTATGCCTATCACAGAAATAGGTTGTGTGTATGTTTTTTTAAATCATGCTCCTGAGCAAATTTCTGATTGCTTGCCAATTATGTAGGTTTGTTCATTGTAACAAGAAACTGTTAATTATATGGTAATCATATTCAATTCAATTCTGCAGAATGTAGTTGTCTCACCTCACAGTGGGCTCAAAATTGTAAATGATCTATAAACTTTTACAGGGAAAAGATATTACTCATTGGAAAAGACTCATGATCAGTGAAGAATGAGTAATACATTTAAAAAAATAAAAAATACTTTAATTTAATGTTGTGGTTTTCATTTCAGTTTCCAAAGTGCTATGGGGTATAACTTCAAAAGCCAATGTGCCAGAGTAACTAGTGATCCAGCCTTACAGTCAGGAAGTGGGTCTGAGGACTACAACTGACCCAGGGTAAGTCACTTAATCTCTCAGTGTCCCCAAGAAACTTTCTAAGAAGATAAATTATGGACCACTGCCAGTCTGACTATGTAAAGGGACTTTCTTTGCTAGGAGTCCCCTACATTGAAGAATTCACAGATGTTGATGGGGGAAAAAGCTCTTAACTCATATGGTTGTTATGAATATACTCTCTATCCACATCCACATTCTCTGCAGCTGTCTTCTACCTCTACTTGACTCCCTGGAGAATGCATTTTATTTTTTAAAGGCCACCAGACATGTGACTGAGCTAGAAAATTGCTTATTGTTCTGGTTCCATGATATTTGACTGAGGAATTCCTCTTACTTTGTAAAGAGATGACAAAGTATAAACACTTATTCTACATCTTTGACATCTGGGTATCTTATCTCTGTTACCTTCTTCTTATGTAACATGCGCTGAGGACAAGAAATACCTAAATGTGTAGACAGGTAGTTCCAGTGGATCACTAATAGATATCTCTGTCATTTTGCCCCCCTTCCACCATGGGAGAATTTACATTATTATCCCTGTCAACCAAATTATTGTTACACACTATCATAAATGGAGAATGTTGAGTAAGATAATTTAACCAAGAAAAACAGCAAAGAGAAATTAGAGAAGTTATACCAATTAGAATGTGCTGTAAAATTCACAGAGTGAATGATATCTCCCATATATACAACTCAATCAAAACATAAAAAATGAATGAGAAATATCTCACCTCAACTAAGAGAGAGATCTTGATCTCTTCCAAAGAGAAAGTTCCCCCCAAACTACAGAAATATAAACTGGAAATAAGGGACATGTTCAAAAGCCAGCTACTCCTACATGATTGCAAAGGCCTTTTTTTTCTCCTCCCTAGATTTAGTCCCAGAGAGTCTAGAACTATGTCTCTTTTTCAAAGAAGGAAAAAGAATCTATCTCTTCTCAACAGTTCTCATGCAAACTCTACCCCTAACATTGGCACTATGTTGAGTCAGCATTCTCTACATTGATTTAGAGAGAGTCACATTGGGGGAAGCTGGGTGTCTCAGTGGATTGAGAGCCATACCTAAAGATGGGAGGTCCTAGGTTCAAATCCAACCTCAGATACTTCCTAGCTCTTTGACCCTGGGAAAGTCACTTGATCCCCAGTGCCTAGCCCTTACCACTCTTCTGCCTTAGAACCAATACCAAGTATTGATTCCAAGACAGAAAGTAAGAGTTTAAGAGAGAGAGAGAGAGAGAGAGAGAGAGAGAGAGAGAGAGAGAGAGAGAGAGAGAGAGAGAGAGAGAGAGAGAGAAAGTGAGAAAGAGAGAGACAGACAGACAGACAGGCAGACAGACAGTCAGACAGGCAGACAGACAGACAGAGTTATGCAAAATGCTTTAGTTCTGACTATACTTACATTATGTAACTTGACAAGCTGGGCAAAAAGAAACCAATTGACCAAGAAATTTCCTGATCAACTATCTCCAATCTCACTACACTTCTTTAAAAGAAGATATGTGTAGAGGCAGACAGCAAGCAGCCATGTTAACATTTTGTAAGAGACATCCTGATTATTGCTGATGAAGTTGGAGGTTTCCTTCCACTTCCACTTGAATCAAACATTACGAAAATGAAGATCAGCTATCCATGTCACGTGTCTCAGATTCACAAATGTGACATGAAAAGGAAAATGACAAATGTTGAAAGTGCACATTGATGGATCATTATGGGCCTTTGATTGTGTCTAGTCATTCTGGAAAGCTATTTGGAATAGCACATACAAGTCATTAACAGTATGTACTCTTTGACTTAGCTATGCCACTTTAGGCATATTCCCATGAAAAATCAAAGAAAGAAAAAAGTCCTGTAAAGAAATTATGACTCATGAATGTGTTGGAATATGATTATGCTATAAGAAATAAGGAAAGTGGTAATTTCAAAAAGATATGGGGGGGAGCTGAATGAACTCAAAGCAGAATTAAGTAAGTAGTCCCAGAAAAATAATTTTATGCTACAACATTATTATTATAAAGTAAATCATCTCCAAGATTTTTATAAACTGATGAAGAATTAAATTAACCGAACCAGGGGACAATATGTACAATAAAGCAGATTTTGAAAACTAAAGGAACTCTGATTAATACAATGGCCATCCACGATTACAGAAAATTAGCTAGGCAATTGGGGTTAAGTGACTTACACAGGGTCACACAGCTCTCTACCCCCTGACAATGTTGAACTCAGCATACAGAGTGACGTCTATTGTTTTTTAATATGGCAAATGAAGAAATTTGTTTTGCTTGACTGGAAGTTTGTTACAAGCAATATTTTCTTTCTCTTTTTTCCAATCAAATAGGATAAGAAAACAGATTTGTTATTTTTTTTAAACTTGAAGAGCAAGGGAGTAGGAAGGAAAGAAAAAAGAAACAAAGGAAGGAAAGAACAAAAGAAGATAAGTTACATTACAGGCTTATGCTATAGGTTCTGTTACTCAACAAAGTTTCTTCTTTGAGATTCAAGGCAAAAAAACAAGGTAAAAATCATTTATTAAGTGTTTACTATGGTGCAGCCATTGTACTAATGTTCAGCCCACAAAATTTCTGAGAGATAATAGAATTTAACACCAAGAAAATTTTGTATCAAATTATAATTTATAAACGGAGTTCAATGAAAAACACTAGAACATAAGGCATCTTCAGTGTTATTACACTAAGCATTCTGGTTATTCTTGAGTCACAAAGCGTCCAAATTAAGGTTCTTTTGTTAGCTCAACACCTTGCCTACTTGGTAGATAGGCTTTTAGTAAGAGTCTATGTGTATAAGAAATCTCCTATAGATACTGCCAAAAAATTTAACCGAATTTCCCAGTGGTCAAAGATAATTGGTCCTTTAATTTGTCTCTTTATCAATTAAAGTTAGAAAACATTTATTAAGCATCTACTATATGCAAATATCTTTTATATGAGAAGTAATTTAACATAGTGAATAGAGTACTAGACTTGGGGTCAGGAAAATGTAGGTGCAAATCCTGCTTCTAACTCTTTTTTTTAACCCTTTCCTTCTGTTTTAGAATCAATATCAAATATTGGTTCTAAGACAAAATAGTTACAAGGTCTAGGAAATGGGGATTAAGTGACTTGCCCAGGGACACACAGTTAGGAAGAATCTGAAGTCAGATCTGAACCCAGGATCTCCCCTCTCCAGGTTGGACTCTATATCCATTAAATGACCTAGCTGGCCCCTTCTTCTGGCTCTTAATTAGCTTAGTTTCCCTGGGAAAGCCAGAACCTTATAGCCTCAGTTTCCTCATCTGCAAACTGAGGATAATAGCACCTAATTTATTAGGCTGATGTAATAACCAAATAAGATAACTAAAAGTTATCTACTAAAATATATAAGGGGTTGCAATGTGCATAACTAACAAATTCTTGTCAGTAAAGTACTACATTAGATATCTTTAGCAATTATTGATCTTCAAGCTATTTAAAATCTAGTGGAATGGTTAAACTATCTAATTGGTTGCACACAAACAACTAAAAACAAACAAAAAATAAAAGAATATAAGTGCAAAAGAGGGGTTTTGGGGGGGTTGTTTTAATGCTACAAGATTTCTAAGAAGGGAGAAAGTATTTCCATCTCTCTTGTAGAGAGGATCCTGCTGGGGATGGCTTTTTGCTCAGTGCCTTAAAAGATAGGTGAGATTCCAAGAAATAGACAAGGAATAAAGGGCAGCTACGTAGCACAATGAATAGAGCAACAGGTCTGAAGACAAGAAGACTCATCTTCCCAAGTTGAGATCTTCCTTCAGAACTTTACTATATATGTGACCCTGGGAAAGTCACTTAACCTTATTTCCTCATCTGCAAAATGAGCTGGAGGGAGAGAATATTCTAGGACACCTAGATTTTCAAAAGAAATTGAGGAATCAGGAGAAAACAAAAAGTAAAGCTAAAGGAAAATTGATTAGAGGAAGAGTTTTTAGTTGTGCAACCTTGGGCAAGTCAGTTAATCTTTGTTTGCCTCAGTTTCCAAAACTATAAAATGTGGATAATAGTAACAACTACATCCTAGGATTATTTTGATGACCAAAGGAGATAATATTTGTAAAGCACTTAGCACAGTGTCTGGCACATAGTTGATATTTAATAAATGCTTTTCTCTTCTTTTCTTTCCTTTCTTCCGTCTTTTCTTCCTGAGTCTCTTTGTCAATCTGTTGAATCATAATACTGCTATAGTTTGTTAGCTACAATTGTAATTGAAGGAAATGCTCATTTCAGCTATATATTAGCAAAAATAAAGATGTCATTTTTTCTCATCCAATTTATGGATCCCAGAAATCTGTCTCTGCACCCCTGTGTTAGAGAAGTAGAAGAAAGCAATATCTCAGGAAGCTAAAGAGGAAATGCTTCCCTCCCCCAAAATGGGTCTGCAACAGTTTCTAATTTCAAAGAGGGTGAATACTGGGAAAAGATCACTAGATCTGACAGGTGAACTTTGTAAAAAAGGTAGGTAGATTGCTGGGACTCAAAGATTATTGGCAAGGGATTAAGGAATAAATGGATGGTGAGAATATGAATTACCAATTTCAAAATGAGTTCAGGATAAGGGAGAATAGGGGGAGGGCTCAGAGAAGGAGAAGAAAGAGCCCATTTACCAGTAGGACACATATTCTTTAAAAAAAATTATTACAAACTTATTCATCTCAACAAATAGAAACAAAGAAATGTGTTTAAAAAATAAAATTACAAATAAAACTACACATTCAAATTATATTTTAAATGTATACAGAATAATAACAATAACAAATTATTTTAAGGATATACATTGTTTAACATAGCATTGCCAGGTTGGGTTATTTTTAAGTATTGGTTTTTATTCTCAGACTTTCAGTAGGTAATTTACAAAGAATTTTTTCCTCTTCTAATGGGAATTATTCGCTATGAGCAACAAAGCAGAGTAATGTAGCAATTAATAAAATATGGAGCAATTTTGAATTTGCCCAGAATCAATATAATCAGTCATCCTTGTAATAGATGTCTCAGGACCTTTCACTATAGATGCTATGCAGCTCATTCACTCAGTTCACAGTAACTCCAGTAGGCACCAGCATCACATGGTTCCTCCTTTGTTATTTACAGAGAATAGCACATTTAATCCTCTGTAAAATTCAGTTCTGATAAAGTGTGGAGCTGTGTGGATTTCAGAGGGTCTATATAATTTGGATAGGAAGAAGCTCATCTTTATTTTCACTATCTTTTCATTTCCTTTGAAGCATTTCTTTTTCATGTTTGGGTTGTTTTCTTCCTTTCTTCCTTCCACATGCCTTTATGTGGACACTGGACATGGGGAAACAGAGGGAATTGGAGTCCATGCCCACTCACAGCACAGGGGCAAAATTGAAATAATTACTCTCAATGCAATCCTGAAGATCAAGCCAGCAGGGCCAGTCCTTCTTTACACATGTACAGTCATAGGTTCCTTGATTCCATGTACCGCAGTGCCAGCAGCCTTCTAGTGCCTCCTCAAGCTATATTTATCTTGAGTTAGTTCCAAAGAAAGGGCATTATAATACAATGTTTCTTCATGTTTCTCAAAATTGACTTTTTCTCCCTTTGCCATTAATATTATGATGTCCTTCCTACCTTCACATGACCCAAAATAAGGTTTGTTTGCATTTTAAGTTAGAGTATCTTTACTAAATGGTGTCAGAAAAAAATGTTAAAGATATTTACAATTCCTAATTAGCTATTATTCCATTTACTCTGAAATCTCAGCATTGCATTTGCCAAGGGAATAGTTAGAAGGTAGAGATCATTTGTAGAACAAGTCTAACATGGCACAATATTGGATTCATAAAGAGAAGAAAGGGATAATCTTACCTCACACTTAGTGGCAACCCCACTCAAAGTCCTGTAGAGACAGTAATTGCTATTTAATCAATCCCTAGGTAAAGAACCTCTTTTCCCAATAGACACTGGAGAGTCTCTTGGATGTCTCCAACAACACCAGAACCATTGCGTCACTGACCCCATGCAATAATCTTCCTGCTTGTGCTATATCTCTTGCTGGTTTTCATGTGCCATCATCTGTGCATGTCCTAGTAATTGCCACCAAAACCCATCCACATGGGCATGGGAGAAAGGAGGAATCCTCTATTCAAAAGGCATGGGGACCCTACTGTCCCTTTTTCCTCTTTTTCAATCATGTCTTGCATAATTTCCCTGAAGTAACTGCTTTTGTTTCTAACAGTTGCCCCTACATCTCGACATTCATTTTTTTGTGCATCTGTTCATTATCACCCAAGATTGTATGGGTCATAGATACTTTAACCCTTTTCAGATTCAAGAAAATGCTAAGAAAAGGATAAGCCTGGCAAAGCACATGATGCATCTTCTACCCACTTCACTCTCTTAAAATTCTGCATCAATCACCCAATCTAAACCAATGGCATTGCTTCCCCTCTCCTCAGTAGCTATCTTCTGTGGCCATGAAATTTAGGATTGTGTCAAATAATTGGGTTGAAGGCCTGATGGTGACATTGATCATCCACCTAGAGGATAATATAAAGAGAAAAGGCAGAGGAAAACTCTAACCTGTGTCAAGAGGCTAGAAAATATGAATATGAGTCAGAAGAGGGAAAGACCACTGAGCCCTTAGTGAGTAAAAAATAATAATATAATAACAACAACAGAATTTATTTAAACACTATGTTGTGATGTATATATAACCCAGTGGAAATTGCTTATCAACCTCAGGAGGGAAGAGGAAAGAAAGGAGGGAAATAACATGAATCATTCAACCACAAAAAACTTATGTGTAAATTTGTTACTGGAAAAAATAAAGAAAAATTTGACAATAAAATAAAACACCAAATAAAGCACTCTGTAGTGTTTTCAGATTTCCAAAATCACTTTAGAATTTTTTTTCATCTTAACCCCACAGCTTTGTAAAGTAAGTATTATTATCCCCATCTGATAGATGAAGAAACTGTGGTAGATGGTATTAAAATGGCTTGGCCAAATCCATAGAGCTAATAAGTATCTGAAGCCAGATTTCAGTTCCTGAATTCAGACCCAGCGCTCAAATTCCTTTACTCTCTAACTGCCTCTGTGTAACAAGTATGAAGATCTTCCTGTAGAACTGGGTTTCTTAACCCAAATATGGATTTTAGAGGGTCTATGTAATTTGGATACGAAATAAGCTCATGTTTGTTTTTATTATCCTTTCATTTCCTTTGAAGTCTTCTACATTTTGTTGTTGTTCTTCAGTTGTTTTTCAGTCATGTCCAACTCTTTGTGAACCCATTTGGGATTATCTTGGCAGAGGCACTGGAGTGGTTTGCCATTTCCTTCTCCAACTCATTTAACAGATGAGAAAACTGAAGCAAACATTGTTAAGTGACTTGCCCAGGGCCACACAGTTAGTAAGTGTGGGAGGCCAGATTTGAGTTCAGGACAGTGAGTATTCATGATTCTAGACCCAGAACTCTATCCACCGAACCAGCTGTCCTTGTATTTTATTTTATGCATTTTAAAAAGATTCTTCTGAGAACTGGTCCATAGGCTTCATTAATCTACCAAAGGGTTCATGAAACAAAGAAAAGGTAATAATTCTGGCACACAGAATAGAGCTAGCCCCTTTGAAAAGGAAGCAGGTATCTGTGCTAAAAATTAATGATGATATGAAGATAAAGGTTCTATCATGAGAGAGTTCTCCAGCACCTTGCAGAGGGAGAGGAGAAAATGAATCGGGATGGGTGACTTCCTGCTGAAAAGTGGGAAAGCAGCCATATGTCTACCTGACAAAATGATAGAAAGAACTTCTGTTGTTTCAAGAAATGTGTCTGAGATGGGATAAAGTGACTTGTCAAATCTCAGAAGGACTACTTGCTCACAGAATTCATATGGGAACCAAGAATATTATCACCACAAGGAGTTTAGGAATATCAACAGAGATTATATATTCAGGAATATTGTGGTTTTAGACAAGAAACTAAAGATTGTAGGGACATAGGTACAATTTTTCCAATTGCTTCTAATTAAATACTGAGATGGAGGAAAACAATAATGGGCTTGGGAAATCAAGTGAGTTAGAAGATGGTGTCTGCGATTGCATTTAGTGTTTCTGGACTGTGATTTAAAATATCAGAATGACAACAATTTCTTATAGACTGAAGATAAATTAAAATATATTTACTTGGACTGATTCAAATATGATCAAAAAAGATTTTAGACAATATATTATATTGGAAAGAGTGCAAGATTCATAGTCATACACATATAAAACCCAGTGGAATTGTTCATTGGCCATGGGAGGGGGTGGGAGAAGGGGAGGTAAAGAATATGAATCATGAAACCATGGAAAAATATTCTAAATTAATTAATTAAATAAAATTTTCAAATCAGAAAAAAAGATTCATAATCATAACTTGAGTACAATTCCTGGTTCTGTCAATTACTGCTGCAGCTGTGTAACCTTGAGCAAGTCATTTAATTTCTCTGTTCCTCAGTTACTTCATCTGCAAAATGGAGATAATGATACTTATAGTGAATACTCCAAAGGGTTCTTCTGTAAAAAGCAATCTATAAATTACAAAGTCCTATATAAATGTGAGTTACTAATATAAACAGAAAATGGGAGAGGGAAAGAAAATACCCTCATATATACATCAATTAGGTCAGCTAGGTAGTACAAAGTATAGAGCACCCAGACTGGAGTTAGGAAGACTCATATTCATGAGTTCAAATCCAGCCTCAGATACTTACTAGCTGTGTGACCTTGGGCAAGTCACTTAACTGTTTATCTCATTTTACTCTTCTGTAAAATGAGTCAGAAGAAAATGCACAACATTCCAGTGTCTTAACCAAAAATTAAACAACAATAAATGGGGTCATGAAGAGTCAAATATGATTACAAACAACTAAATAACCAATCTGCCAATGTAGTTTGTACAGAGAACCATGAGGCCAAGAAGTTTTAAGGGTCGATATCCAAGAAGAAAGCCAGCATGAGAAGCTCCTGGCCCTAGCTGTCTATCTATTCACAAATGTACAAGTGGATAATAATTAAGGAAAAGTAAAAATCCTAACACAAGGAGATCAATTTGAAAACTCAGAGCTATCACTACCACTTGAGTTGATGGGACTATGGAAAAGGAAGCATATATCTTATTTAAAAGGGATAAAAGAGAATGGTATACAATAGCATTGTACGCTGAAGTGTATTCCATAAGAAAATATAGAACTAGGAGATGGAAGCAAGTTGTGGAACATTTGGCTGAAGATCAATAGAAGAAAAAGAAGCAATACCAGAAGAGAAGCAATACATGAGGAAGTTCATAACACATCATAAACCTGGCACAGAGGCATATTATAATAGTGATAGACAACTTCACTTACCTGGATGACTGCAGAAACTCTATCTCTTCTCCTCCCTCTTTCCCTCTCTCTCTCTCTGTCTCTGACTAAAGGAGGGTGGCTGATAAATTCTTGACCTGACTTGTTGATAATTTTAATCTTCAAAAGCCAGAGGAAGAAATGAAAACTATTTTTCTGAACATTATTCTGACCAAAAAGAGGGAATTGTATGAGAAATTAAAAGAAAATGGGAGTCTTGGGAGGTAATGAGTTCCATCTTGGAATTCTTTTCAGGGCTGAAGTAAAGTGTTGGTCACGGGCCATTGTTAAATGATCTCCGGATTTGGAGAAAACAAATTTTAAAATGTTCATAAAAAAAATAAGTTGGATAAAATACCATAAAATTCTCACAATAAAAGTAAGTTCAAAGTGGATAGATGGCTTTTGAAAATGATGTTTTTCTTTTTAATTGTTTTTTAACAATATAATAACCACTAACAAACACTAGCCTTTTAAAAAACACAAGGTTTTAAAGATCTAAATAAGAAGTTTACAAATATTTAATGTACACAAAACTTTAAGCTTTTACTTACAGTTTATTTTTATGTATATATGGGAAGGGTGCTTCAAGGTATAATCATGGCTAGAGAACCGAACTGAAAACTATTCCTGAGTGTAAATCCCTCCTCTGACACACACTAGTTGTGTAATTCTGATCATATCACTTAATTTCTTACTGTTTCAGGCAACTCCCTATGACTATAAGATTCAGAGAAAGTGCTGATTTACATTGAAAGAGGGAGTCTCCTCATCTATACCATTGAAATCACAGGTCAAAATAATAAAAATAACAATATGCATATTAACCTAACCAGTACTCAGATACTCAAAGAGATTTATGATCTCATCAATTCCAAAATTTCAATGATGTAGATTGCAGTCCATTTGTGACCACCATTCTAGTCGATTCTTGCTTGTGTCCTCTCACCATTCACCATTAGAGGGCCAACTAATAAGGAGTGGCCTTCTTCATTTTCTCTTGACATATATGTACCAGTGGAACTCTCTGCTTGTTGAGCTGTCATCCCTTAGTCTTACTATGCTAAATATATTCCACTTTTTGTTCCCCTTTTCTTTTTCAAGCCTCTTCTTTCTTCACTCTAAATCACCTCATATAAGTTATCCCCTTTTTCTTTATATGTTTCATTTATCTCTGATTTTATATTTGCCATCTTACTTGTTGTAAGGTAACAGTGTCAGTTTTTTTTATTATTTGTTTTCCATTTCTCTTATTATTCTAGGTTTGATCATTTTTTTCTGATTATTATTGATCATTTATATTCATTTTTTTCAAGAACTGTCTATTCATATCTTTCTGCCTATTCATATCTTCTAGGGAAATGATTGCTACTTTTATTTATTTGTTTGTTTATTTTTTTTAAACCCTTACCTTCAGTCTTGGAGTCAATACTGTGTATTGGCTGCAAGGCAGAAGAGTGGTAAGGGCTAGGCAATGGGGGTCAATTGACTTGCCCAGGGTCACAAAGCTGGGAAGTGTCTGAGGCCAGATTTGAACCTAGGACCTCCCATCTCTAGGTCTGGCTCTCAATCCACTGAGCAACCCAGCTGCCCCCAATTGCTACTTTTATAAGTGATGCCAGCACCGCGTTGGTTTTGAACATTATACATACTCCCATTGGAAATGTTTATGGCAAAGATTTGGTGCCCAATTGTTTCCTTTTCTCTGAATTCATTGATTTTGTTGTGTAAGAGTTCTTTGTTTTCATATGATCAAATGTGTTCAAATTGTCAAAGCCTTAATATACTTTGTTACATTATCCTTAGCCAGAAAGTAATAAAGAAATTATTCTCAAAATTTTTATTTACTCAAGGAGAGTATCCTGTTCCATTAGACATTTAAGTTGGTAAAATATATGAAAGACTCAAGAGAAATTATGCAAGTATACAGTTTCCTTCAGTAAAAGCAATCATTTTGCTGAGTTCTTAACAAGTTCAAAATCTTACATGTTTTGAAGTTAGGACAGATAAGTTTTGTGTAACTATCAATAATATGTTTTCAGAGTAAATACATTTATATTTTTTATTTTCAATTACTTAACCAAATAAATTTCATACCACACCTAGCAAAATTAAAACATAGTAGGACACAATGGCACATCCTTGAAGAACCACTGACACATAAGCTTTCTTGTTTTGCCATTACTAATCATTCTCCAACATTTATCA
Source organism: Gracilinanus agilis (assembly GCF_016433145.1). NCBI lineage: Eukaryota > Metazoa > Chordata > Mammalia > Didelphimorphia > Didelphidae > Gracilinanus > Gracilinanus agilis. The sequence goes on from NC_058131.1 coordinate 88,383,785, forward strand.
ACATGCATACAAAAACAATATGGAATCTATGTTTTATGCCATTCACTCTATTAAGTTTGTATCACATCTACCTCCCTCCCTTCCTCCTCCTCACCCTCTGTCATCTAAAATGAGAATTTTTTTCTGTAATTGTCCACTTTTCCTCATCCACCCTCTTTTCTTCTCTTATTTTTTATCTATTGATGCCCAAAAACAGCTCTATCTCACTATCCTTTATGTTTCCATCTCAAAGCACTCTGTAGGCATCATAGTATTGATCAAAATAACAGTGATGCTATGGTGTTGGGCTACTCTGACAATTACTTAAAAGAGTGACTAGTTAATCATCAGTGTTTTAAATAATCCTACATCTCCATCTCTACTCGTTTTGGTTTTACAAATTAAAATCTGTATCTTTCCATTTCTCTTCTCCATAATGAGAGATCCATCTTTTAGCAGCAGAGAAACTCTAATGTGTCCTGTGATGTGATTTCTTTCCCAAACAGTTGCACCTCAGCTCAAATCAGATACTTATCTCAAGCCAAAAAAAAATTAAATATTACTATCTAGGGCTCTGCCTCCCAAAGCATTCCAGGTCATTTTGCATAGCTGTTAGTAAATTTTCACTTGTATCAAATCTAAATTTGTCTCTCTCAGACTTCAAATCCATTGTCCCAAGTCTGTTCTTTGGGGCCAAGTCAAACAAACTGAATTCCTTTTCATAATATAGTATTTTGCATACTTTAATGAGACATCATGTTACCCTGATATCTTCTTTAGGCTCAACATCCATAGTTCTTTCAAATGATCCCCATGTGGAATGATTTCAAGGTCCTTTAAAATTCTCAACCAATGCTTTCCACAAAATATATCAAGAACTGAATACAATACTTAAGATGGACTAGGCATTTTAAAAAATCTTTGTAAATCAAGAGTCTGTCAGGGCTTTTCATATGGTGAGTATTAATAAATATTGATCTGATTGAATTGATTCTTCTTTCAGAAATGATGTAAGTTGGAAAAGTAGAAACCTTAAAGAAATCCCATTGCCCCCAATTTTTAACTGATAAGAATATCTTGGATCCTGAAATGATCTGGGTAGAGACTGTATTGCCTTATTTAAAAGAATATTCCGGGCAGCTGGGTAGCTCAGTGGAGTGAGAGTCAGGCCTAGAGACAGGAGGTCCTAGGTTCAAACCGGGCCTCAGCCACTTCCCAGCTGTGTGACCCTGGGCAAGTCACTTGACCCCCATTGCCCACCCTTACCAATCTTCCACCTATGAGACAATACACCGAAGTACAAGGGTTAAAAAAAAAAAAAAGAATATTCCCCTTGATATGAGGGTCCTCTCCTTCTCTAAATACAGAGTTTATGATCCAAGGAAAACTTCTCTCTCCTTCACCAACCCTGCCAGACAGAACTAAATCAGTCCTTGATTTATTTCCAACATCTATCTGCTTCTCTTCAGGGTCATCTAATCCTTCAGAACCAATAAGGGCATCCTCTATGCCTTTCTTCCAGTTTTATCCTTTAGACCTTTCTTGGAATATGGTAGCTTTCAGACTCTCTACCAAGAATATCCTTTGACTGTTCAAAACCTCTCTCTCCTTTTTCCACTTTTCTATTCTATATTGGGGAGGCATCTGAGAGACTGAGAGATCAACCTGGAATCAGAGAATATATTTTTGATGATAGACAGATGATCTATGATGTCTATTGATACCTCAATATTTCATTATATAAAATGTGTTTTATGGTTTCTCTGTATGTTGTGGTTTTTCTTCTAAGGAAACAGGATTCTTCATTGACTTTGAAGAGGTCAAATAATATGATAAAACAATTAGCCAACACTGTTGGTTTCTAATGCTAAACATATTGTTAGATACAGCCAAACAAAATAGTCTCTTCAAAATTTCATAACCTTTTCATTAACAGACCAGGATTATATTTCACATCTATGGTATACTAGTCTTTTATTGTGATTTACATGCCTAGTTGAATCCTGGTTAGAACAGGCAATATTGTATAGGAGATAAAGTGCTCAATTCTCCTACAGAAAGACATAAGTTCAAATCCTAGCTTTATTGTTGTGTGGCTCAAGCAAGTATATTACTTGATTTTACTGAACCTTATTTTTTATTTTTAAAATTGAATTAATAATAGACATTACATTATTATAAGAATTAAGTGAGCTAGTAATTGTGAAGTATTTTGAAACCTTTAAGATGTTATATTAATGAGGGCTATTATGACTATCCATTCTAAATCCCACTTTAGCAATATTAGTCTTGCTCTATTATGAAGGGAGTTGGTGGGCTACCCTAATTTGGAGGTGTCAGTCCTCATCCCAATTAACAACATTTCTCATTCCATTTTGAGTCTTCACCTAAGTCACAGCTTCTTCCTGGGCCTTCCCCTAAAAACCAAATCAAAGAGCTTCTTACTTTCAGAATTGCTGACCTAATACCTCCACGAGTCCCCATTAGTACCAGAAACAAATCCTCACATCTTCTGATCACACTCCCATCTTTTTCCATTCATCTTCCTTATCCCCCACACTTGAAGCCAATTTGGCAATGGGGATGTCAGGGTAATGAAGGAAAATAAAGCTATAGTCTGTGAAAGCCTCAGCAATTTCAGCCAGAATGACTGTATTTAAAAAGTAATTGTAAGTTAGAGGTGTGGGAGACTGCATTATCAAAGAGAAATAGCAAGTGAGTGGGTAGATTATCATGGATGAGCAAGAATTCAAGTTCTATCCTAGATGAGCATATTGATTCTATTAAATGAATATGATTCTTACCAATTATTCATTACCAACTCTTTGTCAGAATTCTTTTTACTTATTCTGCTTAATACTTGGCTTTTTACCTATAGTTTCTTGCAAAGTTTGTATCTCTTTAGATACAAGGAAAATAATTCTTTAACAAAATCTGATGTCAGGAAAAGATCATAAATTTTATTTTATTTAAGCATGGTAAAAGTAGCATCTTCTCCATGGATAACAGGAATCTGTTAAGAGTCATTTCATCGAAGCCAATGGAGGGGTGGAGATGGGGGGATTCTATTCCTGGACTATGTGCTTTACTGCTCCAATATTTTCCTTTTGCCATAATTGAAAAACAAACTGTACCCATCAGAAACCATGTGTTCTGCCATTTAGAAAAATATTGATTTTTATACTTGGACATCTAATCAAGTTTTAGACACATTTACATCTGAATGATCTTTGAAAGGTTGTTTGTCACTTTTTTCATTGCTTCCTAGCCTAAAATATTCAATTTCCCGACTTAGCTTCTTCACTCTCCTATGAAGCAATTTTCTCCAGACTTTTGTGATTTAAGCCAACTCTACTACCTATATGATTGGTATCCCATTTGCAGAGTTAAAATTACTATTGGGATCAGGAAAAGAAGGCAGGTTATTTTGTGTATGTTATAGGACAAAATGGTTAAAGGGCTAGTACTCCTAAAAATGCAATCAAGTCCCCTCCTAAAAGCCTGGTTGACACTTTGATTTCAGAGACAAAATGAAGAAAGGAATAGAAACAATATGAAGAAAGCTGAAGGTGGTATTCAGCTTCTTCCAAGACTACTAATGTTTTTTAAGCCCATGATATGCACCAAGTTAGATGCTTGGACTCATCAGTGTTAATGGTTGAAAACCTAGGGCAATTTTTTCTTCTCCTTTTAAGTCATATTGACAATAACTGATGCTCATAAAGTACTTTAAAATTCATAAACTGCTTCTCATACATTATCTCATTTGAGCCTAAAACAATCCTGTTAGCTACCCATAAATATTTTAACTCTTGGTCACAAAACAATAAACTGAGCTCTCAAAGAGGTATGGTCCCATAGATTTAGAAAGGTCCTTTGAATTAATGAATGAATAAGAGAAGCATTTATTAGCACTGTGCTGTGCTGAGAATAGAAATAAAAAAGAAGGTAGGGCCTGTTCTCAAGGACTCACAACCTAAAGGTTTTATAGGCCACTGAATTGAATCCCCTCATTTTACAAACAAGGAAGGTGAGATGCTGAAAGGTTAAGTGATTTCTCAGTCACACAGCAAATATGTGTCTAAGGTGACTTGATTTGCCATGGTTACCTAACTTGGCAAGTGTCCCAGACAGGAAAAATGTCTTTTTGCATTTAGCTCAACTTTACTTGTATCCCTCTATGAGCTTCAGATTATAACAATAGAGTTCAGATGCAAAAAATGAATATATATATACATATATATCATGTAACTTTAATTACAAGTAGAAATAATACTATGAATTCAAAATTGGATGTTATCATCATTATTATTGTTACTACTCAATATTATTATTAACAATAATAATAATAGTCAAACAGCTGTTAAGCCTCTACTATGTGCCAGGAACTGTGATAAGTACCATGGACACAAATACAAAAAGAAAAACAGTTCTTGCCCCCAAGGAGCTTAAAATCTAATGGCATAAGACAAAACACAAAAGGAAACTTAAAAGAGGGGAAGGTATCAGACTCAGGGGCATGGTAGAGAAGTCAGAGAAGTCCCAAAGTAGTGAAGCCAAGTGAGAAATGAGGAGATATCTGAGCTGATCTCCCTCCTTCAATGAAGGTTTTAGCATTGATGGTGCCATTCTCCAGTCTGAGGAGCAGAGGATAGTGATGAGGTGAAATATCAAGATAGATACTCTCTTATAAGATGATAAGGTTATTCCAATAATGGGCTTCCTGGAACCTGGTGGAGAGTCAGAGAAGTTTCAATATAGTACAGGCAGGTGAAAAATGAAAAATAGCATAACTACAATGGAAATGATGTTGATGGTGGCGGTAGTGGTGGTGGTGGTGGTGATGGTGATGGTAGTGATGACAATGATTGATGATGATGATGATGATGATGATGATGATGATGATAGAATCTGTTTGGAGTATTAAACATACACCACCAGAATCAGAAAGATCTAGGTTCATCTACCACTGATCCAAGTTGGATAAATCAATTGATCTCTCTCTCTCAGTTCCTTGGATAACTTTTTAAGACCACCAGTTGCAGAATCATATGACTGATCTACATTTATAGAGGGAGCTTCCTCAATCAGGCATTCCTATAATGATGAAATCAAGTTCAGACAAAAACAAAAATCATAAGAAAGGATTCATGCATAGTGGAAGCAGTAATTAACTTGTGAGGACATGTGGATTTGAATATTGGCTTACCCTTTAACTATTCATGTGACCTTCACAAGTTATTTTCAGTAGACCTTCAGCTTCTTTCCATATCTGTAAAATGGTGACCACAAAATAAAAAATAATCTGCAAAGTCCCAGGACAAATTGGATCTGAGATGGAGGAGGACACATACACACTAATAAATTACAAAATCTTGAGTACAGTATTGAGGTAAGCTCGCATCAACTGTTCCCTTTCTACAAATTTGGCACATTGCTGGCTATCTGTATGAAAGGAGAGGCCTCCAAGACGTGTGACACTGGGCAAGTCAATTAATCCCAGTTGCCTAGCACTTACCACGCTTCTGTCTTATAATTGATATTGACAGAAAATAAGGGGAGAAAGAAAGACACAAACAAAGAGTAGAGACAATGATTGCAACCTTTATGATCTGAATAATAACATAATAGATGTGTGGGCAGGTCTGGACAAAAAGGCTTGATTTCCCAATTTCCTTCCAGGTCCGAGATTTTCTCATTGAATCATATTACCCCATTTCACTGGCAACTTCCTATTCCTCTTGGGATAGTGGAAGCAAACAGTCTAACAAGTGTGTAGCAACAGTAGAAATAGTAGACACTGGCAAGAAATTGCACCCAATCTCATTTGCCATAACCCAAAGTAAAGCATGCCACTTGGGAGAGTCAAAAAGAGAATTTAGAAAGTTCACTGCCTTAACAAAAAGCCAGTTTTCTGGTGGAGAGTAGCAGAGACAATCATAACCACTTAAAGCATTGTCTAAGGAAGTAAGTAACTAGGACTCCATATGTCCTGGTATTAATTCCCAGACCACATCACTCAGACACCTGCAGGGATAGGGCTATGGCACAAGCTAACACTCTTCACTGTGCTGATCATTCCTCTAAAAAGGGTGGGAATGAAGCTCCAACTGCTTATTATAATAAGAGAGACATAGATATAAAAAGCTATGAAGAGTGAAATGAGCAGAACCAAGAGAACATTACATACAGCAACAGAAAAAATTATTTGAAGAATGATTTATATATGTCCACCTCCAGAAAAGAACTGATTAAAAAAACAAGCAGGACTTAGTTATAATATATACATGCATCTTCTTGTCAAATGATGCATTCTTTGGTATGGGGAGGAGAAAGGAGGGAGGAAAGGAATTATATGAGAATTTGAATGTAACAAACAAATAAATAGATTTAAATTTTTAAAAAAGAATAGGATAAGTATTACCTTGCAGGTCTCAAGACCAGAAAAGATGATTCACATATATGAAAAAAACCATCTTAGTCTATCTCTTCCTATTAACCCCATGTCTCTGGCCTTCTCCCTACCTCTCTCACCTGAATCCTATAACTTCCTCTTTTGTCACTTCTGTGCATAAACAACCTCAGCCAAGTTGGAATCAGTGACAAGAGGAAACGTTCTTGGCATGGCAGACCCTCAGGAAACACCGATCTTAGAGATCCTATCCCTATAACAATAATCAAGCTCCCCATTATATAACTCTTTTCATCTACAAAATAGATCCTACAAACATTGTCTCCCTGAATCAACATATTCTGCTTGTACCATATTCCTCAGATGCCACGTTGTTCTTACAAAGTCAATTCATGTTGGAACCTCTCTCTCTAGCGTATCTTGTATATTAAGGGACAATAAAAGGCTGTTGGCAGTCTAGCAGTCAAAATTAAAGATCAGACTCTTAAGGTTCCATCATCCTAGGCAGCAGAATTTACAAATAATCAAAGAAACCTGGGAAATACTTCTTTTCCCCAATGGTCTTAAAGATACATTTGGGGAGAAAAAGAAGTTCCAGGTCTAAGTAGCACAGCTGTTTCTTTAGAAAAATAGCATTCAATATAGCTATTATTCTATGGGATACTAAATATTTTTATTAACTTCTGTCTAGTTTCAAATCCAGTCCAATGCCACTATTTTACAGATAGGGAAACAGAGGCCCAGTACATGAAATAACTTGCCAAGATCACAGAGAGAATTATTAGAAGATAGCTATGGATCTGGAAGGTACTTCAGAAGTCATCTATACCCTTATAACCAAAGTCTTGATGTGAGTTACTCAGATAGTAAGGGGCAAAGTCAGGATTTGAACTTCAGTTCTCTGATTCCAAGTCTAACAATCTTTTCATTATACTATAGCTGGTTCCTTCCAAAATACCTACCAGGATCAGAAAGACCATTTTTAACAAACATGATATTTGGTAGTTTACATTAATGTGGCATGATTATCAAAAAGTCAAATTATTTAAGTCCTGATTTATATATATATATATATATTTTTAGTTTGGGGCTTTTATAGTTTAGCCATCTGTAATGGGATGGTTTATCAGGCTGAGGAATGTATTCTCTATCACTGAAAATATTTAAGGAAAGGTTTGAATGGCCTATTAGAGATGTTATTGAGAAGATTCTTGAGTTAGGTAGAACACTGGGTAATACTAAAGTCGCTCTGAACTCCTGAATTCTAAAGTTCTAGGGACTGAAAATTCAATTAAACATTTATTATATGACTACCATATGGGAAATATGTTACTAGGTGCTATACTAGGCAGGGATAGAAAGGTAAATCAAACTTCCCCTGCCCTCTGGAAGCTTATATCCTCCTGGGAAATTATAATTTTCCACTTTCTCTAGAAATTTATATCTTTTCTCAACATCTAGTTCTAAAAACAGGTCCAAAGTTTTCCAATTAACTCATATTTAATTCCAAGTCACATAGAGTTTCATCCTAATGAGAGATGTTAAAGACAGTAGTTTTGACATGAAGATCAAGGTATGAAATGGAATTAGAGACATGAGAACATTTTAAGAGGAAAATCTTTTAAAGACTGATTTATTGGCTCTGATGTATTTCATTACTGCTTTGATTTCTAATAAGTTATGTTGCCAAGATCTCTGATTACTGATTGATTTCTTTCATATTCTAATGGAACTGACAATTGACTGGAAATGAGGAGCTCTTGGATTGAATCTCAGCTCTTCCATGGACTGCTGGGTGACTTGAAAAAAATCTCTCTGGGTCTCAGCATCTGAATTTGTAAAAATGAGGCAAGGTTGAACTAAATAAATTCTAAAAGTGCTTCCATTGAAATTTTATGATATAGCTGCATACAAAATATTTATGGCCTCAAATGAATTTTAATAATTCAAGCTGGAAAATTTGGAAATCTGTTCTTTAAAATAATAGGACAGACCTACAAAGCTAGGAAATAGTTACTATTCAACATATTTAACCAGGGGAAAGGAGGTTGACCTGTCACCATTATAAAAGTTAATGTTATAGGGGTGAGAATAGATATGGGGAGGGGTACATGGCCATGACCACAGATTAAACTTTGTTCTTCTTGCTGATTCAACTTAGTACACCATAGCTATAAGTGTTTGCCTCTTGTCTAATATAACATCTGCTTTGCGATGCTAAAAGTGGGACCCCAAGGGAAGTAGTGATCTTTCCTAAAGCAACTTGATTAATAGTAGGCTTCCAGATTTGAACTAAAAGACATTTTGATGAAGCCAGCAGTACTGAATAATTGTTTCCACAAATAGGCTTGATTTATTTTCCTTTTTTCTCTGAATCTGCAAAGCTGTGTGTGGTACACAGTCTTTATCTTTCTCTATGACTCCTGGACCTCAAGTTATTCCTTGTTATTCACTTTCCCAGAGCAGCCATGTGCCAATGATGCTGGATTGTCAAGATAGCCATTTTCTTTGAACACTAGGAGCTTGTACTCAAATACAGAAAACTTTAACAGATAGGGAAAACAATCATGAAATGGCCATGCAGACTGTAAAACAGAGGTAAGGTGACATGCTGAAATTCACTATGGATCTGATTGGCCCGCAGGACAGATTGGTCAAATTTCACTTATGCAACAGTTATTGAGTGGTAAGAAAGCCTCCAATGGCATAAAGCTGAGGTATATAGTCAAGTGGCAGATATGAAAGCCATATTTCCTGCAAATGAATCCAACATAGTCAAGAAATTCTGGTGACAAAATAATGAAATACCAAAACAATTGCTAAAAGACAATGACCAGTGGGAGAGTGAAGAAATCACTGGCTCTGAAGTGAGTGGAACTCAGTTCAAATTCCATCTCTCACCCAACCAATAGTGAGTTATTTAGCCTTATTAGGTCTAAATTTCCTAAACTGTAAAATGAGGGGGTTGGACAAGATGGCCCCCAAAAACCATCTCTATAGACTTATGTCCAATGAAAGGAATTGCAGAAACACTTTAATGGTATTTCAAATTTGGAAGGGACCATAGGGGCCATTTAGCCTAACTCATCCATGGACTAGAATTTCCTCACATCATACCCAGACAAAAAGTCAGACAGCCTTTACTCAAAGGCTTCCAGGAAGGAGGAACCAACTAGCACCCAAAGTAGATCACTGACTATTGCACATCTCAAATTTCTAGAAAATTTTTCCCTGAAATCAATCTAAAATTTCAGCAGCCACCCATTCCTCTAAGTTCTGGCCATGTAACAACTGTGGACACTCAAAGACAGCTGTCATTCATAAGATTCTATATTCTTAGGAAATACTATAATAGCATAATTACTTTTTATTTAATATCTTGTGGAAATTATTCAAATAATACATTAAAATTAACCATGTGTCTTGTCAAACCTCCTCCAAAAAGAAAAAAAAAGAAGAAGAAATTAGGTTGTTGTTTTTTCTCCTTAAAAAATAAATGCTTTCCTGTTCTTTCTTAATTAGCAGGGGCGGGGGGATGAACATGGGGCAAGAGCCCTCACATTCAGAAATAAAATGTTTAAAGTGCATATTATTTGGATTCCATTATGACTCTACCCATATATTTTTTAGAATGTAGACTGCA